>NW_006775495.1:143467-197021 GCF_000442215.2 Lipotes vexillifer
ACAAGGATCCTCAAAGTTTACTCCCCTGCTCATTTCGTCAGATACTTCTGTTATAAAGTAGCTAGCTATAAAGTAGCTAGCTACTATTTGGGAAATAGCTGCTTTCCTTCCTTATGTGCATTGACATATCTCAAACTGAGTCCTGCTATAACTTAATCTTAATTTTAAGTCCAGTGGCCAGGAGGAAAGAAGGGAGCAAATCCGGAGGGGAGATATTTTTTTCACTGTAGGGTAGAGGCTTCTATATTGTCTTTAAGTGCAAAACAGAAAAAAATTCTACTTTTTAACAGGTAGGAATGGATTACATGAGCAGGCTCAAAACATTCAAAGAAATCTTCAAAATTAAAATCTTCAGGGCATCCATGCAGATGTAACCATTTTTTGTGTTGAGGAACCAGGTTTTTCCAATTAGAACCCTGACATTGTCAGGGTTTTGTTAGACATTTAATGATAAATGATGTTTAGCCACTCACTCTTACATCCTGGACTTGGTCTTGAACTTGTTCCTAGCCTCTACCATTATGATGTAAAAGATGGGAACTTCTTTGTATGAAATTAAGGATTCCCTCTAACTTTCACATCTTGCTTTGAACCTGCCAGTAGCCGAACTGTTTATTATTTTGCTTTAGAGCATTAATGGCAGTTCGCAATTGTCATCTGATCTTATTTTACTTATAACTTCTATTTCTTCTTTATCTCTCAAGCATTTGATACATAGAACAATCTATTTTATTCCCTTCTACCAGTACACCCTGCCAATTCACCATCAGTAAGGGTTTTGAAAGTTGAATAACCAGGGGCTGTTTTCCATTTCCTGCTAGTGATGGCAGTTATCATTTCAAACTGGATTAGCTTATAATTTATTTTCTCAGACTGCTTCTGGCATCAACTCTTGCAGTTCTCTAGAAGCAGAAGTTTTAATGGAGTCTGGGGTACCAATTTATTATGTAGGAACAACTGTGCAAGGAACAAAAAGAGGCATGGATGATTTAGCAGTCATAAAGGCTTTACAAAACCTTGTCCAGATTAGTAAGGTGTTCTGGAGCAAACAGGTTTCCATGTTAAGCTGGAAGTCCAGGCATTTACAGCCTTAAATTATTCAGGAAATGACCTCACGTGAGGCAGTTAGTTTCTGAAGCTGAGTTAGACCTTGAAGGAACTAAAAATGGAATTTGAGTGCTGATCGCATTTCCCATAGATGGGTATCAAATCTTCTCTTAAAGGGGAACTGAAGTATCTCTCTGTCTAACACACTGGCAAAAGAAATTGCAATGTGGAGAGGGTTTAATGAAAATATGCTTCTAGAAACTGAGCTTAAAATATTTCCTGGCTTATATTCCTGATATTTACAACATCAAGAATTCAATAAAGTCTTCCAAAATTTATTAGAGAAAGTAGTATCTATTTTCAGAAATTATTACAGCATCCAAAGAATCATGGATATAGGGGAAATGTAGAGAAAAGGCACGTAAATGAGATTTGGGGGATGGAGAAAAGCGAAATCAAATAATAATTAAATGTAGTGATTGGTTTCTGTTCTGAATTTTGATGGTAGTTTTTTTTTTCTTTCCAATTATTATTTAAAAAATAGATTAGCAAGGGAAAAAATCACCCAAGTAAGGGAACAGAATTGGCAAGGTCAACTTTTTTAGTATACAATTGGCTGAAACAATGCACGCTGGCAGTGAAATATCTGCTTTAGCAATAGGTATTAAGCTAGTAGTTAATTTAGCCCCTTGATTGAAGCCCAAGTGAAAATTTCTAAGAAATGCACCAGGAAACACGGGATAAGTTATGCATGTTGAATCTTCAGGAATTTGTTGAGGAGTATTTTAAACACTAAAATGAAGAGTTTTAAATCAGCTTAATAATTTATATTCTATTGCTTTTGGTAATATTGAGAATAAACACTACACGGGGGCTTCAGAGATACGCAAACAAGCCTGATGCTGCTGGCTGTTTATGTTTTATATTTTTAGGTAAGAAAGTGACATAAAAAGCACGATCACTTACAGGTATTCTGTTCATAAAATATGATTAAAGAAATAAAGTTTTTTCTACATCTTGAATTAAATATGAGTTACAGAGCATACATAAATTATACATTAAATGTTACAGTGAATTCCCAAAACCATCTAAGGAAGTAAACATCTTAGAAAATGTAAAAAATTGATGCCTTTAAAAAATGCATAAATTTAAATGAAAAGAACATAATGAAGCTTTCTTCCCAGGATCTTAGTCATTTTGCTGCTTCTGTTTCTGAAAGGTACACATTTGTCTGTGTGAACTTTGAAAGTTAATATAGCCATATATAAAGGAAAAAATCAATACTACATGTCAGCATGTGTATATTATAGCTGAGCTTAGAGAAAAAGAAAAGATATCCTATATCTATGTGCCATTTTTAATATCTTTAATTGCTAAAATGTTATTTAATTAAAGCCATCTTTCTAATAGAAAATATTTGTTCTTCATTTAACCATCACTTAACAAACTAAATATGGTGATGTCCTTTTAAGATCTAATAATATATTGAATTTTATAAGTTCACCTCATCATGCAAAGACTGTAAACTCAATATTACCTCATAAAAAATGGTTGCAACTGATAGAGTATCTTTCATCCAAAATGTTTATTTCTCCAAATTTTGTTATTATTATTCAGATGTCTCAGGTATTTGAGTGGGAATATAGCATGAAGGAAAAGTACCATTTACTGCATGCTATCATGGTCCTTGTGCTGAGCTAAATCTTTCACCAAAATCATCACATTTAATCTTAAAAATACACCCTGTGAGATCATTTTTTTTGCCCTTTTTGAAAAGGAAGACAACCTGTCCCTCCCTTAAATTAGGGATAGGCTTTTCTCAGGTCCAAGAGGAGGGATGGGCTTTCATAGTTTCCAGAGAAATTCAACTGAAATGAAAAAACAATACCAAAAAAACTTAGAAAAGATTTATTCCAAGATCATCATTGTTGGGACACAATTCCCCATGAGTCTCTTGTGAGCAAGAGCAAAGACCTTACAAAATTTTGTTTCAGACTACCTTTTCAATACTTTTGTATTATAAACAGTCCTGTACGGTTTAGTATAAGCACTCCAATTCCACTGTAGTCTCACTAATACTGATGTTGCCAGTTTTTACTTTTTGCACTAGCATTTGTGGTTGGGGTACAGAGAGGTGTCACAGTGGTTTTAATATATAGTGCCCTAATGATTAGTCATTTTAACATCTTTGTGCTCATTGGTATTTAGGATCATCTCACATAAAATTCCTTTCAATTTTTGACTTTTTTTTTTAATTGGGGGTTCTGATGAGACCACATGACCATAGTTCTCCAGCATTATATGTTGGTACAAGTTCTCTGAGAAGGACCCAGCTTTCTCCACTCATCCCGCATAAAGAGCATAGTCACATCCTCGAAAATCACCGACACGTGAGACCTTGCTTCCATCTGCTCAATAGCCATATCCTATCTCCCGGCTCTTTCTCCTGAGAAGGGACAGTCTCCAGAAAACAGATCTCGCCCAGGCTTCTGCGGTTCCACAGCCTGTTGCCTGTGGAACTGCCCCCACTGGACTGCTGCCTCAGGGGGCTGGACTCCTCCCAGGGTGATGCGTGGATTGACCTCAGGCCTGGAAGCTGCTCGCTCCAGCGGTAAAAGCTGGGTGCCCCATTTTTGACACTTAAAAAACGGATTGTCTGTCTTTTAAAAAAATTGAGTGTATTTTATGTATTATGTGTAAGAAACTTTTGTCAGATAGATGCACCGAAAATATATTCTCCCTTCTGTGACTTGTCCTTTCACTATTTTAATACTACATTTTTTTTTAATTAAAAAAAATATTTTCATTTATTTTCTTTAGGGTTTCTCCTATAACTATAAAAAGTTTGAAATTTCAAAGCAAAGATTCCACTGAAAGTGCTACTTTCTCCCTCCTAACACATTTTCTTTTTCTTTTTTTTTAGGTTAAAAATATACATTAATTTTTTTAATTTTTAAAATTTCTCTAATAATTAGAGATGTTTTTATCTGAGTGTAGTTGATTTACAATGTTGTGTTAGTTTCAGGCGTACAGCAAACTGAATCAGTTATACATATATCCATTCTTTTTTAGATTATTTTTCCATATAGGCCATTAGAATGTTGAGTAGAATTCCCTGTGCTAATACTACATTTTAATACGTAGAAGATAATAAGTTAATGAAATTCATTTTAGAAATCTTTGCTGTTTTGGTTTGTATTGTTTGTGTTCTGGATTAAAAAAAAAAAATCCCTTTGACCCCCTCCATATCATAAAAATATTCTTCTGTATTACCTTCCAGGAGACATAATTTTGCCTTGCAACAACTTCAACTTGATTGTGATATTTTAATTTTTAAATATATAGTAAAATTTCTTTAAATAACTATTTTTTTTTGGTTTTTGTATCTATTTTCATGACAAATATTAGACTATAATTTCCTTTTTTATAAATATCCTTGTCAGATGTGCATAAAAATATTATGCATTCTTTACACATTTTGTTGAGAAATTGTTTTTTTATATTTTCTTTACTATGAAATAACATATAGATTTAATATTATTTTGTTCTATATGTTTGGAAAATTCACAAACAAAATCATGTAAGTCTGGAATTTTCTTCTTGAAAAGGTTTTTACATTCAGATTCAATTTTTTAATAAATATAAACTTGTTCATACATTTGCTTCTCTTATAGTTTTTATTTGTTGTGTTTTTCACAGAATTCCTCATTACAACTAAGTTCTCAATAAATGTATTCACAAATTTTTATAGAATATATTCCTTGGTCTTTTAAAATTACTATAAACATCTATAGCAATGCTTCCACTCCATTTTCTGACTTGTCTCATTTTTCCCTTAAAAATATTACTAGAGTTTTAGTAATTATTTTACTTTTGATGGACACTGTTACATACCACCCAGATCCTTTTTCCCTTAGCTGCTGAGATTACTGCTGGAAGATGGACCTAGGCTATTGACCATCATTGTCGATTGCCTCAGAAGTGGAGTATTACTTCATCCAAGGTCATCAGTCTTTCCAGGAACAGATCCATCCAAAGAATAATTAATACAAAGATACAAAATCTCAGCCCATCAAGACAACTGGGGACAAATCTAAAGGGTTTTCCTAACACTAAAGCTCCCGCTGAGTTGAACTAAAGCCTTCATCGGGATGTATGGTTCTATAACCTGATTGTACAGGACTTAAGGAGCTAGAACATAAATTTAGATAATAAAAAGCTTATCATATGTAAGCCTGCTCCAAATATACATGCCTTAACAAGAAAATTTGTATAAATATGCTGCTAGGATAAATCACAAAAGCAAGGAATAAACAGTGGCATAAACTGAGGTAAAAATAATACAAAGTCTGTAGTAGATAGTAAAAGAAGGGATTAAAAGGCTGAGAGAAATGGGACTACTGAGTGAATTCACTGAAGCCAACAAACACACCAGATGACTTTGTTCCACAGGAGTGCTCAGATGATATATCTGTCACTTACCAAGACTCCAAGAATGTGCTGCTGAAGGGGTCTAGGCATTACCAAGAAGTTCCCATGGCAACTCAGTTCTGTAGGCAAATATTGATAGTAGGAGATGTCATTAGAATGTGTGACCCATTAATAGTAATGTAGTAATTGTAATAGAGTAACAGCAATAGTATTAGTAATAGTAATAGAGTCTCCACACTATAGAGGGTAGGAGGTATCATTTAACTCAGAGTACAACTGGGTTTTTCATAATAATTGGTAGAGTAGAGCTTTACACAGTCACTTAACCTCCTTTCTGAATTTTCCTTCATTTTTTCTAGTGTTTCAAACTGGATATTTTCTACTGGCCATTGTCCAGTTCACTTATCCTCTCTTCTGCTGTTTCTAACATTCTTTCAAATTTAAGCTATAATTTATGAATTTTAATTATTGTGTTTTTTTAGTTTTAGAATTTCCACTTGCTTTTACTTTTCTGGCCAATTCTTCTTTTCATTGATTTTATTCAATATTTTAATAACAGCTATAAATCTGCCTTTAAAAAACTACAACATATAAATGACTCTAGGTCTGTTTCCATTGCATCTTTTCTCCTGTTGAATTTTAGTCGTATGATCCTGTCACCTGGAATAACTGCACTAATTCAATATTGAGTTTGGCATATAAAAAATTTATGGTCTGGGGGGAGCAGTATTACTGTTCTCCTTTTATTTTCCTCTGGAAGGCAAGTACAGTACAGGCAGATCAGTTTGATCCAATCATGATTAGATTTCAGAATTTGGAACGGCTGTGCTATTTCTCATTTGCCTTAATTCCTTGGACACAGAACTTTAGAGGCAACATCAGAAAGTTTGTATTTTACTAGAGCCCCACTACTTGGCATGACCTTATTTCTGTGTCTTGACTTCCCTAACTGTGGGTCTGACAAAATTTTAGCTTGTTGTTTTTTAACACCACAGTAGTTGCTTTCTATATTGTGTTTCCTTCTCTAAATTGATACTTGACAGCTTAGGTCTCAGCAAAAACTTTGAAAACTAATTACATCCATAATGTAATGTGGATAATATGATGCATTTTTCTCAGGTCCCTTTTCTCAAGGATTTAATCTCTTAAATTCTGGCTGACCCAGTAGGCTTGATGCGAACATTTTCTCAACCTTGTCTAGTGAGATGGTTATACTTTCTAGGCTGCTGTATGCCCCATGCTGTGAATAATTAAATGTCTTCATGAGGATGGGAAGGAGAAACAATGGTAAAAGTAAGGCTCACTTTAACGGATTTATCTGATCTCTAAGATCTTTGTTCCTAAAGCTATGACAGTCTTTGTCAATCATTGAATTTCTAGCTTTTATAGTTCTTTAGTGTGGAAGAACTCCATCATAGTCAGAAGAGATACCTTAAAATCCAAATGTTCTGGGGGGAAGGGGGAAAGATGGTGGAGGAGTAAGACGTGGAGATCACCTTTCTCCCCACAGATACACCAGAAATACATCTACATGTAAAACAGCTCCTACAGAACACCTACTGAATGCTGGCAGAAGACCTCAGACCTCCCAAAAGGCAAGAAACTCCCCACGTATCTGGGTAGGGCAAAAGAAAAAAAATAATAATAAATTAAAAACAGAGACAAAAGAATAGGGACGGCACCTGCACCAGTGGGAGGGAGCTGTGAAGGAGGAAAGGTCTCCACACACTAGGAAACCCCTTCGCGGGCAGAGATTGCGGGAGGCGGAGCGGGGAGCTTCGGAGCTGCGGAGGAGAGCACAGCAACAGGGGCGCAGAGGGCAAAGCGAAGAGATTCCCGCACAGAGGATCGGTGCCGACCGGCACTCACCAGCCCGAGAGGCTTGTGTGCTCACCCGCCAGGGCGGGCGGGGCTGCGAGCTGAGGCTCGGGTTTCGGTCGATGTGCAGGAAGAGGACTGGGGTTGGAGGCTTGAACATAGCCTGAAGAGGTTAGTGCACCACGGCTAGCCGGGAGGGAGTCTGGGGAAAAGTTTGCACCTGCCAAAGAGGAAAGAGACATTTTCTTCCCTCTTTGTTTCCTGGTGCGTGAGGAGAGGGGTTTAAGAGCGCTGCTTAAAGGAACTCCAGAAACGGGCGTGAGACGCGGCTAAAAGCGCAGACCCCAGAGACGGGCACGAGCCGCGGCTAAAGGCACGAACCTTAGAGACGGGCGCGAGCCGCGGCTAAAAGCGCGGACCCCAGAGACAGGCGGGAGATGCTAAGGCTGCTCCTGCCGCCACCAAGGGGCCTGTGTGCGAGCCCAGGTCACTATCCACACACCTCTTCCGGGGAGCCTGTGCAGCCCACCACTGCCAGGTTCCCGGGATCCAGGGACAACTTTCCAGGGAGAACACACTGCGGGCCTCAGGCTGGTGCAACGTCACGCCAACCTCTGGCGCCGCAGGCCCACCCCACACTCCATGCACTTCCCTCCCCCCCACCTGAGTGCGCCAGAGACCCCGAGTCAGCGGCTCCTTTAACCCTGACCTGTCTGAGCAAAAAACAGACGCCCTCCAGTGACCTACACGCAGAGGCAGGGCCAAATAGAAAGCTGAGCCCCTGTGAGCTGTGAGAACAAAGAAGAAAAAGGGAAATCTCTCCCAGCAGCCTCAGAAACAGCGGATTAAAGCTACACAATCAACTTGATGTACCCTGCATCTGTGGAATACATGAATAGACATCGAATCATCCCAAATTGAGGAGGTGGACTTCTAGAGCAAGATCTATGATTTTTTCCCCTTTTCCTCTTTTTGTGAATGTGTATGTGTATGCTTCTGTGTGAGATCTGGTCTGTATACGTTTGCATCCACCATTTGTCCTAGCGTTCTATCCGTCCATTGTTTTTTTTTTTTTTTAATTTTTTTGTAATAATTAATTTCAATTTAAATAACTCTATTATACTTTACCTTCTTTCTATCTTTCTTTCCTTCCTTCCCTCTTGACAACAAATCATCCCAAATTGAGGAGGTGGACTTGGAGAGCAAGTTTTATGATTTTTTCCCCTTTACCTCTTTTTGTGAGGGTATATGTGTATGCTTCTATGTAAGATTTTGTCTCTATAACTTTGCTTCCACCATTTGTCCCAGCGTTCTATCCGTCCATTTTTTTTTTTTAAATTTTTTTCTTAATAATTAATTTTAATTTAAAGAACTCTATTATACTTTACCTTCTTTCTATCTTTCTTTCCTTCCTTCCCTCCTTTAGACAACGAATCATCCCAAATTGAGGAGGTGGACTTGGAGAGCAAGTTTTATGATTTTTTCCACTTTACCTCTTTTTGTGAGGGAATATGTGTATACTTCTATGTAAGATTTTGTCTGTATAGCTTTGCTTCCACCATTTGTCTTAAGGTTCTATCCGTCCCTTTTTTTTTTTTTTCTCTAAATAATTATTTTTTTAATTCAATAACTTTATTATACTTTATTTTATTTTACTGTATCTTCTTTCTTTCTGTATTTTTTCCTTCCTTCCCTCCTTCCTTCCTTCCTCCCACCCACCCTCCCTCCTTTCTTTCCTTCTTGGCTTCTTTCCTTCTTTTCTTTTCTTTCTTTCTTTCTTCCTTCGCTCCTTCCTTCCTTCCTTCCTTCCCTCCTTTCTTTCTTTCTTTCTATCTTTCTTTGTTTCTTTCTTTCTTTCTTTCTTTCTTTCTTTCTTTCTTTCTTCCTACTTCTACTAATTCTCTCTACTTTCTCTCCATTTTCTTCTGAGCCGAGTGGATGAAAGGTTCTTGCTGCTCCAGCCAGGAGTCCGGAGTCTGCCTCTGACGTGGGAGAGCCAACTTCAGGACACTGGTCAACAAGAGACCTCCCAGCCCCACATAATATCAAATGGCAAAAATCTCCCAGAGATCTCCATCTCAACACCAGCACCCAGCTTCACTCAACGACCAACAAGCTACACTGCTGGACAACCTATGCCAACCAAATAGCAAGACAGGAACACAACCACACCCACTAGCAGAGAGGCTGCCTAAAATCATAATAAGTCCACAGACACCCCAAAACACACCACCAGACGTGGACCTGCCCACTAGAGAGACAAGATCTAGCCTCATACACCACAACACAGCCACTAGTCCCCTTCACCAGGAAGCCTACACAACCCACTGAACCAACCTTAGCCACTGGAGACAGACATCAAAAACAACGGGAACTACGAACTTGCAGCCTGCAAAAAGGTGAACCCAAACACAGTAAGATAAGCAAAATGAGAAGACAGAAAAACACACAGCAGATGAAGGAACAAGATAAAAATGCACCAGACCTACCAAATGAAGAGGAAATAAGCAGTCTACCTGAAAAAGAATTCAGAATAATAATAGTAAAGGTGATCTAAATCTTGGAAATAGAAGGGACAAAATGCAAGAAACAGTTAACAAGGACCTGGAAGAAATAAAGATGAAACAGACAATGATAAACAACACACTAAATGAAATGAAAAATACTCTAGATGGGATCAATAGCAGAATAAATGAGGTAGAAGAATGGATAAGTTACCTGGAAGATAAAATAGTGGAAATAACTACTGCAGAGCAGAATAAAGAGAAAAGAATGAAAAGACCTGAGGACAGTCGCAGAGACCTCTGGGACAACATTAAATGCACCAATATTCGAATTATAGGGGTTCCAGAAGAAGAAGAGAAAAAGAAAGGGACTGAGAAAATATTTGAAGAGATTATACTTGAAAACTTCCCTAATACGGGAAAGGAAATAGTTAATCAAGTCCAGGAAGCACAGAGAGTTCCATAAAGGATAAATTCAAGAAGAAATATGTGAAGACACATATTAATCAAACTGTCAAAAATTAAATACAAAGAAAATATATTAAAAGCAGCAAGGGAAAAACAACAAATAACACACAAGGGAATCCCCATAAGGTTAACAGCTGATCTCTCAGCAGAAACTCTACAAACCAGAAGGGAGTGGCAGGACATACTGAAAGTGATGAAGGAGAAAAACCTACAACCAAGATTACTCTACCCAGCAAGGATCTCATTCAGATTTGATGGAGAAATTAAAACCTTTACAGACAAGCAAAAGCTGAGAGAGTTCAGCACCATGAAACCAGCTTTACAACAAATGCTAAGAGAACTTCTCTAGGCAAGAAACACAAAAGGAAAAGACCTCCAAAAATGAACTCAAAACAATTTAGAAAATGGGAATAGGAACATACATATCGATAATTACCTAAAATGTAAATGGACTAAATGCTCCCACCAAAAGACACAGATTGGCTGAATGAATACAAAAACAGAACCCATGTATATGCTGTCTACAAGAGACCCACTTCAGACCTAGAGGCACATACAGCCTGAAAGCAAGGGGATGGAAAAATATATATTTCATGTAAATGGAAACCAAAAGAAAGCTGGAGTAGCAATTCTCATATCAGACAAAATAGACTTTAAAATAAAGACTATCAGAAGAGACAAAGAAGGACACTACATAATGAACAAGGGATCGATCCAAGAAGAAGATATAACAATTGTAAATATTTATGCACCCAACATAGGTGCACCTCAATACATAAGGCAAAAACTAGCAGCCATAAAAGGGGAAATCAACAGTAACACAGTCATAGTAGGTGACTGCAACACACCACTTTCACCAATGGACAGATCATCCAAAATGAAAATGAATAAGGAAACACAAGCTTTAAATGATACATTAAACAAGATGGATTTAATTGATATTTATAGGACACTCCATCCACTAACAACAGAATACACATTTTTCTCAAGTGCTCAGGGAACATTCTCCAGGATAGATCATATCTTGCGTCACAAATCAAGCCTTGGTAAATTTAAGAAAATTGAAATTGTATCAGGTATCTTTTCTGACCACAATGCCATGAGACTAGATATCAATTATAGGAAAAGATCTGTAAAAAATACAATCACATGGAGGCTAAACAATACACTACTTAATAGCGAAGTGATCACTGAAAAAATCAAGGAGGGAATTTTAAAAATACCTAGAAACAAACGACAATGGAGACACAATGACCCAAAACCTATGGGATGCAGCAAAAGCAGTTCTAAGAGGGAAGTTTATAGCAATACAAGCCCACCTTAAGAAGCAGGAAACATCTCGAAAAAAAACCTAACCTTGCACCCCAAGCAATTAGAGAAAGAAGAACACAAATCCCCAAAGTTAGCAGAAGAAAAGAAATCATAAAAATCAGATCAGAAATAAATGAAAAAGAAATGAAGGAAACAATAGCAAAGATCAATAAAACTAAAAGCTTGTTCTTTGAGAAGATAAACAAAATAGATAAACCATTAGCCAGACTCATCAAGAAAAAAAGGGAGAAGACTCAAATCAATAGAATTAGAAATGAAAAAGGAGAAGTAACAACTGACACTGCAGAAATAAAAAAGATCATGAGGGATTACTACAAGCAACTCTATGCCAATAAAATGGACAATCTGGAAGAAATGGACAAATCCTTAGAAATGCACAAACTACCAAGACTGAATCAGGAAGAAATAGAAAATATGAACAGACCAATCACAAACACTGAAATTGAAACTGTGATTACAACTCTTCCAACAAACAAAAGCCCAGGACCATACGGCTTCACAGGAGAATTCTATCAAACATTTAGAGAAGAGCTAACACCTATCCTTCTCAAACTCTTACAAAATATAGCAGAGGGAGGAACACTCCCCAACTCATTCTACAAGGCCACCATCACCTTGATACCAAAACAAGACAAGGATGTCACAAAGAAAGAAAACTACAGGCCCATATCACTGATGAACATAGATGCAAAAATCCTCAACAAAATACTAGCAAACAGAATCCAACAGCACATTAAAAGGTTCATACACCATGATCAAGTGGGGTTTATCCCAGGGATGAAAGGATTCTTCAATATATGCAAATCTATCAATGTGATAAACCATATTAACAAATTGAAGGAGAAAAACCATATGATCATCCCAATAGATGCAGAGAAAGCTTTTGACAATATTCAACACCCATTTATGATAAAAACCCTTCAGAAAGTAGGTGTAGATGAAACTTTCCTCAATATAATAAAGGCCATATATGACAAGCCCACAGCCAACATCATCCTCAATGGCAAAAAACTGAAAGCATTTCCACTAAGGTCAGGAACAAGATAAGGTTGCCCACTCTCACCACTCTTATGCAACATAGTTTTGGAAGTTTTAACTACAGCAATCAGAGAAGAAAAGGAAATAAAGGAATCCAAATCGGAAAAGAAGTAAAGCTATCACTGTTTGCAGATGACATGATACTATACATACATAGAGAATCCTAAAGATGCTACCAGAAAACTACTAGAGCTAATCAATGAATTTGGTAAAGTAGCAGGATACAAAATTAATGCACAGAAATCTCTGGCATTCCTATATACTAATGATGAAAAATCTGAAAGTGAAATCAAGAAAACACTCCCATTTACCATTGCAACAAAAAGAATAAAATATCTAGGAATAAACCTACCTAAGGAGACAAAAGACCTGTATGCAGAAAATTATAAGACACTGATGAAAGAAATTAAAGATGATACAAACAGATGGAGAGATATACCATGTTCTTGGATTGGAAGAATCAACATTGTGAAAATGACTCTACTTCCCAAAGCAATCTATAGATTCAATGCAATCCCTATCAAACTACCACTGGCATTTTTCACAGAACTAGAACAAAAAATTTCACAATTTGTATGGAAACACAAAAGACCCCGAATAGCCAAAGCAATCTTGAGAACAAAAAATGGAGCTGGAGGAATCAGGCTGCCTGACTTCAGACTATACTACAAAGCTACAGTAATCAAGACAGTATGGTACTGGCACAAAAACAGAAAGATAGATCAATGGAATAGGATAGAAAGCCCAGAGATAAACCCATGCACATATGGTCACCTTATCTTTGATAAAGGTGGCAGGAATGTACAGTGGAGAAAGGACAGCCTCTTCAATAAGTGGTGCTGGGAAAACTGGACAGATACATGTAAAAGTATGAGATTAGATCACTCCCTAACACCATACACAAAAATAAGCTTAAAATGGATTAAAGACCTAAATGTAAGGCCAGAAACTGTCAAATTCTTAGAGGAAAACATAGGCAGAACACTCTATGACACGAATCACAGAAAGATCCTTCTTGACCCATCTCCTAGAGTAATGGAGATAAAAACAAAAATAAACAAATGGGACCTAATGAAACTTCAAAGCTTTTGCACAGCAAAGGAAACCATAAACAAGACTGAAAGACAACCCTCAGAATAGGAGAAAATATTTGCAAATGAATCAACTGACAAAGCATTAATCTCCAAAATTTACAGGCAGCTCATGCAGCTCAATAACAAAAAAATAAACAACCCAATCCAAAAATGGGCAGAAGACCTAAATATACATTTCTTCAAAGAAGATATACAGACTGCCAACAAACACATGAAAGAATGCTCAATATCATTAATTATTAGAGAAATGCAAATCAAAACTACAATGAGATATCATCTCACACCAGTCAGAATGGCCATCATCAAAAAATCTAGAAACAATAAATGCTGGAGAGGGTGTGGAGAAAAGGGAACACTCTTGCACTGCTGGTGGGAATGTGAATTGGTTCAGCCACTATGGAGAACAGTATGGAGGTTCCTTAAAAAACTACAAATAGAACTACCATATGACCCAGCAATCCCACTACTAGGTATATACCCTGAGGAAACCAGAATTCAGAAAGAGTCATGTACCAAAATGTTCATTGCAGCTCTATTTACAATAGCCCGGAGATGGAAACAACCTAAGTGCCCGTCCTCGGATGAATGGATAAAGAAGATGTGGCACATATATACAATGGAATATTACTCAGCCATAAGAAGAAACGAAATTGGGCTATTTGTAATGAGGTGGATAGACCTAGAGTCTGTCATACAGAGTAAAGTAAGTCAGAAAGAGAAGGACAAATACCGTATGCTAACACATATATATGGAATTTAAGAAAAAAAAATGTTATGAAGAACCTAGGGGTAAAACAGGAATAAAGACAGAGACCTACTGGAGAACAGACTTGAGGATATGGGGAGGGGTAAGGGTGAGGTGTGATAGGGCGAGAGAGAGACATGGACATATATATACTAACAAAGGTGAGGCAGATAGCCAGTGGGAAGCAGCCGCATGGCACAGGAATACCGGCTCGGTTCTTTGTGGTTGCCTGGAGGGGTGGGATAGGGAGGGTGGGAGGGAGGGAGACAAAGAGGGAAGAGATATGGGAACATATGTATATGTATAACTGTTTCACTCTGTTATAAAGCAGAAACTAACACACCATTGTAAAGCAATTATACCCCAATAAAGATGTTAAAAAGAAAATCCAAATGTTTTCTGAAATTCAATCCATTTAATAGTTCCTCCATTCCTAGGAATGTTTCATTTCTTGTGCCCATCTCCTCTTCGTTAATACAGTTGTATAACATTTTCCACATTCCTTCAAAATAGAAATATATCTTCCCCCAGTTTTCTTTTTCTGCCAAATCTCTATTTACTGTAGCTTTCTTGTGGAGGGGATACATATCTTATATGTCTTGATGTTGAACAGACCTCATGCCTCATACTTGACTGAATCATCGCTGCTGTTATTGAAATGGGAGATGTTCTGTTTTAGGGAGTATATTTATTCACCTGATATAATTTTTAAGTTTTTAGCTATATAATGGATGGTAAGATTTAACTGTCATCAGCTGCTTAAATTTTTCTGCATACTTATTCTCAAAAATAAATTGAGAGTGTTAGTTTATTTTAGTTGCTATACTTACAAAAAGATCCTGTTCAACACATTAAGCATAAAGACAGAATAAAACAAAACTTCCCAAGTTTTAGTGCTTCTGTTTTTTTGATCTTTGAAAATTTTATGAATTTTAAAAAAGGTTTGTGTAATATATTACATAAGGGTTGATTATTTTCATTGCTGAAAATTATGTCAGTGAATTAGAGATTTAAAATTATCTTCACAAATAATTCATTTTAATGTGATCATATTAACATCTTAAAAATATATGAAGTATACATTTAAGTGTAATATTTGCATCTTTTCTGTTTAAACAATTGACAGAAAGGTACTTTTTTGAGAATAAGAACATTTTCTTCTCTCATACATATGCCACATAATAAATGTGTTAAGAAATGTGAGAATATGTTTGTCTTCCATGTTCTTGGTAATTTTCCCCCAGGACATCACTGAAGATATGTTGATAATTTTGATTTCTTTAGAAAAAATAACAAAAAAAAATTGTAGTTCCTGTTCCTTTGGTATGGATGTTATCTTTGATATGAAGAATTCCCAAGTCTCCAGACTTCAGCAACTTCAATCCAGGATTCAGACTTCTGAAATGGCAAAGCGTATGACTTTCAGCCAACATAATCTTGAAAATTTCAGGAAAACATTCTAAATGAGGTCAGATAGAAGCTAAGGTCTGAATAATCAACAGAGTACCCAGAAAAAGGAGTTAGTTGTTTTCCAGGAATATTTATCATGTCCCAGGGAGCAAAGGGTACACAGAGGGTTCTGACAATTGTGTTCATGTTAGATTCACTACTTGCTTCTTCTCCTATAAACATTCCCATAAATCCCTCAGCCATTCAGATACACAGATAAAAATAACATGTTATGTATTAGTTTTTGAGAGATCATGTGGATTTGTTTCTTGTCAAAAGTTTGATTTTTGACTATTTCTATTTTATTATGCCATTTAAAATTAAATATGGAGTAAAGAAACATGTTAATTACAGTATTAATATCATGACAAACCCCTTTAATGTAGAATTATTATTTTCAATATTGTAGCTTGCTATGTTTTATATTATGAAAAGTCTTCCTGTATTCCAAAAATAGCTAATCAGCATGGAATATTTAAATCATGGACAGTATGCTGTATGTTGAGTAATATTTTGAGCAAAAAAAAAAAAATTGAATTGAGTCAATTACTTTATCTTTCTTAAGAACTTTTAAAGATGAATTCCTGAGATGAGGATATTGTTAATATCTAAAGCAGAAATGGATAGGTTGCAAGAAGAGTGATGAAAGTAGTGTGAGTCAGAGGAAGTTGGGGTAGAAGTCTCCCAGAAACTCTAAATTATAAGAAAGTAGACAATTTAAGTTAAAAAGAAGATATTATTTTGCAGCTCTATTTACAATAGCCAGGATATGGAAGCAACCTAAGAGTCCATTAATAGATGAATAGATAAAGAAGATGTGGCACATATATACAATGGAATATTACTCAGCCATAAAAAGAAATGACGCTGAGTTATTTGTAGTGAGGTGGTTGGACCTAGAGTCGGTCATACAGAGTCAAGTAAGTCAGAAAGAGAAAAATAAATACCATATGCTAACACATATATATGGAATCTAAGACAAAGAAAAAAAAAAAAAGGTCATGATGTACCTAGGGGTAAGATGGGAATAAAGACACAGACCTACTAGACCATGGACTTGAGGATATGGGAAGGGGGAAGGGTAAGCTGGGACAAAGTGAGAGAGTGGCATGGACATATATACACTACCAAACATAAAATAGGTAGCTAATGGGAAGCAGCTGCATAGCACAGGGAGATCAGCTAGGTGGTTTGTGACCACCTAGAGGGGTGGGATAGGGAGGGTGGGAGGGAGGAAGATGCAAGAGGGAAGAGATATGGGAACATATGTATATGTATAACTGATTCACTTTGTTATAAAGCAGAAACTAACACACCATTGTAAGGCAATTATACTCCAATAAAGATGTTAAATATATATATATATATATATATATATATATATTATATATATATATATATATATATATATTATATATATATATGATGTCGAAAAAATTAACATAAAATATAGAAAGTAGAGATGGTGCATTGGGCACATGTCCAAAATGAAGATTAAATAACATGAGAAAGAGAGAAAAAAGTTCTATAAGAGAAAAATCAATTCCTAAATCTTCCTCAGCTCCCATAAACATATTTTTTAAAGCTTTATGAATGGTTACTTTATGTTCTCAATCTATATAAAATGTTATATTTTTAAACATGACATTAACTTAATGTTTCTATTGAAATAAATAAATTTGAGGATTTTTGTCTTGAGATATTGAAGATGATTTATTTTTTAAATTAATTAATTAATTTATTTTTTTGCAGTACACAGGCCTCTCACTGCTTTGGCCTCTCCTGTTGTGGAGCACAGGCTCTAGATGCACAGGCTCAGTGGCCAGTAGGACCTATTGCTTGTTGACTACTAGTTCATAATAGTATTTAACTACTGTGTTAGTGCAGAAGATATCACATTTAGTCTAAACCAAATGGTAAAGGCTTTCAGGAAAATAACTGGTAAATATATTTTATTATGTAAGAAACTCTAAAGATAACATCAGTGTTAGTTACAATGAACAGACTATTTTAAGAAATAGTAAATGAATCATTAGAAATGTATGTGGGAAAGATGAAGCACATAAACAAGGAAATATATACAAACACACATAACATGGATCTAGAAAAATTTCAGACTCGACCATTGTGTCAAATATTTCATCAGATTTATACTAATTTAAAAATAGTAGTCTACTCGGGGACAACATTAAATGCACCAAAATTCTAATTAGTTATAGGGGTTCTAGAAGAAGATGAGAAAAGAAAAAAAAAAAAAGGGACTGAGAAAATATTTGAAGAGATTATAGTTGAAAACTTCCCTAATATGGGAAAGAAAATAAAGTCAATAAAGTCCAAGAAGATCAGAGAGTCCCAAACAGGATAAATGCAAGGATAAACACACAAAGAGACACATTAATCAAACTATCAAAAATTAAACACAGGGCTTCCCTGGTGGTGCAGTGGTTGAGAGTCCACCAGCTAATGCAGGGGACACGGGTTCGTGCCCTGGTCCAGGAAGATCCCACATGCCACAGAGCGGCTGGACCCATGAGCCATGGCCGCTGAGCCTGCACATCCAGAGCCTGTGCTCCACAACGGGAGAGACCACAACAGTGAGAGGCCCGTGTACTGAAAAATAAATAAATAAATAAATACAAACAAAAATATTACAAGGAGCAAGGGAAAAGCAACAAATAACATACAAGGGAATCCCCATAAGGATAACAGCTGATCTTTTAGCAGAAACTCGGTAAGCCAGAAAGGAGTGGCAGGAGATATTTAAAGTGATGAAAGGGAAAAACCTACAACCAACATTACTCTACCCAGCAAGGACCTCATTCAGACTCAGTGGAGAAATTAAAATTTTCACAGACAAGCAAAAGCTAAAAGAATTCAGCACCACCAAACAAGCTTTACAAGAAATGTGAAAGGAACTTCTCTAGGCAGGAAACATAAGAGATGGAAAAGACCTACAATAACAAACCCAAAACAATTAAGAACATGGTAATAAGAACATACATATCAATAATTACCTTAAATGTAAATGGGCAAAATGCTCCAATGAAAAGACATAGACTGGCTAAATGGATACAAAAACAAGACCCATATATATTCTGTCTAAAAGAGACCCACTTCAGACCTAGGGACACATACAGACTGAAAGTGAGGAAAAAGATATTCCATGCAAATGGAAATCAAAAAAAACCTGAAGTACCATTTCTCATATCAGACAAAACAGACTTTAAAATAAAGGCTATTAAAAGAGACAAAGAAGGACACTACAAAATGATCAAGGGATCAATCCAAGAAGAAGGTATAACAATTGTAATTATTTATGTATCAAACATAAGACCAACTTGATACCTAAGGAAAATGCTCACAGCCATAAAAGGGGAAATCAACAGTAACACAATAGTAGTAGGGAACTTTCACCAATGGACAGATCAACCAAAATGAAAATAAATAAGGAAACACAAGCTATAAATGACACATTAAACAAGATGGGCTTAATTGATATTTATAGGACATTCCATCCAAAAACAAAAGCATACACCTTATTCTCAAGTACTCATGGATATTCTACAGGGCAGATCATATCTTGGGTCACAAACCAAGCCTCAGTAAATTTAAGGAAATTGAAATCCTACCAAATATCTTTTCTGATCACAATGCTATGAGACTAGATATCAATTTTTTCAAAAAAGCATCTGTAAGAAATACAAACATATGGAGGCTAAACAATATACTACTGAATAACCAAGAGATCACTGAAGCAATCAAAGTGGAAATCATAAAATACCTGGAAACAAATGACAATGAAAACACAGCAACCCAAAACATATAGGATGCAGTGAAAGCAGTTCTAAGAGGGAAGTTTATAGCGATACAATTCTACCTCAAGAAACAGGAAACATCTCAAATAAACAACCTAACCTTACACATAAGACAACTAGAGAATAAAGAACAAAAATCGCCAAAGTTAGCAGAAGGAAAAATGTCATAAATATCAGATCAGAAATAAATGAAAAACAAATGAAGAAAATGATAGCAAAGATCAATAAAATTAAAAGCTGGTTCTGTGAGAAGATAAACAAAATTGATAAACCATTAGCCAGACTCATCAAGAATAAAAGGGAGAAGATTCAAATCAGTAGAATTAGAAATGAAAAAGTAGAAGTGACAATTGACATTGCAGAAAAAAAAAAAAAAGGGTTCATGAGAGATTACTACAAGCAACTATGTGCCAAAAAATGGACAACCTGGAAGAAATGGACAATTTTTTAGAAAAGCTTAACCTCCCAAGATTTAACCAGGAAGAAATAGAAACTAGAAAAAGACCAAACATAAGCACTGAAATTGAAACCCTGATTAAAAATTTTCCAATAGGGGCTTCCCTGGTGGCACAGTGGTTGAGAGTCTGCCTGCCAATGCAGGGGACACAGGTTCATGCCCTGGTCCATGAAGATCTCACATGCCATGGAGAGGCTAGGGCCGTAAGCCATGGCCGCTGAGCCTGCATGTCTGGAGCCTGTGCTCCACAACGGGAGAGGCCACAACAGTGATAGACCCATGTACTGCAAAAAAAAAAAAAAAAAAAAAAAAAAATTTTCCAACAAATCAAAGCCCAGGACCAGATGTCTTCACAGGTGAATTCTATCAAACATTTAGAGAAGAGATAACACCTATGCTTCTCAAACTCTTCCAAAATATAGGAGGGGGAGGAACACTCCCAAAATCATTCTATGAGGCCACCATCACCCTGATACCAAAACCAGACAAGGATGTCACAAAGAAAGAAAACTACAGGCCAATATCACTGATGAACATAGATGCAAAAATCCTCAACAAAATACTAGCAAACAGAATTCAACAGCACATTAAAAGGATCACACACCATGATCAAGTGGGGTTTATCCCAGGAATGCAAGGATTCTTCAATATACGCAAATCAATCTATGTGATAAACCATATTAACAAACTGAATGATAAAAATCATATGATCACCTAAACAGATGCAGAAAAATGTTTTGACAAAATTCAACATCCATTTATGATCAAAACCCTCCAGAATGTAATCATAGAGGGAACTTATTTCAATATAATAAGGGCCATATATGACAAACTTACAGCCACCATCATTCTCAGTGGTGAAAAACTGAAACCATTTCCACTAAGATCAGGAACAAGACAAGGTTGCCCACTCTCACAACTATTATTCATCATAGTTTTGGAAGTTTTAGCCACAGCAATCAGAGAAGGAAGAGAAATAAAAGGAATCAAAATTGTAAGGACGTTAAACTGTCACTGCAGATGACATGATAGTATACATAGAGAATCCTAAAGAGGCTACCAGAAAACTACTAGAGCTAATCAATGAATTTGGTAAAGTAGCAGGATACATACTTAATGCACAGGAATCTCTTGTATTCCTATACATTAATGATGAAAAATCTGAAAGTAAATTTAAGGAAACACTCCCATATACCATTGCAACAAAAAGAATAAAATACCTAGGAATAGGGCTTCCCTGGTGGCACAGTGGTTGAGAGTCCGCCTGCCGATGCAGGGGACATGGGTTCGTGCCCCGGTCCGGGAAGATCCCACATGCCGTGAAGCGGCTGGGCCCGCGGGCCATGGCCGCAGAGCCTGTGCGTCCGGAGCCTGTGCTCCGTGACGGGAGAGGCCACAACAGTGAGAGGCCCGCGTACTGCAAAAACAAAACAAAACAAAACAAAACAAAATACCTAGGAATAAACCTACCTACAGAGACAAAAGACCTGTATGCAGAAACTATAAGACACAGATGAAAGAAATTAAAGATGATACAAATAGATGGAGAGATAATACCACGTTCTTGGATTGGAAGAGTCAACACTGTGAAAATTAGTATACTACCCGAAAGCAATCTACAGATTCAATGCAATCCCTATCAAACTACCAATGGCATTTTTCACAGAAGTAGAACAAAGAAGCTCACAATTTGTATGGAAACTGAGGAGACCCGGAATAGCCAAAGCAATCTTGAGAAAGAAAAACAGAGCTGGAGGAATCTTGTTTCTTGACTTCAGACTATACTACAAAGGTACAGTAATCAAGACAATATGGTACTGGCACAAAAACAGAAAGATAGATCAATGGAACAGGATAGAAAACCCAGAGATAAACCCACGCACATATGGTCACCTTATCTTTGAAAAAGGAGGCAAGAATATACAGTGGAGAAAAGACAGCCTCTTCAATAAGTGGTGCTGGGAAAACTGGACAGGTACATGTAAAAGAATGAAATTAGAGCACTCCCTAACACCATGCACAAAAATAAACTCAAAATGGATTAAAGACCTAAATGTAAGGCCAGACATTATCAAACTCTTAGAGGAAAACGTAGGCAGAACACTCTATGACATAAAATACTGCAAGATTGTTTTTGACCCACCTCCTAGGGAAATGGAAATAAAAACAAAAATATACAAATGGGACCTAATGAAACTTAAAAGCTTTTGCACAGTAAAGGAATCTATAAACAAGACAAGATGATAACCCTCAGAATGGGAGAAAATATATACAAATGAACCCACTGACAAAGGATTAATCTCCAAAATATACAAGAAGCTCATACAGCTCAATATCAAAAAAAAACAACAACCCAAACCATAAATGGACAGAAGACCTAAACAGACATTTCTCCAAAGAAGATATACAGGTGGCCAACAAACACATGAAATGATGCTCAGCATCACTAATCATTAGAGAAATGCAAATCAAAACTACAATGAGGTATCACCTCACAGCAGTCAGAATGGCCATCATCAAAATATCTAAAAACAGTAAATTCTGGAGAAAGTGTGGAAAAAAGGGAAGCCTCTTTTAGTGTCAGTGGGAATGTAAATTAATACAGCCACTATGGAGAATGGTATGGAGGTTCCTTAAAAACTAAAAATGGAACTACCATATGACACAGCTATCCCACTACTTGGCATATAACCTGAAAAAAACATAATTCAAAAAGAGTCATGTAGGGCTTCACTCGTGGCACAGTGGTTGAGAGTCCACCTGCTGATGCAGGGGACACGGGTTCTTGCACTGGTCCAGGAAGATCTCACATGACGCTGAGCGGCTAGGCCCGTGAGCCTTGGCTGGTGACCCTGTGTGTCTGGAGGCTGTGCTCTGCAACGGGAGAGGCCACAACAGTGAGAGGTCCCCGTACAGCAAAAAAAAAAAAAAAAACAGAGTCATGTACCACAATGTTCATTGCAGCACAATTTACAATAGCCAGGACATGGAAGCAACCTAGATATCTGCCAACAGATGAGTGGATAAAGAAAATGTAGCACATATATGCAATGGAATATTACTCAGCCATTAAAAGAAATGAAATTGAGTTATTTGTAGTGAGGTGGATGGACCTAGAGTCTGTCATACAGAGTGAAGTAAGTCATAAAGAGTAAACAAATACCATATGCTAAGACATATATATGGAATTTTAAAAAAATTATAAAAGCGGTTCTGAAGAACCTAGGGGCAGGACAGAAATAAAGCTGCAGGTATAGAGAATGGACTTGAGGACACGTGGAGGGGGAAGGGTAAGCTGGTATGAAGTGAGAGAGTGACATCGACGTATATCCACTACCAAATGTAAAATAGATAGCTAGTGGGAAGCAACCACATAGCACAGGTAGATCAGCTCAGTGCTTTGTGTCCACGTAGAGTGGTTGGGTAGGGAAGGTGGGAGCTAAATGTAAGATAGAGGAGAAATGGGGATATATGTATATGTATAGCTGATTCACTTTGTTATACAGAACAAACTAACACACCATTGTAAAACAATTATACTCCAATAAAGATGTTAAAAAGAAAAATAGGAGTCTAATACATTTTCCAATACCATGTAGATATTCTTAGAGACTCTCAAATTTTCAAATCTATTCTTCTTGGCTAATGCCATGTGAAAGGGATCCTTACTTATGGGCTGAACTGCAGATACTCCTTGCAATTTTTTGTGTTCCTCCTTTCTACTCTCAAAATAAAATGTTTTCTAGGCTGGTTAAGCCAACTTAAGCCCTACTTACTAAAAATATGCACTACCATCACCCTGAACATTCCTTAATATGCTGCAACATATCAGAGGACTGATTGTAGTGTGTGTGTGTGTGTGTGTGTGTGTGTGTGTGTGTGTGTATTATACATATATATATATGTATATGTATATGTATATATATATATGTGTATATATATGTGTGTGTGTATATATATATATATATAGTGTTTTGATGTCTTAAAAACCTTTCTGGATGATGAGAGACTGCCCCTCCATAGGCCAGTCCATTCTTAGACATAACAAACGGTCCAGCTGAGATCATCATGTGAAACTATCAAATCCAGAGGCATACCTCTTCTTTCTGATCCATGTACCTCAAAGGGGAATATTCTTCTGCTATAATTATCTCTCTGTCAGGCACCAATCAGTTCAAGACCACTCCTATAGCCCAAAGCTCACTCAAGAAATTATTCAACTAGCCAATATTAAGCTGTCTACTATAGCCCAAAATGAAAAGCCAATAAAAGCTACTTTAAGCATCCCCATCCTCACACCTGTCTTCTGCCTCCTCACCACCCTGATGTTTTTCCATGTGGTTCTGTATGTCAGTCCATACCTCCTGTCTCTAGACTTGGGAGTATAATAAAGTTTGTTTTCTTGAAAAACAGTAGAGCCTCAGAAGTAGTTTTTTTAATTCTATCATTTCAGAAAATTTAAGTTTCAAAGTTGTTTAAAATTCAATTTGTATATATTTCATTTTTTATACATCTTTGTTGGAGTATAATTACTTCACAATGTTGTGTTAGTTTCTGCCATACAAAGTGAATCAGCTATTCACACACATATCCCCATATATCCTCCTTCTTGTGTCTCCCTCCCATCTTCCCTATTCCAACCCCTCTAGTCATCACAAAACACTGAGCTGATCTCCCCATGCTATGTAGCAGCTTCCCACCAGCCATCCATTTTACATTTTGTAGTGTATATTTGTCAATGCTACTCTCTTGCTACGTCTCAGCCTCCCCTCCCCCACCTGTGTCCTCAAGTTGGGTCTCAACATCTGCATCTTTTTTTCCTGCCCTACCACTATGTTCATCAGTTCCATTTTTCTAGATTCCATATATTTGTGTTAGCATACAGTATCTGTTTTTCTCTTTCTGACTTACTTCACTCTGTATGACAGACTCTATGTCCATCCACCTCACTACAAATAATTCAGTTTCTTTCCATTTTTATGGCTGAGTAATATTCCACTGTATATTTATGCCACACCTTCTTTATCCATTCATCTATTGATGGACACTTAGGTTGCTTCCATGCCCTGGCTATTGTAAATAAAGCTGCAATGAACATTGTGGTATATGACTCTTTTTGAATTATGGTTTTCTCAGGGTATATCCCCAGTAGTGGGATTGCTGGGTTACATGGTAGTTTTATTTTTAGTTTTTTAAGGAACACCCATACTGTTCTCCATAGTGGTTGTATCAACTTACATTCCCAACAGTGCAGAAGGATTTCCTTTTTACCCCACGTTCTCCAGTATTTATTGTTTTTAGATATTCTGATGATGGCCATTCTGACTGGTGTGAGGTGATACCTCATTGTGGTTTTGATTTGCAGTTCTATAATTGTTAATGATGTTGAGAATTTTTTCATGTGCCTGTTGGCCATCTGTATGTCTTCTTTGGAGAAATGTCTATTTAGGTCTTCTGCCCATTTTTGGATTTTTTTTTTTAATTGATTTGCATGAGCTGCTTTTATATTTTGGAGATTAACTATTTGTCAGTTGCTTACTTTGCAAATATTTTCTCCCATTCTGAAGGTTGTCTTTTCATCTTGTTTATGGTTTCCTTTGCTGTGCATAAGCTTTTGAGTTGCATTAGGTCCCATTGTTTAGTGTTGTTTTTATTTCCATTACTCTAAGAGGTGGGTCATAAAGGATCTTGCTGTGATTTATGTCAAAATCTGTTCTGCCTGTGTTTTATTCTATGAGTTTTATAGTGTTTGACCTTACATTTAGGTCTTTAATCCATTTTTGTAATGAAATGCTATTATTTTCCTTTTTATTTATTTATTTATTTTGGCTGTGAAGGACAATTAATAGAGATGCAATAAAAATCCTGAATTGAATATTTACACTTACACAAGTCTACAACCTTTAAAAGATTATTAATAATTTCTTAACTTCTTAACAACCTTTTTAATGTTCATCAATATATGTGTAGGCAATTAAAATGCATGCTTAAAAAATTCCTTTCTACTGTATGCATTAACCATCAAGTTAACCATCCTGAACTATCAAGTCACTACCTTAAATAAAATCCATGTATCCTGCCTTCACTGAAAGACTCCTCCACAGTTTGGCTCCAATCAATCTTCTAAAAATCATTTTCCTCTTTATCTCAGTACCAATACTGATACATCTAATATTTCCTGTATAGTATGCTTTATTCATTCATATATAAGGTATTTTATCCCTGGAAGATATTAATTATAGTTATATTTATTCTAGTATTAAAAATAGTTTTTTTAAAAAAATAGTTTTTTACTTTTTCTAGTGTTCTTTTTTAATTGTAAAATTTATGTAAATTTCTATTACCACAGAAGTCCAAAGCAGTTTGAATATGATAAAATTGAATAAAAATTAGCAAAACAATTTTCCCTTTATTAAAGTGTACCATATTTCACAGTACATAGAGGTTACACAATTTTTCACCTATGTTTATGCTCTATAGAAAGAATTAGAGAAATTAAATTACATGTTTTAAAATATTTTATGCCTATAAAAATTATATACATAGTAGTCATAATGAAAATGAGATAGTAAATTATTTTTGCTCTTTACAATTTTTAAGTCTAAGAAAGAATGAAAATCTATAGCTGTATTTACATCTTTAGAATACAAAGAACTGTATAATCAATAGTCAACTGTAGTCACTGTAAGTCATTAAACCAAAAAAGACAAAATAAAATTGAGTAATAA
Source organism: Lipotes vexillifer (assembly GCF_000442215.2). Taxonomy (NCBI): domain Eukaryota; kingdom Metazoa; phylum Chordata; class Mammalia; order Artiodactyla; family Lipotidae; genus Lipotes; species Lipotes vexillifer. The sequence continues at coordinate 170,394 of NW_006775495.1, forward strand.
AAGTTAAAATCCATGCATTATTACAAGACATTTAGTTATTTTTCTGTAATTTTAGGAAAATTTCCTAAAATTTTAGACACATGTGTTGCAGTAAAGTATATTGTTGAAATCTTTTCTCTTTGAGTGTGTTTGAACACGACCAGATCCTTTTGTATTCTGGGAAAGACTGTGGCTTGCTTGGCAAAACAGACACAAGCATAAATTTTAAAACACTGACTAAATGCTATTATATAATTTTCAACAAACACTGTGTTTACAGCTTTTCCAGCATCCTACAAAGATCAACTCTTGACTCTTGTAAGAACTTCACTGTAACACTATTGGTTGTATTTGATGACTAATGTGAAATTAGTAAACAGCATATGCTAGAAGGTTGAATACCTATTTAATACATCCACTTTCTTATTTCTGTTGCTTATCAAAGGAGGGATTAAACACAACAAATGTCTAAGGAAAACAAAAATTATAATAAGGCAAATATGTATTTCCTAATAAAATAATCACCTACTGTATTTCATAGCTATAGAAATTGTACCCAGAGAAAAATAAACAAAATTAAATTGTCTAAAAAGCATTTATTGAAATGGTGCAACGTTTTGAATATTTTGATAGGAAAACTTGAAGTCTATAATGGCCTATTTCAAAGTGTGTGAAAGTTCCTAGTTATTTATGAATATTTGAAATTACTTTCTTCATTCCTTGTTAATTGCTTGTGACAGCCAAGAGATAAAATATGGGTATCCTATTATATAATGTAAGAGAACAGCTGCAACACAGTCTGCTTCTGCTGATGCTCTTGACAATGTGTCTCCTAACGCCCTAAAATCAGTTTTTCCAGTCATGGCCGTTACTTCACACTTTCAGGCTTGAACAATTGGCCTACTGAAATATTCAAGTACCACGCTGAGGAAAATCCATTTCCACCCATTGCAAAGAGATAGCAAGACAAATTTGCAGTGAGGACAGATAAACAAAGCAAATTATTGACAGTCATGGTTGTCCTGGTTTCTTGAGGAAAAACCGAAAAATGTTAACTTTTTGAAGAAATTATCAACACTGTTCATAGGTAAAATTGTTCTAGGAAAATTATTTAAGGTATTGAAAGAAAGAAAGGGATTATAGAAAAGTCAAAAAAAGTATTACAAAGATGAAACAGGTAAAAAATTAACTCTAGTGTAAGTAGTAATTCACTTGTTAAAATAATGGAGGTCAATGACAGGAAACACTTTGAAGATATTTTGCTTGTTCCATGGGAACTTTCAGGTGAACCTCTATAACAGATTAAAATTTTTCTCTAGACAGGTGTCATATGACTTGGGTCAGGGAACTTTCCTCACTCCACCAAGATAAAATCCTCCACAGATTAATATCAGAATCAAGATGTACAGGGTGTCTCTTGCTAGTGAAGACTAGCAGTTCATGAAATAATTTTCCTGGGGAAATGCTTATAACCACCATCTTTAATCTTTTTTTTTTTTTTTTTTGGCGTTGTTCCCCCAAAAGATAAAGAAGTTCCTAAACACCAATACTTCAGAATATGAAACTATTTGGAACTAGGGCCATTGTAGATGTAATTGGTTAAGATGAGGTCATACTGGAGTAATATAGGGTCTTATTTCAACATGATTGGTGTCCTTACAAGAAAAGGAAATATGATGTGAAGAGAAACACACAGGGGAGCATCATGTGACAACAGAGGCAGAGGCTGCAGCTCTCCAACTGCAAGTCGAGTACCAAGGAATGGCAGCCATGGTGAGAAGCTGGGAAAACAGAAGGGAGGATATTCATTAACAGTTTCAGAGAGAACACAGCCCTGTTAATGGACTTGAGTTTGGACATCTAGCCTTCAGAACTGTGAGATAATGAATCTCTGTTTGTTTAAGCCATGCAGTCTGTGATATTTTGTTATGGCAGCCCTAGGAAATTAAGACTGCAGATTTGGAGATTTTTGTTTGTTTGTTTTATTTTGCTATTGTGTTCTGTGTGTGTGTGTGTGTTTCTATATATGAGGAACTATTTTCATAGGATGGAATTCTTAAGTAGAATTGCATTGTTTTAGCAATGCCATCCAAACATACTGCCCCAATTTAGTATTGCACAATAAGTATATAACATTCGTTTTCCTCCAATATTGTACAGTCAGGGTAGGGTGGATTAACATTTAAATTTAGGAAAAAGAGCTACTTTGGTATTACGTTAATTGGCATTTTTCTGCTCATTGGTAAATTTGAATATTACATTACATGATTATTAACACTTTATGTTTCTCCTGTAGTGGACCCCATATTTAAATATATTTCTGCCATTGTCTGATGGATTTATTTGCCCTACCACGTTTCACGAATTTATATATGGTGTATATTATATGTCTTATCAGCTATATACATTATGATTAATTTTCCTTTGATTCACTGGAATTAATACTACTTGAAATACCTATGGCTGTTTTCCCTTTAAAATGGTAGAATTGAATAGTGACACCAGAGATGATATGGCCCCCAAAAGCCCAAGGTATTTTGGGTATAGCTTTTTACAAAACAAATTTCTTGATCTCTGTTCTACATGGTATTCAGAATATTAGTGAGTGGTCAAAATATGACGGTATTGGCACAAACAATATACAGTCTAGAACAGAACCTGCATTCTAGAATTTAAAATAAACTAATTATGGCATACATTTAATTAATTAGTATGTCTTTTGAGTAAGAAGTAAGGATTAATATTGATCAGAATAAGGATTTATCTTAATAAAAGATTAAATTGACTCAAGAAGGTAAAGTGGTAACTTGACTTAAAACAAGCAAACAAACAAAAACTCCTTTGTAGGTCTATGGGAACTTATGGGGAAGGATAAAGGAGAAAAAAAGAGATGGACCTATATGGAGATCAGATTATTTAAACAACACAAAAGAAAAGAGACAATTCACAGATATTACCTCCTTTAAAAATGTTATATATATTTATCAAAGCTCTACTGCAAAAAATCCACAAATAATTTCGCAGTAATGATTGTATCATTCTCTGCCAATGCCAATATAATAAAAAAGTCCTAATCATGAAGTAAATATTAATGTGCAGCTTGGCAGCACTGAAAAAATCGAGGATGTGATAGCAACATGTGGTCTTGCAGATAAGAACTTTGCCATGAAGGAAAAACAAACTTTAGTTAAAACAATTTTCTTGAGTTTGCATCCTCAAGATCTGCATCCTTGAATCTGCTTCTGCTCATCTATTCCTTCTCTTGTTATCTGATAATGGCAGTATAAGTCATATTAAATACTGTCATATAGTTTTAATTGTTCTATCTGCTTGCAATGCTCTAAGATAAACAATAACACAAACAAAATTCAGAAATGAATTATCCCTGCCTGCTAAAATGTTATTGCTTAATCTTCTCAAAGTATAATTCTGCGAAATTTATTTCCTGTTAAATACCATCATCCTACCACCACCACCACCACCACCAGCACATGCACTACCTCTTCTGATAGAGTAGAGAATTAGATAAAAGAGAAAAAAATGTTGCTGTTAGTGTGTGTAGAAATATGTGACAGAGACAATATTCCAAATCAGGGAGTAAAACAGATTATTTAACAAATTGTTGATTAAAAAGAATTCCAAGTCGAGAAACTTATCAAAGAAAAATGGGGTTAAGATGACCATTTTTCTTCTTTATTCAGCTCTTACTATAAAACAGTAATTAATGAATAATTACTGATAATTAATAAATAAATTTTTAATGTAAAACAAACCTGAATTCCTGGGATAAACTTCACCAGTTCATGATTTTTTTTTTTTTTTAATATTGGTAGATTTGCATATATTTTCTTAAGTTCTTTTGTTTTCTTAATGTCTTTCATTTTTGTATCTGGGTAATTCTGGTCTAATAAAATTTTTGATAACTGTTACTTCCATTTTTTGAAAGAGTTTGTTTATGATTGATATTATTTATTCCTTCATGATGGACTCAATTACCCAGTGAAAACTTGTGAGCCTATACCTTTATTCACATAAAATCTTTAATAAAATGAATTTCTTTATATATTTCTCATAGCTTCTGAGACCATAGTTTCTTTAAATTCTTGAACACATTATTAGTAACTTTTTAAAAACCCTACCTGTCAATTTCAATAATTGTCTCTTTTTTATTATCTTTATATAATTATGTTTTCTTGTCTATGGGTAATATTTTCCTGTTTCTTTGCATGTTTAGAAATTGACAATTAAATGCTGAACATGGAAAATGATATTGTTTTTGAAAATGATTTTTTGAATGTCTGCTTTCACTATTATTTTTTAAAGAGTGTTGCTCTTATTTGTCAGATATCTAAGTACATGTTGGAGTAGCTTGTTTTATATGAGACATATTTTTAAACTATGTTGGGCCAGAACTAGATTTCTGTTTACTCAGGTGCTAATTTCTACTACAATGAGTGATAATTCTGGCATCCTTAAGAAATAATCTTGGTGTTCAATGTTATATCAATACTAAGACTGGTTAGGGCTCAAATGTCTCCATAGCCTGTGTAAACTGTGGGAGTGGTTCTGCCTCCATGTGTCAAATAGTTTCTTTGCCAAGTTTATGAAGCTTCATACTATGCATTAGTTTTTTTATTCAGTAACAGACCTAAAGGAACCTCTATGTTGTTTTCTAGAATTCTTTCTCTGTTTTGCCTTCGAGTAAGGCAATACATTGTCCTACAATTTTCAGCTGCTTCTACTCCCCCAAACTCCTATGCTTGTTGTGCTAACTCAGCCAAACTGACATACTTTGCAGTTTATCTCATTTATTTATGTTTCCTCAAGGGGATATTTTTGTACTGCCTGTATTCCAATGGCTTAAAAGAGTTATAAATATTTTGTCCATTTATCTAGTTTTTGAAGGTAGGAGGATACATCTGGTATGTCTTAAACCAGTAAGTGCAGGAACAGAAATCACCTTTAGCAATGCCTGGGCATTTGAAGAACTACTTAAAATTTTTATTTACATATTCAATTATTATATTGAATAATATTTTAAATGATACTTCTAAATTTTTATTGCCTTTTCTACAAAACAAATTAGGCATCTTTAAATAAACATTTCATTAATAGAATGTCAAAAGGTTATGTTTTAATGCTTCTACTGACTTAATAACAAACCTAGCAAAGAAGAAGAATCAAAGGGTATGCCTAAAATGAAATAACTGAATAAGTTAAGTTCTGAACATTCAAATTGTATAAAACTTTACTTTTGAAATTCTATAATTACCTTTCAAAATAACTCAAAATCTGGAAAGAACATTTTGGTGAGCTCTAATTTGAATTTTAAAAGTATCTTTTCTATCCTGAAAGAAATATAATTGAAGAGGTCTATGATTCTGTGGCATCTAATTGTGACAATATATTCAGGCTAACTATAAGTAGGTACAATTTATTTGGTAAGTTTGTCTTGCAAATATATTTGTAATATATATTTTATCCAGAGCTACAAAATATCTCAACACCTGTATAGACAGATTTTTCTTAAATAAAAATATTTTTGTTTTTAAAAAATATATAAACAGGTGTCAAAAACTTCAACCTTTTAAAAGATGAATTTAAAGAAAGCATTAGACAAATGTTGGGGAAGTAAGATGTTATTGAAAAAAACATTTTCAGAAAAATAACAATGGCATAGAATTAGGGACAGGTACTGCTATAAGGTGAATAGATTGTAAAGATATTCTGAGAATAGTTAAGCTAAGTACAATTTCTACTGAGTGCTTTTTACTGAGTTCTAATTAATACATAATAACAATTTTAACTATTAAAAGTATAGATCTTGATGAGTTTTATGAATGCATATACCCAAGTAACAATTAGACAGATGAAAATATGCAATACTTCCATCATATCATAAAATTTTCTTTTCTTCTTTCCATGCAATAGCAACACTAGTTGTTATCAGCTTAATATAGACTGCTATAACTAAAATACATTTTATATAAACCTCATGGTAACAGCAAAGAAATTACCTATAGAAGATACCACCAAAGTTAAGGAATCAAACTGTATCACTATAAAAATATCAATGAATCACAAAAGAAGGCAGCAAGAGAGGAAGAAGGATAAAAGAATGACAACACAGACAGAAAACAATGAACAAAATGGCAATAGAAAGTTCTTCTCTATCAGTAATTATGTTAAACTTAAATGGATTAAACTTCTCAGTCAAAGACATAGAGAGGCTAAATGAATAGAAAAACAAGACCCAAGAGATTACCTTTAGATTTAAGTACACATATAGTCTCTTGACTCTGAACGTGAAGAAATGGGGAAAAAATCTATGCAAATAGTAACCTGAAGAAAGCAAAAGTAGCTATACTGATATCAGACATAATAGACTTTAAATTAAAAATTGTCATAAGACATAAATAAGGAAATTATATATAATGATAATAGGATCAACTCACCAAGAAGATATAACAATTCTAAATATATATATACACCTAACACAGGAGCAGTTAAATATATAAAGCAAATATTGAGGAAACAGAAAGGAGAAATAGATATTAATACAGTAATAAAAGGAGATTTTAATACTATACTTTCAATAATGGATAGAATATTCAGAGAGAAACTCAGTAAGAAAAAAGTGAACTTGAAACAACACTATAGACCAAATGGACCTAGCAGACGTATACATAGCATTGCATCCAAAAACAGCAAAATATACACCTTCTTAAGTGCACAAGAAACATTCTCCAGGATAGATCGCATATTAGGACACAAAACAAATTAAATTTAAGAAGATTGAAATCATGCCAAATATATTTTCTAACCACAATGGAATTAAATTAGAAATCAATAAGAGAAGGAAAACTGAAAAATTCACAAATATGTGGAAATTAAGCACCACACTCTTGAAAAACAAATGAGTCAAAGAGCAAATTAAAATGTAATCTAGAAAATATATTGAGACAAACAAACATGGAAGCACAATGTACCAAAACTCATGGGATACAGCTCAAGCAACTCTAAGAGGGAAGTTCAAAGAGAAAAATATCTGCATTTATATATATATATATATATATATATATATATATATAATAGATACATGACTTTACACCTCAGGGAGATAGAAAAAAATATATGCCAAAAGTTGGCCAAAAGAAGGAAATAATAAAAATTAGAGCAGAAAAAAATGAAATGTAGACTAGGAAAACAATAGAAAAAATGAAGGAATCAAAGCACTGTTTTTTTTTCATTCTTTTTAGTGAAACAAATGTTTATCAGGAGGGAAAAGAGTACACGTGAACAGGCACACACAGGCCAGCTCAGAGAAAAAGTTGCGCCCTCATAGTAGTTTTAATCACTTACATGGGGTACATTTTCTGGGTTTCATTTGGCCAATCATCTTGCTTTGCCTGAGTCTGAGTCTGTATTTGGTTTATCTCAGGGTCCTCCTTTGTGTGCGTGCATATCTCTTAGCCAAGATGGATTCTAGCAAGGAGGCCTATGGGTAGGTTGACATCACATCCTCCAAGGAGCATTTCTGTACATGTACAGTTGGGAAGGTCTCCTTGACTTCAAGAATGAGGAATATGTGGTCCTTTTATCTGGGCAGGGCCCAGCCTCTCCTATTATCCTCCTGCTACTGTCTTCATCCTGGAGTATCTGTCCACAGGGGACAAACTCCAGCTGCTCAGCCTGGAGCCCATCTATCTCCTGCCTCACTATCATTTGGTGGATTGAAGTAAGACTTTGCACCAGTCCTGGACAAAGTCCTGCTGGCCCTCAGATTCTTTCCTCACTTTTTTCCTACTTGCTCCAAGCCATAGAGGGACTTCCCTGTGAAAGAGGTTTCCCAAGGTTCTTTCTTTTTTTTTTTACACACACACACACACACACACACACACACACACACACACACACTGTATTTTATTTTTACAAGAGATAAATAAACTGACACCAAGCATTGTAAATGGATGACCAGACCACGACAAAAGCAACAATGTTTGCAATTACCAAACATGAAACACACTCATACTATGTCATAATATTGACATTCATTCTACTAATCCTCCACTGTAACAACTCCTTTACTTTGCAGTGAAAATTGATTTGTATATTTTTTACCTCTGAGTCCTTGTGAGATTTTTTTTTTTTAATTCAAACAGAAAGTCACAAAAATTATAATCATCCTCATCAGTTCACTTAGTCCCATGTAATTAATTTTCTTTTTTCATCTTGATCTTTTGTTAGCACTTTTATGAATTCACCAGTTTTCCATTAGAGTTCTGAAAATGCTTATTCATTCAGCACAGCAGTATAGTCAGTTACCAGAAACCTGTACTTGTCAGAGTCCTTTCCATGAATTCCTTGAAGATGAAATTCTTTTATAGGAACATTTTTGCAAAAGCATCAGAGTACACACATAACTGTCTGTAAATGACAAAAGACTTAAAAATTACCATGGTTAAAGATTTGATGAAAGTTCATAATAATGCAATTGACAGGAAATTTAGTTATTTCTGAGATATACATTTTAAAGCAATAACTAGAATTATGATTTATAACATTATACAAGAATATATAAGAATTTTAGAAATTTCATGTAATGTCTGAAACATTTATATTAACATATTTCCATACAAATAACCCAAGAAAGTTTAGTATTAGTTGTTTGTTTGTTTGTTTGCTTGTTTTTCTTATACTGCAGGTTCTTATTAGTCATCAATTTTATACACATCAGTGTATACATGTCAATCCCAATGGCCCAATTCAGCACACAACCATCCCCACCCCATCACAGTTTTCCCCACTTGGTGTCCAAATGTTTGTTCTCTACATCTGTATCTCAACTTCTGCCCTGGAAACTGTTTCATCTGTACCATTTTTCTAGGTTCCACATACATGCATTAATATACGATATTTGTTTTTCTCTTTCTGACTTACTTGACTCTGTATGACAGTCTCTAGATCCATCCATGTCTCAACAAATGACTCAGTTTTGTTCCTTTTTATGGCTGAGTAATATTTCATTGTATATATGTACCACAACTTTTTTAACCATTCGTCTGTCCCTGGGCATTTAGGTTGCTTCCATGACTTGGCTATTGTAAATAGTGCTACAATGAACACTGAGGTGCATGTGTCTTTTTGAATTATGGTTTTCTCTGGGTATATGCCTAGTAGTGAGATTGCTGGATCCTATGGTAATTTTATTTTTAGTTTTTAACGAACTTCTATACTGTTCTCCATAGTGGCTGTATCAATCTATATTCCCACCAACAGTGCAAGAGAGTTCCCTTTTCTCCACACCCTCTCCAGCATTTGTTTTTGTAAATTTTCTGATGAAGCCCATTCTAAATGGTGTGAGGTAATATCTCGTTGTAGTTTTGACTTGAATATCTCTAGTAATTAGTGATGTTGAGCAGCTTTTCATGTGCTTCTTAGCCATCTGTATGTCTTCTTTGGAGAAATGTCTATTTAGGTCTTCTGCCCATTTTTGGATTGTGTTGTTTGTTTCTTTAATATTGAGCTGTTTATATATTTTGGAGATTAATACTTTTTCCATTAAATTGTTTCCACATATTTTCTACCATTCTGAGGGTTGTCTTTTCATCTTGTTTATGGTCTCCTTTGCTGTGCAAAAGCTTTTAAGTTTCATTAGGTCCCATTTGTTTATTTTTATTTTTAATTCCATTACTCTAGGAGGTGGATCAAAAAACCTTGTTGTGATTTATGTCAAAGAGTGTTCTTCCTATGTTTTCCTCTAAGAATTTTATATTGTCTAGTCTTACATTTAGGTCTCAAATCCATTTTGAGTTTATTTTTGTGTATGGTGTAAGGGAGTGTTCTAATTTCATTCTTTTACATGAAGTTCTCCAGTTTTTCCAGCACCACTTATTGAAGAGACACTCTTTTCTCCATTGTATATCCTTCCCTCCTTTGTCATAGATTAGTTGACCATAGGTGCATGGGTTTATCTCTGGGCTTTCTATCTTATTCCATTTACCTATGTTTCCGTTTTTGTGCCAGTACCATATTGTCTTGATTACTGTAGCTTTGTAGTATAGTCTGAAGTCAGGGAGTCTGATTTTTCCAGCTCTACTTTTTCCCTCAAGACTGCTTTGGCTATTCGGGGTCTTTTGTGTCTCCATAAAAATTTTAGGATGATTTGTTCTAGTTACGTAAAAAATGCCATTGGTAATTTGATAGGGATTGCATTGAATCTGTAGATTGCTTTGTGTAGTATAGTCATTTTCTCAATATTGATTCTTCCAGTCCAAGAACATGAAAAAACTCTCCATCTGCTGGTATCATCTTTAATTTCTTTCATCAGTGTCTTACAGTTTTCTGCATACAGGTCTGTTGTCTCCCTAGGTAGGTTTATTCCTAGGTATTTTATTCTTTTTGTTGCAATGGTAAATGGGAGTGTTTCCATAATTTCTGTTTCAGATTTTTCATCATTACTGTATAGGAATGCAAGAGATTTCTGTGCATTAATTTTGTATCCTGCAACCTTACCAAATTCATTGATTAGCTCTAGTAGTTTTCTGGTGGCATTTTTAGGATTCTCTATGTATAGTATCATGTCATCTGCAAACAGTGATAGTTTTACTTCTTCTTTTCCAACTTGTATTCCTTTTATTGCTTTTACTTCTCTGATTGCCGTGGCTAAGACTTCCAAAACTATGTTGAATAATAGTGGTGAGAGTGGACACCCTTGTCTCATTCCTGATCTTACGGGAAATACTTTCAGTTTTTCACCATTGAGAATGATGTTTGCTGTGGGTTTGTTGTATATAGCCTTTCTTATGTTGAGGTAGGTTCCCTCTACGCCCACTTTCTGGAGAGTTTTTATCATAAATGGGTATTGAATTTTGTCAAAAACTTTTTCTGCATCTATTGAGATGATCATATTGTTTTTATTCTTCAATTTGTTAATATGGTGTATCACATTAATTGATTTGCGTATATTGCGCATATTGAAGAATCCTTGCATCCCATCCATACACCACTTGATTGTGGTGTATGATCCTTTCAATGTGCTCTTGGATTCTGTTTGCTAGTATTTTGTTGAGGATTTTTGCATCTATATTCATCAATGATATTGGTCTGTAATTTTCTTTTTTTGTAGTATCTTTGTCTGGTTTTCGTATCAGGGTGATGGTGGCCTCATTAAATGAGTTTTGGAGTGTTCCTTCCTCTGCTATATTTGGAAGAGTTTGAGAAGGACGGGTGTTAGCTCTTCTCTAAATGCGTGATAGAATTCACCTGTGAAGCCATCTGGTACTGGACTTTTTTTTGTTGGAAGATTTTTAATCACAGTTTCAATTTCATTACTTGTGATTAGTCTGTTCATATTCTCTGTTTCTTCCTGGTTCAGTCTTGGAAGGTTATACCTTTCTAAGAATTTGTCCATTTCTTCCAGGTTGTCCATTTTATTGGCATAGTGTTGCTTGTAGTAGTCTCTTAGGATGCTTTGTATTTCTTTGATGTCTGTTGTAACTTCTCCTTTTTCATTTCTAAATTTATTGATTTGAGTCTTCTCCCTCTTTTTCTTGATGAGTGTGGCTAATGGTTTATCAATTTTGTTTATCTTCTCAAAGAACCAGCTTTTAGTTTTATTTATATTTGCTATTGTTTTCTTTGTTTCTATTTCATTTATTTCTGCTTGGATCTTTATGATTTCTTTCTTTCTGCTATCTTTGGGTTTTGTTTGTTCTTCTTTCTCTACTTCCTTTAGGTGTAAGGTTAGATTTTTTATTTGAGATTTTGGTTGTTTCTTGAGGTAGGCTTTTGTTGTTATAATCTTCCCCCTTAGAATTGATTTTGCTGCATCCCATAGGTTTTGGATCATTGTGTTTTCATTTTCATGTGTCTTTAGGTACTTTTTGATTTTCTCTTTGATTTCTTCAGTGATCACTTTGTTATTTAGTAACTTATTGTTTAGCCTCCATGTGTTTGTGATTTTTTTACATATTTTTCCCTGTAATTCATTTGTAATCTCATAACGTTGTGGTCAGAAAGGATGCTTGATATGATTTCAATTTACTGAGGCTTTATTTGTGATGCCAATATGTGATCTATCCTGGATAATGTTCCATGTGCACTTCAGAAGAAAGTGTAATCTGCTATTTTTGGATGGATGGCCTATAAATATCAATTAAATCTATCTGGTCTACTGTGTCATTTAAGGCTTCTGTATCCTTATTTATTTTCTGTTTGGATGATCTGTCCTTTTGTGTAAGTGAGGTGTTAAAGTCCCCCACTATTATTGTGTTACTGTCAATTTCCTCTTTTATAGCTGTTAACTGTTGCCTTATGTATTGAGGTGCTCCTAGGTTGGGTGTATATATATTTATAATTGTTATATATTCTTCTTGGATTCATCCCTTAATTATTATGTAGTGTCCTGCCTTGTCTCTTGTAATATTCTTTATTTTAAAGTCTATTTTATCTAATATGAGTATAGCTACTTCAGCTTTCTTTTGATTTCCATTTGCATGGAATATCTTTTTCCTTCCCCTCACTTTCAGTCTGTATGTGTCCCTAGGTCTGAAATGGGTCTCTTGTAGACAGCATATATATGGGTCATGTTTTTGTATCCATTCTGCAAGCCTGTGTCTTTTGGTTAGATCATTTAATCCATTCACGTTTAAGGTAATTATCAATATGTATGTTCCTATGACTATTTTCTTAATTGTTTTGGGTTTGTCTTTGTAGGTACTTTTCTTCTCGTGTTTCTCACTTAGAGAAGTTCCTTTAGTATTTGTTATAGAGCTGGTTTTGTGGTGCTGAATTCTCTTAGCTTTTGTTTGTCTGTGAAGCTTTTGATTTCTCCATCTAATCTGAATGAGATCCTTTCAGGGTAGAGTAATCTTGGTTGTAGGTTCTTCCCTTTCATCACTTTAAGTATATCATGACACTCCCTTCTGGATTGTTGGGTTTCTGCTGAGAAATCAGCTGTTCACCTTATGGGAGTGCCCTTGTATATTATTTGTCATTTTTCCCTTGCTGCTTTCAATATTTTTTGTGTGTGTTTAATTTTTGCCAATTTGATTACTATGTGTCTCGGTGTGTTTCTCCTTGGGTTTATCCTGTATGGGACTCGCTGCACTTCCAGCAGTGAATTCCACCATTATATCTTCCAGGTCACTTATCTGTTCTTCTGCCTCAGTTATTCTGCTATTGATTCCTTCTAGTGTAGTTTTCATTTCAGTTATTGTATTGTTCAACTCTGTTTGTTTGTTCTTTAATTCTTCTAGGTCTTTGTTAAACATTTCTTACATCTTCTTGATCTTTGCCTCCATTCTTTTTCTAAGGTCCTGGATCATCTTCACTATCATTATTCTGAATTCTTTTCCTGGAAGGTTGCCTATCTCCACTTCATTTAGTTGTTTTTCTGGAGTTTTATCTTGATCCTTCATCTAGTATATAGCCCTCTGCCTTTTCATCTTTTCTATCTCTCTGTGAACATGGTTTTTTTTCCATAGGCTGCAGGATTGTAGTTCTTCTTGCTTCTGTTCACTGTCCTTTGTTGGATGAGGTTATCTAAGAGGTTTGATGGGAGGGACTGGTGGTGGGTAGAGCTGACTGTTGCTCTGGTGTGCAGAGATCAGTAAAACTTTAATCCACTTGACTGTTGATGGGTGGTTCTGGGTTCCCTCCCTGTTGGTTGTTTGGCCTGAGGCAACCCAACACTTGTGCCTACCTAGGCTCTTTGTTGGGGCTAATGACAGCCTCTGGGAGGGCTCACGCTAAGGAGTACTTCCCAGAGCTTCCACTGCCAGTGTTCTTGTCCCCACAGTGAAACAGAGCCACCTCCCACTTCTGCAGGAAACCCTCCAACACCAGCAGGTAGGTCTGGTTCATTCTCCCCCGGGATCACTGCTCCTTCCTCTGGGTCCCAATGTGCACACTACTTTGTGTGTGCTCTCCAAGAGCCAAGCTCTGGCTTTTGAGAACATAAACAAAATTGACAAAACTTTAGCTAGACTAAGAAAAAAAACTTATAAAACTCAAAGAAATTTAGAAATGAAAGTGGAGACATTACAACTGACACCACGGAGTGAATAGGAGTGAATAGGACTATTATCAATAATTATATAAGAACAAATGGGATAACTTAAAAGAAATGAATAAATCCCTAGATACATACAACATATAAATATTGAATTATGAAGGAATAGAAAATATGAACAGACCAATAACAAGTAGAATATTGATTCAGTAATCAAAACCTACCAATAAAGAAAAGACCATGACCAGATAGCTTCATTGGTAAATTCTCCCAAACATTTAAATAATTTACACGAATCTTTCTCCAACTCTTCCAAAAACTGAAGAGGAGGGAACATTTCTGAACTCATCTTTTGAAGCCAGCATTATCCTGATACCAAAGCCAGACAAAGACATTACAGGACTGTTGCGGTCTGGGAGCCACACACCTGGAGTCGAGTTCCCCAGTAAATGCTACCTGTGTCCCAACCAAGGACACCTGAGAATCACCAACACCAAGTAGAAAGATTAGCAAAGGATTTATACAAATACAATTATAGAAGCTTACACAAATTGTCTGGACAGGGTCCCACTCGGAGAGAAGTGAGTGAGACCCCGACTAACAGTCGGGCGAGACCTTTATACCCTTCACAGGACGGGAAGTCCCCAAGGTGGGAGGGAGCTGTTTAATTTTGAATCAGCCAATCAGTAACCCTGTTCTCCCCGCCCCAAGCAAGCAAGCAAAGCAACTTTCTTACAGAAGTCAAAATGTGCTGTTAGCCCTGAAGCTGTTCTTCCGTTTCTTTCGTCACAGGACCACTTCCAAAGTGACTGTCACACACCTGTAACGACACTGTGGGTGGACTCTGTGGGACACATCCCGGATTGCTTACTGCCTGTCCTCCAAGCCAAGTTTCCCCTGGATCCACCAGCAAGGTCAGGTAGATGGCAGGTTAGTTATTCCCAATTACTTCTAATTCTTATTTTAAAAATAAATGAAAGCCTAGCATAAAATGCCTCACACAAAGACTTTGATAAAGGCAGCTCTGCATTCCAGTGCACATTATTTGTCAAAAGGAAAAAAAGGCTTTCTCATTTTGAAATTCAACAGGACAGTCCTGGATGCTGTTACAAACTCTCAAGATGCATCCTTCAGGTGAACCTGCTATCAGAGTGACGGTACTTTCTCTTTCAGTAAAAATAAAAATGAAAGGGTCACCTGTTCTCCAGCCCTTTTCTCTACCCCTGTATTTCCCCACCTCCACCCCCACCCAATAAAAATAGGAAACACTAGGGAAAAAAAAGGCATTACAGAACAAGAAAATCAATAGCCCTGATGAACATAGATGCAAAGATTCCTGAACTACTAGCAAACCAAACCCAACAGCCCAATAAAAGAATCATAATACAATGTGACCAGTAATATTTATACCTATGATTCAAGAATGGTTCAACATATGCAAATAAATAAGTGTGATACACTATATTAACAGAAGGAAGGATAAAAACTCTCAGTGAATGAAGTATAGAAGAAAAGAGGAGAAAAGTTTTATGATATTGATCTTGGCAATGGTATCTTGAGTATGACACCAAGAACAGAGCAGCAAAAGTAAAAATAGATAAGTAGAACTATATCAAATTAAAATCCTTCTGCAAAGGAACCAATCAACAGTGTTAGTCAATGTTTTATAAATTCCTTTAGAATTTAATAATAGCAATGCTGAAAAATTAATAACATTTTTATGAATGTGTTTTAGATATATGGATATAGATAGATAAAGAAAACCTCCTCCAGACAGTAGATAAAATGACCTATCACTGACAGCTTATTAAAGAGTGAGAGATTACTAGTAATTTGCTCTTTGTCCCTTGATTTGTTTCATTATTTTGTTTTGATATAATATTAATATTTTGTCCTCTTTTCTTTCCTTACTCCCACTTTGATTTCTTTTGCTCCATATATTTATTCAATTAGAAACAATATCCAGCTCCCAATATGTTCATCTCACAGAGACATCATCCTGCCTCATTTCTTCCTTGTTTCAGAATCAGCATCTTATCCTGCATTTAACTGATAAACTCTGATTAGAGATAAAATATATTTTGTCAACATTAAATTTTATGTGCCTGGCAAATAAAATTATGAGTATCTCAAAGATAAACTCTGGAACTCTAGTAAAACAAGTGATTTATACTTCAAACTTATATTGTTTAAATGGGGAAATGCTAAATCTTAAATTTACCTTAATATTTTAATTGATTTTAACTCATTTATATCAAGTGCAGAGTTAAATCTATACACTTCTAACATTTAAAAAAGTTTTGATTAAGATTTTCTCTTTCACTAAATATTAGAATTTTGTCTATAATTTTGTTTTGTTTTGTTTTGTTTTAGTTTTTAAGACTATAAACTTTTTCTTTCTTTCAAGCCTTTTTTTTTAATTGAAATATATTTGACATATGACACTGTATATATTTAAGGTGTACAACATATTAATTTGATACATATATACATTGTAATATGATTGCCATTGTAGCAATAATTGGCACCTCTATCACATTACATAATTATTATTTCTTTTTAGTAGTTGGTATTCAGTCATCATATTTTCACATAGTTGAGGTCATAATATCTATACAAATTTTTTATAGATGTTTCATAACAATTCACAATGATGAGTATTAAGTAAATAACATTTTGTTAAGAATGTGTTGAAAATTTTCATTCCTCAAATATGTGGTTGCTCTTAAAAATATACAGGCAGTGCTGAATTGTCCAAAGCAGTCATTAATATGCATGTCAGAAACACAGCATATATAGATCATCAAGACCTCATGTTAATCATTTCTTTCTACTGCCTGCCTGACAAAGTTCTTTCTACTATCAGTAAGATTAATGAGATTATTTAAAAGGTATCTATACTTCAACACATAGCTGCATTAATACAAGTAAAATGCAGCCCTATGAAAATTTTAAACAGTGTTATTTGTGAAATACAACAATGCAAAATTTCCCATTGTTAGAAAGGGGGAAATTAATACAAACAAACAAAAAAAAACATATTATTTCCATCTAAGATCTCTGGAGAAAGTAGAATTTATGGCATCTCAGATTCTGATCTGCTGATGAGCCATGGCATGGCCTGAATCTGATGTGAATGAATCATAGCTATGTAGCTTCTAAAATCAGAAGATGATATTTCTGATTAATAAGTTAAAAAAATATGAATGTACTGTCAGTTTTCAGGCCAGAATGCAGCTAGAAGATTTGACAGTACATTCAATGTAGGAAAGTTATTGCCACCAATTCTGTTGTTGCTATTATTATTATTATTGTTTTGTGTGCCTAGTTGTGTGAATGACTTTTATTTGTTTACAGGAAATAATAGTTTCAAAATATATACAAATGAAGAGTTATGTATAATTGATTCTACCTGTACTAATTATTGGTGGCATATGCTGACACATTATTTTTCTTTTCATTGCATGAGCAATGTGGACATCGAGTGGAAGAATAGAAAACTAATTCTCACACGACCTTTGTATTACTTATATATTTGAAAAAAGAGACTTGGTGTTTAATGTTTAAACAGTTTGTTTAAATATGATTATCACCAGGATATTTTTTAAACAGTACACTTCAATTTTTTTTTTAATTTCTCTTAAAATATATTCAGATCACATGTGAAAAACTTGTTTATCATTCAGAAAACTAGCTGTGCTGTGGCAGGCAAAAGGAAAGGGAGGAACTCAGCTTTTAACAAAGCAGTTGGTAATATGCTCTGGTCTTTATTTGTCCTTGGTCAGGACCAGAATACTAACAGCCTGAAAGATGGATCCTTTTGTATTTCAGTGTTTCTGAAGTGTTCTTTAAGGAATTCTTTTATTACACTCACTATTTAAACAGCATGAGATTTCCTTTTCTCTTGTATTCTTTATATCTGAAGCATTTTACTGGCATTTTCATTCTTCAAGGATATTGGATTCAACAATTTGTTATTTCTCCTTCGAACTGGGGAGTATAATCTTCACAGTTTGGGTGAGGAACCTGAGATAAAGGAACTAAGTGTGGGCAAACATTTATATTTGCCATTTAATTTATATATTTCCTCAATA
Organism: Lipotes vexillifer; assembly: GCF_000442215.2. Taxonomy (NCBI): domain Eukaryota; kingdom Metazoa; phylum Chordata; class Mammalia; order Artiodactyla; family Lipotidae; genus Lipotes; species Lipotes vexillifer. The sequence goes on from NW_006775495.1 coordinate 188,481, forward strand.
TTGTACACCTTCTTGATATTCTCTTTGAAATAATATACTCCTCAGATCATAAATTCCTGAGATTGGAGATGTATAATTTAAATATGACTGTGGTTTTCCCATTCATACATAGTCAATAATGACTATTAAATAACTAGTGTGCCCCAGCCCTGAGATATGTTCAAAGAGGATATAACTTATGTAACTTAATAATAATGAATTAACCCCTTGTTAAGTGCAAGGTGCTGTGGTCCATACTATGTATTTGTGAGTCCCTTTAATAACACCATTCAGGAGAGCATTACCCACTGGCCTGGGGAAATTGTTCTCCATTTTTGATTTGGTAAGAGAGAACAAGCAGGAACTGTAACCCAAGGGAACTCTGCATTGTAACTGAATAGCATCAGCATATTTTCTTATCTAGTCTTGCTAAAAGGAAGATGATTCAATTCTGAAAATTATCTTATGTGTGATGACAGGGGAAGTTCAATTCTGCAAGAAATAAAAGAATTGATGAGAATTTAGTCCAAGAAATTCTGAAATCAACCTCCAGCATATTCCACAATGGCCTTATCTCCCCACTAGACAGCTTTTGTTATTAAACATTTTTATTAAAATTGAAAAAAAATAAGCACAACTATTGATATTTTGAATAGCAGTGGTACATTAGTATCATATTAGCTCTGTAGATGAAAAAAGTACAATGTATCCCGCCACTGATAGAATCAAACTCATCTTCCCAGCCTTGATATCAGAACATAAGACAATCTGACACCTATGTCCAGCCTACATCATCCTTCTTCATTTCCTGACAGAGATCCTCCACTTTAACTAATCTAAGCAAAATGAAATAATGAATCTAGCCGTTAAGTTTAGTCACGCCAGTTTTTTTAACAAGGATTATCTTCGTCACATTTTCTGACTAATTTTTCAAAAACCTACTCATTGTATTAATAATAGTATTTTATTTAATATTGAATATAGATATATAGATAGATATACAATATTTAGTATTGTATTGATATGTACCTATATGTTAATATTAAATCAGATACTAGGGTGAACGATGAAGAATATAAAAGTGTACTCATGACGCAGGTTAAAAAAAAATACATTTTAATCATATCTAGAAAGCTCGTATAGTCCAATTCCATCTCTGTCTCCTCAGAGAGAAGAATTTTCCTGTATTTACCCTTGTATTCTCTTTTATAATTTCACCACATATACTTATATCCTGAACAATGGAACACTTAATTTCACATGTTTTTGAAATTAGTTAAATAGAATTATGTATGCATTCTGAAACTTTGTTTTTAGTTAATATTGTCCTCCTGATATTCATCAATATTGTCTCATAGAGCAATAATTCACTCTATATGGTATCCTATGCATGACTGTATATCAATCTATTTCTCTCTGCTACTGTTGATAGATACATCAGTTATTACTTTTTGTTTTAAAAAATTGTTGCTATGAACATTCTCTGCAAGAAACACAGTCGTGAAATTACTGAGTTATAAAGAAATTTTCAACATTCCTAGACAATGCTAGAATGGTTTTCAAATTGGATTTATGAAAATTCAACATCTTCTGCTGTGGATAATATTTATTGTTTCTCTACATTGTCACCAACACTGAAAACTATTAGCCTTCTAAAATATTTGTCAAGCTGGTGTGTATCTCATGCGGTTGACTATGTGATTCCTTGATCACTAATGTATTTCAGGCTTATAGACCATAGGTTTCTTCTTCTAGGCTATCCCTGTTCAAAATGTTTGCCCATTTTCATATGATCAGGTTTGCCATTTATCTTCATTGGATTAAGAATTCTTTATCCTTTATTATCTATATGAATGCAAAGTCTTTTCCTAATTTGTACAACCAGATATACTTAATTTCAATGTAGTTAAACTTAAACAGATATTTTTTTATTCTGACTTACTGCTTTGTCATGTCAGGAATTTAATTATCTGGATCTGTTTTTGATGCATTCATCAAATCATTTATTTCTACACCCATAAATTATTGTTTTGTTAATGTAGCTTTATGATAATATTTGATAACTGGTAAGCTATATTTCTTACTGCATCCTCTTCATGATCTTTTTAAATGTCTTCGTTACTGTAAGCCATTGTTCTTCCATATAAATTGTGATCAGGTTTTAAGTTTTCACATAAACCTGTGGTGTTTTCCTTTAATTTGTTTAGAATCCATGATAAATATTGGGATAATTGATATTTTTATGATATTAGATCCTACAGCCCAGGATGTGGTATAGTTCTTCACTTATTTATGTATCTTTAATTAATTCAACAAAATGTAATCAAATTATTTTTGAATGACGATTTTACTTATTTTTATGTTCTTATATCTATTTTTTTGCATACTTTAAATCTTGATTTTACTTTTTTTAAAAAAAGAACTTAAATAGAAAAATTGAATGTTTGCCAATTATTTTTACCATGAGAAAAGCCATTAGAGAAGGATAATAAAGTGGGGAAGTTCACATTTATACATTTCTACTTCTAGGGTTTGCAAGGACTGTAAAGATGGTCATTCTGTCAGCTCTGGGTGACACTGGTTCAAACTTGTTGGAAACCACAGTTGGGTCAATGTGTGGTCATGCATATGAGAAAGAGACAGAGCCACAGCTTCCAAATAAATCAGGAGTCTTCCAGTTCAAAAAGCCATGACCTTAGGGCAAAATGAAATCCCAAACTGAGACAAATGGCCAAGGCTCAGGAGTGAGCTTTGGTGGTATTACTTACTTCCTGAAGTGTTATTTGTCATCCAGGGACAAAGATGGGCACCTTAGAAGTACTTTTATTTTTCTTTATGAACACTATACTAGTTAGAACCGCAAGGATAGTGTTCAATAGTAGTGATGATATTTTGCATTCTTTATTTCCAAATCAGAAAAAAAATACCTCAATATTTTATTACATATTAGGTTTACCATAGACTTTCATTGATATAGTATCAGAATGAGAAGAACACTTTCTATTCCTAGTTTTCTGAGATTATTTTTTAGTCACACATGTGTACTGATATTTTTCAAATGCATTCTCTGCATCTATTTAGATGACCATTTTTTGTTCTCTTTTATTAACAGGACGACACTGATTGATCCACAAGCTATAAATTTTCAGTATCATTCAATTTGTAATATTTTGTCATTTTTATTATACTATTTTCTTTAACTTATGTATGACTCAGAAATGTGCTTATAAAAATGTGTTTATATTACTTTGTGTTTATCTTTACCATCTTATTTGTATGCTACCTCCCCATACCCATTCTTTTCATATTTATTTCCCCTCTTTAATTGTTTTTTTTTTTTTTTTCGGTATGCCAGCCTCTCACTGTTGTGGCCTCTCCCGTTGCGGAACACAGGATCTGGACGCACAGGCTCAGCGGCCATGGCTCACGGGCCCAGCCGCTCCACGGCATGTGGTATCTTCCCAGACTGGGGCATGAACCCATGTCCCCTGCATCAGCAGGTGGACTCTCAACCACTGAGCCACCAGGGAAGCCCTAATTGCTATTTTTATACTGAATTTTTTGCACTTACTTTTTTTCTTCAAGTCATCTGAAAGTTGAACACTATAATTCTATTTGAATTGTTTTTAATTTTAAAATACATATATCCGTTTTCAATATTTGAATTTAATCAGTATATATACTCTCATTCCAAATAATACAAAAGGTTGTAACAGTTTGATTCTCATCACCTTCCTCTTGTATATTTATTTATGTGGTGTTTAAGTTTGAAAACTTTGAAACTCAAAAGCAATTATTATTAATTTTTACATTCAATAATCATTTATGTTTAACATATTTATCATTTTATTTGCTTATTAATGCTTCTTGTAATCCAGCTCTTCCACTGAGATAAGTTTTATTTTACTTTATTTTATTTTATTTTATTTATTTATTTAGTTTTGCGGTACTCGGGCCTCTCACTGTTGTGGCCTCTCCTGTTGTGGAGCACAGGCTCCAGACATGCAGACTCAGTGGCCATGACTCATGGACCCAGCCAGTCTGCAGCATGTGGGATCTTCCTGGACCGGGGCATGAACCCGTGTCCCCTGAATCGGCAGGCAGACTCTCAACCACTGCGCCACCAGGGAAGACCTAAATTTTATTTTATTTTATTATTATTACTTTTTTCAGTATGCGGGCCTCTCACTGTTATGGCCTCTTCTGCTGTGGAGCACAGGCTCCTGATACGCAGGCTCAGTGGCCATGGACCACGGGCCCAGCCGCTCTGCGGCATGTGGGATCTTCCCGGACCCGGCATGTGGGACCTTCCCGGACCGGGGCATGAACCCGCGTCCCCTGAATCGGCAGGCGGACTCTCAACCACTGCGCCACCAGGGAAGCCCCGTAAATTTTATTTTTAATCATCTTTACAATTTCTAGTAATGAGAGTCATTGCAGTAAACTCAGCTTTTGTTTGATCAAAAAAATATATATTTTTGTCCCTTTCACAAATGATGAAATGAGGCAATATTTCATCATATGGAAGCTATGTGTCCATTATCTTCTAACTTGCATTATTTCTGAGAAGCTGTGGTGGAAAATCTCGAAGATGGACCACAGTTATTCCTACCTCCTGATTCTCTTTATGTCCCCCTTCTGTAAATTATTCCAGTATGGGAAAGACCTATGACTTGCTTCCACCCAAGATAATTTGATAAAAGTTGCCACAGTGTTAAGAGTTGTAACACTGGTCTTCCCTGGTGGCGCAGTGGTTGAGAGTCCGCCTGCTGATGCAGGGGAGGCGGGTTCGTGCCCCGGTCCGGGAAGATCCCACGTGCTGTGGAGCGGCTGGGCCTGTGAGCCATGATTGCTGAGTCTGCGCACCTGGAGCCTGTGCTCCGCAACAGGAGAGGCCACAGCAGTGAGAGGCCCACATATAGCAAAAAAAAAAGAAAAGAAAAGAAAAAAAAAGTTGTAACAGTAGTGTAACTTAATATTATAATGTCAGTTTTTCAAGCTCTCTCCCTTGCTGGCTGAGGAGAAGCACACTGCCAAGCTATAATCTGGTTTTTGACAAGGAACTTATGGCAGCCTTTGGCTAACAGGCAGTCAGATGCCCACGCTCTCAGTCGGAAAGCATGAATGCAACTGATGCTGCCAACAATCCACATGAGGTTGGAAGTACCTCCTCCCCCAGCTGTACTTTCAGATGAGCACACAGACCTGACCAACAACATCGCTGCAACCTTGCAGAGGACCAAGCTAAGTCATATACAAACTTCTGGCCCACAGAAGCTGTGTGAGATAATAAATGTGTTTTTTATTTGTTTGTTTTGCTGCTAAGTTTGTGGTACTATTCTTATGCAAAAATGTATGAAACACATTTTTAATACTTGAAACAGGTTGCTGTGGTAACAAATATTTAATTATGTGAAGGTAACTTTGGAAGTGGGCAATGTGCTGAGGCTGAAAGAATTTTGATGATATGACATATAAAGCTTAATTTGTCTTGAACATACACTTATTATTAGAAATCTTTATTTTGAGGATACTGTCACTGAGAGTGCAAAAGGAAGTAAAGAACATGTTGAAAATTGTTGTTTCCAATATGTTGTGACAGAAAACAGTAAAAGTTTGCTTATAGTTAGGTAGGAAGCAGAACATGTAAGTGATAAATTTGGTTGGGTAGCTAAGGAGTTTTTCAAGCAGTGTTGAAGCTACTTTTTGTTTCTTCGTGTTTCTTATTGTGAAGTATAATAGACGACAGATACTTTGAGACACTGTTAAACAAAAAGGAAACCTGACTTGATTCCCAACCTCTTCAATTTCATGGAAGATCCAGAAATTTAGAAAATTACTTCCATGAAAACTCTGCCAACTTAGTTGAAAGAGGCAGAGAGAGTAAAATGAAAATAGTTTTTTGGGGGCCCCAAATTCTATCAAGAAGCAAGTTGGTAAAATGTGCTCAGCTTCAACATGTGATACATTTCATGAACTACAAAGGATGACTCAGAGGACAGCAAACCAGAGTTCAGAAGACAGAGATAAAAAGTCAATGAGAATTATTTTGTCAAACTGGATTTCAGAATTGCACTAGACCAGTGGCTACATTAGTCCTCCAAGATCACCCCTTTTTGAATGGTAATTTTTAGAACTGTTATCTATAGCTATCTTACTATTATATGTTGGATACATGTGTGGGAACAGATGGTAATCTGCAGCAGATACACTCTCAGGTGGGTCCCAGTTATCCCCCCATCCTTGTATAAGATCCTCCTCTTGAATGTGAACAAGACCTATGCCTTGTTTCTCACCAGAGTAATATTAATTTTATTAGGTTTTCTTCAAATTAAAAATTCTCATTTGAGTTGAGTCCCATTTGTCCAGGTATTAGTTTCTAACTTAATGTTTTTCTTGGATAATTTTTGTTCTATTTGATTAAATCTACTTGGTTATATTTTGAAGTCATTTGATCATTACTTACACATTAAGTCCAATATTTTGTTTTATCAAACACAGTAAATATTTCACATTCTTGACTTCTAATATGTGATCATAACAGTAAAGCTTAGCCTGTCTATTATTTAATTCTTGCTTTTATTCATGCTTTCTTGTTTCCTTATATTTTTGAACTCCTACTTCTTGAAAAATTAAGTGTAGGCTTTGTGAATACCTAAGTTACAATTGTGTTCCTTAGAGAAGATGTGTGATTTTTTTAAGGCAGGAACTTGTGCACAGTATAATTCTTATTACTACTTTACAGTATATTCATGACTTGAAATTTTAATGATGAGCAAAGTGACTTTTATTAGGGCTGAAAACTTGGCTGGGGGTTTTCTTGTGTTTACCAAATCTCTGTGGAGACTTTCCTGTGCATTTATCATATTTTTCAAGCAGGATATTGTCTGAAATTTTCTCAGCAGTGGGTAAAATTATTTAAAATTTATACTTCATTATTGCCCTGAGCTATAGAATACCACTTTTTTGCAGGAGGGAGAAGGAAGTGGGAATCTTCTACTATGAGTGGACCCTGCACAATTTTCTCTAAGGCCATGAAAAACAGACAAACTTGAATTCACCTACTTCCTCAAATGTCTTCAATGCAAATGCAAGTTTTTGTCTATTCTTGCCCCTCTGGGTTCCTGCTTTCACTTAATATTTGGCTTCAGAGTATTAACTATGAACATTAAATGAGCATTTTAACAAAACATTTTAGCAACATTTTTACATGCTTTCAGAGGATGGGTTGATCAGGGTTAAAAACCGGACAACCTGTTAGAAACAGAATTTCCTCCTCATTTTTCATACTTTTATTCAAATTTCACAGCCTTCATGACCTAAATCCCAGGTACCTCCAACTTCCTTAAATTATTTATGAAACTTATAGTCTAAAACACTGCTATTGATAGAATTGTGTACTCTCAGAATTCATAACTTCCAATGTGACCACTCAGGAAGGAAGCTCTCATCAAAGGTGTGACCAACACTTTGACCTTGGACTTTCCACCCTACAAAACTGAGAGAAATAAATTTCTGTTGTTTGAGCTACACAATCTATGATATTTGTTATGGCAACCTATGCATAAATATATGGATTTTGGTATTGGGGGTGGGGTGCTTCTCTAGCAACCACTAAACATGGCAGTAGCATTGGAACAAGGTAGAGGGTAGAAGGTGGAAGAGTTTTGAGGTGCCAGTTAGAAAAAAATGAGGTTAGGGCAACTCTAGTGAGGTCTCAGATGGAAATGAGAACATGTATTGGAATCTGGAGAAAAGACAATCCTTGTTATAAAATTGCAAAAACAAATAAAAACAAACAAACAAACACACTTCAGCTGAAAGGTGTTCTAGTGTTTCGTGTAAGGTAAAACTTGTGAGCAATGGAATTGGATATTAGCTGAGGAAATTTATAAGCAAAATTTTAAAGGAGCAGATTGGTTCCTTTTGACTGCTTATAGTAAAATGTAGAAAGTGAGAGATAAATTAAAGAAATAAAGGTTAAGCATAAAGAAACCAAAACAAGATATAGAAAATTCTCAGCTTATCCATATTGCAAAAATATTAGAAAGTGTGTTCTGAAGAGGACACTAGGGATGTAGCTGATAAAGAGATCATGAGTGTGACTCATGGACTTATCACCTATCTCAGCAGATGCCAGGAATATAAATGAAATTATACCAGCAAAAAACATTGCCAGTCTGAATTAAAAGGGACAGAGACAGTGCAACAGAATAAAATAAGTTTGTTACACTTCTTGTATTCTACAGGGTTGGATGATGGAGTTATTGGATCACGGCTACAAATGTGTGTTATTTTTCAAGGAAAGGAAGAATGACCCCAATGGTGATTCAGAGATTAGAAAGCTACATGGTTCCTTAAGATACAAGGATTGATGAAAGGCTCTTCTACTTGTTAACATTTTATGTTTTTTACAATCTTCTTAGGAGGACCTAGTTTTCTATCTTCCAAAGTATGATATGTATTGTTTTCCATCAGGTTTAATATTTAATAAATATTTGAAAATTGATTTTTTTTTTAGAAATGAAAAAAAAAAGCTTTCTGACAAGAATATGACTTTCC
>NW_006775495.1:197132-250794 GCF_000442215.2 Lipotes vexillifer
TTTCCCTACTTTCAGTGATTCTTAAATTTTACTTTTTATTGGACATAGGCTGGATTTGCCACCAGATGAATCTATCTTAGTGTTCTATTAGATAAAAATCTCTGCTTTCATTAGAAAAAACTTAGGGGAATATAGGAGTGAAATTCTTCTGATGACTAGATGCTAGTATTCTTATAATGACTTTAGACTGAAATAAAATAGGTCACGGCTTGTAGACACATAATTGAAATAATTCTTACCCTAAGTACATTATTGGTCCATATTCATGCTTGAATTTCATCTGAAAAGCAAGAATAATTTTTCTGTCAAATAATTCCAAAATGACATTGCAAGTGTACTCTTTACTTCAATTTTAAGGAGATTATTAGGCAAATCATTATCTAATGCAAAGTTATTAATACTTCATGTGGACTTTCTTGAAAATTACACAAAATAATCCTACCATAAATGGTCTTTGGCATATTAGATTTTGCAAAAATACCATCCATTTCTCTATCTTTATTTGTTTTCCTGACATTACATTTCTTAAGACAATTGCTAATTCAAGAGCAAAAGTTCTGGCCTTGACCCTATAATTAAGTCAAATATTTTCCTTAGCCAAATCTCTACCATCCTCTAGGTCTGAATTTCCTTTAATACAAAATGAGAGTTCTGGTAAACAGACTATCAAACCTTCAATTTCCTCTAGACCCTTAGATTCTCTGCCATATATCTCATTGTTTTGATTGCATAGTGCCTACCTTATTACTTCTATATAGTTAATTACTTGACTAGTCACCGTAACATTTCTTTTCTACGTTTTTCTATTGTTATTAAAAGCCCCAATGAAAAAATATTTCAAAATTTGAAGATAACTTTCCTCTTATGGAATCATTCCAGCCCTGGAAGTAACCATCAGAATAGCGGACCTCAGAGTACTAGGGATGAGAAGCAAAACTTTTGAAAGTGATTCTATAGGAACAATAATTTGAGGTACACATCTACATTTTGACTCCCATGTCTTCTTGAAATTGGAAAGACATTGCTATACGTATAAACATGACCTTAAAACCTTCCTTTAGTTATACAGAGATAATGAAATATGCCACTAAGGATTATAACCACAGGGGGAAATTTTCATTCCAAGATTCCTTTTTCCATTTCTGTTGGGTTTTATCATAACACATAACATAAAACTCAAACTTTTGTTGTTTTGTCAACTTGTCATAAAACTTTAGGTAAAATAGGAATACGTGGTTAGTAAAACAACATCTTGCACTATTTTTATTGTATCTTTATGACCTAAGGGAGGAAAAAATGGCTTCAAGACGCAAAGGAAGAGAAATGTTTTGCAAAAAGAGTTAGAAATGATACAGAAATCTTTTTCTTTCCACCTCACTCCAGTCTCTGTGTATAGGAAGGCTGGGTGTATAATAGATTTACTTATAACTAAGCTTTACTTAGTGTTCAAGAGGCAAGGTGTTGATGCAAGAAAGATTTTTCTGGGGTCTTTGATTTCGAAAACATAAAAGAAATCAAGATTATGTCTACTGAGAGGCAGAGCAAATGCAAAAATGGTGTATATTATCAGAATGATGTGGCAAACTTCATCTGAAGGAATAAGTGGCTAAATCTATTTGGATCAGCAGAGTTGGAGAGAGCTGAATCAAAGAAGATCATGTGCTATTTGGTCTGACAAAACTTAACTGAAAGAGCACTATGCATTTCTGAAAAGGTTTTGGCAGCATAATGAAGACTGATTAGACACATAGAAATGTCTATTCCCACCTCATCATTATGGGCGGGGGTCGGGATATTGGTGAAAAGTTTAAATCTATGTTGAGATTATTAAGTCAAATTTTCTGAAAAATGAATGGATTTAAGTAAGAAACCATCTTTGAATAAATTAAACTCCTTGTCATCAGTAAAGCTAAGGGTTTATATACAGCAGTTGCGTTTTTTTAGAGAAAATGCATTTCTTTACAGTTGAATTATATTAATTGTTATATCTATAAAAGCCAACCTGTTACACCCACAACATTTTTGTTCATTTGATTGTCACATCAATTATTTGCATTGATATGACCACATAAGGTCAAAAGTTAGCTTGAATTTGGAGTTCTAAGTGTCACTAAGCTGAAAAAAATCTCTACTTTCATATAACATTGAAAGGAAAAATGTGTACAAGGAGCAAAGAAACAGATCTATTCAACTTAAATTAGCTCCATGCAAAGTAAATATTACTTGCTATAGAAAAAAGAAAAACAAAAAAATACTTCCACAGATGTTTTGTTTGTTAGGTAAAAATCACATTTTTAAAAGGAAGATTATTTAAAAAAAAAAAAAAAAACAGAAAAAAAGAAAAAAGAAAAAAGAAAATCTGTGATTCGTTTTGCCAAAGACATGTAAGTGACTTATGTATCATGAATCATGAAATGATATTAAGGATGGTAAAAACTAACAAATGTTTCACATCATTGTCAAAGTCACAGTGTTCAGTGTGATTGAACTGAGTCATGTGCTGTAAATGATGTGATGATACCAATATCTGTTTGTTCATTTTTTAAGAGAAGCTATATTCAAACATTACATAATTTAGTTAAAGAAAAAATAAATAAAGAGATATGGGTTTAACCAAATAGGAAAAGATGATGAAATCACAGTACATTTTATAAATAGTGTGTATGTTCTGGGGACAATAAAATGATATACCGTCTAAACACTTAAAGTGAAAATTTGAATGTCCGTATGATGTATCTAAGCACTGATGGTTAAATTGGACACAGAAGGATTTTAAAAAATTAAGTAATTTTATTTTTTATAAGTAGTCATAGGTCAAAATTTTTTTTTAATTAAAAAAAGAAAAGTAGTCTTTGGTCACAGCAAAATTGAATGCAAAGTACAGATTTCTATGTACTACCCTGCCCCCAAGCATACACAACATCCCCTATTGACATCCCACACTACAGTGGTACATTTATTACAATTGCTAAGCATATATTAACACATTATTATGCTCTAACATCCATAATTTACATTAGGGTTCACTCTGGGGTTATATATTTTCAGGTTTGTATAAAGGTATAATGACATATCCACCACTACAGTGTCATACAGAATAGTTTCACTGCCTTAAAATTCTCTGTGTTCCCCTCCTTTCTCCTTCTAACTCCTAGAAAACACTGATTTCTATACTGTGTCCATGGTTCTGTCTTTTACAGAATGCCATATATTTGGAACCATACAATATGCAGCCTTTTCATATTGGCTTCTTACACTTAGTAATATTTATTTGTTTCCTCCATGTCTTTTTATGGGTTGGTAGATCCTTTCTTTTTACCACTGAGCACTATTCCATTGTCTAGATGTACCACAGTTTATTTATCCATTCACCTACTGAAGGGCATCTGGTTCCTTCCAAGTTTTAGAAATTATGAATAAAGCTGCTATAAATATTATTGTTAGGGATTTTGTGTGGACATAAATTTTAATTCACTTGGGAAAATTCTAAACATGGACTGACATCTATACACTATTGATGCTATGTATAAACTAGATAACTAATGAGAACCTACTGTATAGCACAGGGAACTCTACTCAATGCTCTGTGGTGACTTAAATGGGAAGGAAATCCAGAAAGAGGAGATATATGTATAAGTATAGCTGATTCACTTTGCTGTACAGTAGAAACTAACACAACATTGTAAAACAACTGTACTCCAAAAAAATTAAAAAAAAACATGAAATTGCTGGTTTGTAGAGTAAGCATATGTTTAGCTTTCTAAAAGCCTACCAACATATCTTACAAAGTGGCTGTGCCAATTTTCATTCCCATCAGCAATGAATGAGAGTTTCTTCTGCTCCACAGCCTGGCCAGCATTTAGCATTGTCAGTGTTTCAGATTTTTACTATTCTAATAGGTATGTGATGATAATACATTGTTGCTTTAATTTTCAGTTCCCTAATGACCTGTTATATTGAGCATCTTTTTTATATGCTATTTGCCATCTATGTATTTTCTTTGGTAAGATATCTGTTAAGGTTTTTTGCCCATTGTTTAATCAAGTTTTTCATTATCTTACTGAGTTTTAAGAGCTCTTTCCATGTTTTGGATAATAATCCTTTATCGGATACATCTTTTTCAAGCATTTTTCCAAGTCTATGGCTCCTACTGGGTTGGCCAAAATGTTCATTCGGGGTTTTCCATCAACATCTTACAAAAAACTAAAAAAAGAAATTTCGGCCAGCCCAATATTTTCATTATTTTGATATTGTCTTTTGTAGAGAAGAAGTTTTTAATTTTAATGAAGTACAGCTTATCAAACGTTTATTTTAAAAATTATATCTTTTGTATTGTATCTAAACTGATATCATGATAACCAAGGTCATCTAGGTTTTCTCCTATGTTATCTTCTAGAAATTTTATTCTTATGCATTTTATATTTAGCTCTATGATACATGTTGAATTACTTTTTGTGAAAAGTGTAAGGTCTGTGTCTAGGTTGATATTTTTACATGTGAATATCCAGTTGTACCAGCACCATTTGTAGAAGAGTCTATCTTTGCTCCATTGTATTGAGTTTGCTCCTTTGTGGAAGATCAGTTGACTATATTTATGGGGGTCTGTTTTGGGGCTCTTTATTATTAATTCACCAATACCACTCTGCCTTGATTTTTGTAGAGTTATAGTTAAGTTTTGAAGTCATATTGTGTCAGTCCTCCAACTTTGTTCTTGTCCTTCATTATTGTGTTTGGTATTCTGGAATTTTTGTCTCTCTATTTAAACTTTAGTATTAATAATATTCAACAAATACTCAGTAATTGGAAAGATAATTTCAGATGAGTCCAAGATTCTATTGTGTCTATACTATGAAGCAAATTTGGATCATACCTCGTATTAGCTGATCTGCATGAGATTCCTCCATTGCATTATAGTAATATCATAGATGCTTTATAATCATTAACAGCTTAGACTCTGGAATAAAATTTATGGGCTCATATATATGCTATGTCACTTACTAGATGTATAACCTTGCAATGGTTAAATTCTCTGTGCCATAATGTTCTCATGTGTAAAATGACAAAAGCTGTATTTATTCCATAAAGTTGTGGTAAGGATTAGATGAAGGATGACATTTATAAAATTTCTGTATCTGTTAGCACTTGCTAGTACTTGTCTCAGGGGTCTACTTTTTCTGTTGTGCTAAGTTCCTATTGTTCCTGTCATATTTCTATATTGTGGTAAGTCAGGAATGTATGCTGATTTCTCTGTAGTTGTGTTTTCCTGTCTACTAGTGAAGATGCTTCTTACCCACTCTCTATGTTTTTACTCTTGAACCCTCAAAATCCATTCTCCAAATAGCAAGTAAAATGAAGTAAAACTATAAATTTATTTAGGCTACATCTTTGCTTAAAATCATCAAGTTCTTCTGATTGGTCTTACAATAAAATCCACAAATTTTGTTTAGCCTATAAGATTTGATCTCAGATAAATACAGGTTAAAATATTTCTTTAGAAATCTCTTTTTGAACTACTATAAGAACCAATCCCAGCATCAACGTTTTATCTCTATATCAATACTACACACTTGCCCCCTCCCCCCACACACACACACATCACCACACTTTTGCACATCATAGTAACCTGTTATAAAGCATTTTTCAGTTTGTTATTTTGTGGTTTATCTGTTTACTGGATTATGATTTTCACCACTATTTAGAAAGTAAACTCTAGGAAATTATGAAATATGACATTTTTGTTCATCTGTAAGTTAAGTGTAATAAAAGCCTGACCCATGGCATATAATATGAATAATTATTAAATAAAAGAATATAAATAAAAATAGTTCCCTGTGGGCTGCCTAAAGATTTTGTTTCAAGAGATTTCAATTTAACAGTAGCAATTCATCTTTTTTCAGCTAAATGGCCATGCTCTTGGATTTCCATTTATCTCTATATACTCAAATGTGGACAAATTTTAACTTTTCAGATATTGCTGTGGTGGGAAACATGAGACAGATGGAAGAAATAAAAAGGAAACGAGCTAGAAAATATACAATTATTTTTTCCCAGGTTTATATTCCTACCTTACTTCTATAAACCACACTGATGATGTAGATTATAATTACCAAAGAAGTTTTTATTTTATTTTTTTGATTATTTTTTATTGGATTATAATTGATTTACAATGTTGTGTTAGTCTCAGGTGTACAGCAAAGTGAATCAGTTATACATATATATATATTCACTCTTTTTTAGAATCTTTTCCCATAAAGATCATTACAGAGTATTGAGCAGATTTCCGTGTGCTATACAGTAGGTCCTTATTAGTTATCAATTTTATATATAGTAGTGTGTATATGTCAATCTCAATCACTCAGTTTATCTCTCCCCCCTTCCCCCTTGGTAACCATTAGTTTTTTTGCTACATCTGCAACTCTATTTCTGTTTTGTAAATAAGTTTACTTGTACCATTTTTTAGATTCCACATATAAGTGATATCATATGATATATGTATTTTTCTGTCTGACATACTTCACTCAGTATGGCAATCTTTAGGTCCACCCATACTGCTGCAAATGGCATTATTTCATTCTTTTTTATGGCTGAGTAATATTCCATTGTATATAGGTACCACATCTCCTTTATCCATTCATCTGTTGATGGGCATTTAAGTTGTTTCCATGCCCTGGCTATTGTAAATAGTGCTTCAATGAACATTGGGGTGCATGTATATTTTTGAATTATGGTTTTCTGCAGGTATTTGCATAGGAGTGGGACTGCTGGGTCATATGGTAGCTCTATTTTTAGTTTTTTAAGGAACCTCCGTACTGATCTCCATAGTGGCTGTACCAATTTACATTCCCACCAAAACTGTAGTAGGAGGGTTCTTTTTTCTCCACACCCTCTCCAGCATTTACTGTTTGTAGATGTTTTGATGAAGACCTTTCTGACCAGTGTGAGGTGATACGTCACTGTAGTTTTGATTTGCATTTCTCCAATAATTAGTGATGTTGAGCATCCTTTCATGTTCTTTTTGTCCATCTGTATGTCTTCTTGGGGAAATGTCTGTTTAGATGATTTGCCCATTTTTTGATTGGGTTGTTTGTTTGGTTGCTTTTTTTTTAGTTTTCTTTTAATATTGAGGTGTATATTCAGATCTACAAAATCAGAATTTTCACAAGTGTAGCCAATCACTTATATTTTCCTGGAGCTCTACAGTTTATCCTGCTTTGCATTCTGCCTGTAAATAGGGCAGCTTTGGGTTCAAATAATAGTTGGATTTTAGAACAAATGTAAAACCATAACTTGCTATTTATGCTAATCTATTGAATATGAAATATCTGTTAAAACTTCCCAAAACAATCAGTTTTGAATGATCTATACTTCCCAATGGAGGTATCAGATCAGACTGAATTAGACGAAGCAGAACCGCTGTGAAAAAGTCATTATTTATCTCCAAAGGACTGAAACAGGGGAACAAATAGTGCATGTCTTATCCCATCCATCATGCACACAATTTTAAATAGGTTGTAAGAAAACTGCAGATTAATAATAGATTTCTCTCTCAGAATTTTGGGAAATGTTTTAACTTATTAAATTACAAATATTCAGAAAGGCTCATTATATTTGAATCCTGGAAACAAATAGGCGAAAAGACTTTGAGTTATCTTATACCACTATTTTTTATCAACTATATACCCACTTAAAGGATATCAAAATCATTCTCCAAAATGAATTTTGAGAAGTTGCAGTAAGAGTAACATTATTATGGGAAACCCATCAGAAATCCAACTTGATAGTCTGCTGCCCCAAACCATTGTAAACACAGGCATTGGTAACCGATAGACATATCAGTGGAACTTAGGTACCAACCATTTAGTAATGGTAGTGAAATGTGGTCTCAGTGTGGTGTCTGATGACTCAGTTTGTAGTATATGGAGACATGGCTGAAGGGACTTGTTCAAGACCTAGTATATTAAGGTATATTTGTAGATACAGTCATTCATTCAATCAATATTTATTGAGTGCCTACTATGTTCCAGGCATTATCTGGAGATATATCAACAGCGATAAAAATAAAGCCCAAATTAGTTCTTCTCAGTTGGAGTAAGACATAGTAAACTAAATAAATTAGTTAATCATATAGTAAATTACAAAGTAATAAAGTGCTGTGAGAAAAACTAAAGGAAGGAAATGAAACTGGGTGTACTGGAGAGAGAGGTTACAATTATAAATAAAGTGGTCAGGTGAGGTCTCATTGAGAGGGTGATATTTGAGTAAATGTTTGATGAATTTGAGGAAGTAAGCCAGTGGATATTATAAGAATACTTCAGGAAAAGGAAATAGTGCAAAGGCCTTGATGTGGGAGTATGTCTGGAGTGTTCAAGGGACAGTAAGGAGGCTGAACAAAGAGTAGTTTATAGAATAAACTACTCAGTAAGGAACTAAAGTTAGAGGGATTAACAAGAGACTGAATTGCATAAAACCTTGTATGACATTTACTTGGAGTAAAATGTGGTTCCATGGAGGCAGTGGAGGCTGAAAATATACTGACATGATGTGATTAAATATTTAACAGGAAAACTGTGGTGACTACATTGAGGATAAAGAGTAAGATTGCAAGAATATAAGCAGGAAAAACAGATGGAGTCCTTTACAATCTACTGAGTGAAAAAAAAATTGTGTCTTGAACTAGAGTGATAGTGGTAGAAAAGTTGATGGTGACAGATCTGAGGCTTAATTGGAAGGATTTCCCAAATGATTGGATATAAATCTGGAGAAAAAAAAAATGTCTTTAATCTTGAGGACATTAACTCTGATTGGGAGACTGTGGTAGGAACAGGTTTGAATAAAATGAATCAGGGCTCACAATATTTTGATGCCTTTTAGGAATCCAATTTGATTTGTAAACATAAGAGGTAAGTAGGTAGATTCTTTTGTTTTTTGAATACATTGTGGAGAACTAAATTTCTTAAAAATATTGGAATTTTTTAACTGTCTATTTTCACCTATATTTAAACCAAATATTTTGAATATGACTTAATAAAATATCTAATATTCCTTCTAATATCAAACTTTTATTTTAATCAATTTGTGAACAGTAAGCATATATATGTATTCTAGTCATGAATATTCTAGAGGTTTTGACATAATATTTTTTTAAATGATTGTTTTTGCATTCACCTTAAGTATTAAGCAAATAGGTAAACATTTTTTTACTCATTTCTCTGGAAAAGATAAGAAAACTCTCAGATTAATAAACTTCATATTAATATCTACCTTTGAATGTTCATTAACAACTTAGGAGCAGTTCTAATTTGGGTTGATTTGTTATTACTTTTTAAAGAAAATGTATAAATCCCAGAAAGGGTCTCATTATGATATTTCATACAGAGAAAAGCTAAGAAAAAGTTTTGATTTTGCTGATCATCTCATCTTAGTAAAATAAACACTAAGGCTTTCTTTAAAATGTACTTTTATAATATGTTATTTTATGTTAAAACAAGTAAAATTTTTACAAAACCATGTTGCAACACTTCTGTCAAATCCTATTAAATTTTTCATAAGGGACTCAGTACTAGAAATAAATTGTGATGTTTAAGTATGTAGTACTATATTTTATTGATTCCAATATACCTATAACATCAGGATAAGCCTTGTAATTTGAATTGCCTGAGCTTTTTGTTTAATGGTATTTAAAGATTTTAATTATTAAAATGTTAGACTGAATAAATTATAGCATACTAACATTTATTAAATTGTATCACGTATCAAACACCTTACTAGTTTTTTAAATATGTATACAGTATTCTTTCCCTTTGTAAATGAAGATACTGAGTTCTAGAAAAGCACAGTCAATGCCTAAAATGACACGGGTAATGACAGAAACAGAGTCATTCCCAGGTCCTACTGTGTCCAAAAGTGTGATCTTATTCATTATACTGTATTTATTTCAACAAGTTTCCATGAATGTCATTGCCACATGGATTGAAGGTTTATGAAGCCCAGCTTTTACCTTCTTAAGGCCAAGTGGAGCTATGGAGCTGAGGGGAGGCAAACAGAAGAAAGGCATATTCTGGCACCTTATATTTTTAGTTTCCTCAAAGACAAATCTACCATAATTAATGACCAATTTTAATGCCTTGGCAATGTCTTTATTTTCCCCCACAGTCAGTTATAATTCATAGTCCAAGCTTTCCTGAGCCAACTCTGGCACAGCTGCCTTGGGCATTCTCACCAAGTAGTGGATCTCAATAAGAGTAACAAGAGGAACTTAATTCCTTGAGTTTACACTAAGTCCTTTGGGTTTCTGAGATATCAACAGTATTTGTTTTACATGCTGCAAAAGTTGGAATTCACATCAGTTTCTAACTTATAATTTGAATCTCTACTCAGTTACATCAGGAATATGGGATGAAAAAGAAAACTAATATTTATACCTGTTCTTTTCCTGACCTATGAACAATACCTATTCATGATTGAAACTACATCCCCAGCAGCGGACTTAGATGGAACATCAGACTCTATATCTATGCTTAAATCTCCAAAAAGATATTTGGCCTCTAAAGCAAAAATATCACCTTGTGGTGATAAGCGTACTTAAATCTCAGTAGCACAACTGGAAGTGGCCTGTCACACTGAACGAATATGGTCAGGCCAGCCACCCAAGTCTTAAAGGACTATGGAATACTCACAAGTGAAAACAGAATCATACATAACTGGATATTGCTTTCATCGTGTTATTTAAAAATACTATGCATTTTTGAAGTATAAACTATCAGGGTGAATTCATTTCTGAATGATATGAGATTACAGTAACTACCAAGGAGGCTCAATACTGATTTCCACTTAGGAATTAATCTGGTCCAAAGTTTTTGCTTAAAGATAATTCTGATCTCAAGGAAGAACTATAAAATGTGTAGATAAGGCAGTCAATTCCAATAACAAAACCAAAAAGGAAAAGATAAAGTATATTTTGGAAACTAAAGGAATTGGAGGAGAAGGAATGTGTAAAATGGCAAAAGAAAAAGATGACTCTAAACAAGCAGTAGTGAGGGGAGAAAAGGAGCAAGATATGGGTGTGACAAAAGAACTCTCAGGAGTGAAATATTGCAAATTCAGCTTCCTAGCCATTGAATTCTATGTGGCTTTCATTCTATATCATTGTGGATAGAGCTTTGTGGTTTCTGCCTCCTCCCAGCAATGGAGATCAGACTGAGAAAATAAACTAGATTTAACTATAGTTTACTGGCTAGAGAAATGGAGGTAAAACAAATAAATTTAGTGTGACTTAAAAAAAAAAAAAGGAAAAAATACATTTACTTAATGTTACCAGTGTTTTCAATTTCTACTCAATCACATGTTAAAGTGTTTAAATGGGACCTAAAATCTAAAAACAGGGTTCTGTTTGTTCTACTAGCAAAACAAATATCCGATCAATGAAACAAAATATTTTAGGCAGTTTGTTCTTCTTTTAACCTCAATAAAAAAATTTAGAGTAACCCTTTATATCCCCTCATTTTCATATTCTCCATATTTTTATGACATCTAAAAGAATATAAAACACATTTTTCTTATTAGTTAATATTTAATTCCAATACATATTGTACATAACAATATTATCTTAAAGATTTTTGTGGCATAAGATCTTGGTATAATTGAACACATATCAGTCATAATTATGTCATGTTAATGTCAATTTGGTTTGAATACAGTCTAGCTTTCTAAATTATATTTTTAGAAGGAGAATTCTTAATTATTTTTGTGTTTCACGAACATCCTAACTTGACGGTTTTCGAGTGAGTATTCTATGTATGCATTCATCCTTCTTTGGCAAAATCACCCAACTAAAAATAATGTACCTATATCCCTAGTGCTGGAGTTTCAAAGATAATTAAGTCACAAACATAGAACTCAAATTAGTCGAATAGAGAAAACATGAAAAATAAAGAATTTGGGAGGATGTGGTAGATAATATAAAAGATATTTGTGTTAAAGAAAAAACAAATGAAATAGAGAGTGATACTTTCTGGATGGTTTGTGAAATGTTCTAGATAAGCATACTCAATCTGGTTCATGAAAATATTTCACATATTCACAAAGAAAGCAATAGCAATGCAGTTATTTTGTCTAATTGTATTTCTTTTTGGATTTGCAAAACTAACACCATTAATAAAATTTTGTTTAAAAATCGCACACTGATAAAGTGCTATGAACAAGTGCCCCTTATCCTCACAGAGTTCTGATTGTCATGTTACACCTATTTTTTCTTAATTGTAATAGGTTTACCATTTTGAATATGTTAATTAATGTTTTGTATATTCATGCTTCTT
The DNA here is from genome assembly GCF_000442215.2 of Lipotes vexillifer. NCBI lineage: Eukaryota > Metazoa > Chordata > Mammalia > Artiodactyla > Lipotidae > Lipotes > Lipotes vexillifer. The sequence continues at coordinate 209,447 of NW_006775495.1, forward strand.
TCCCATCAAGTCAAATTACAGTAACTATTGGGCCTATATAAAACATATATATCCAAACAACAAGCATTTTGCAAATAATTGAACAAAGTGTGCTCTATATTTTCTCTATGTTAAAGTACAGATTTGCTGTCTTAAGACACATTTCTTTTTGAAAATTTGAGAAAAAACACACATAAATAATTTAATTGGATTAAAAGGGCTAACATATTATATTTTTAAAAGGTCTCAACCTTAGAGACCAAAGAATTTTACAGGTGTCATTTAATAGAATGTATTTTTACTCTCTTGGAAACTTTGTAAATATTTATTTCCTTTATTTCAAGTGCAAAACAACATTAGTCAAGTTATGTCAGTAAACTTCCTATCTCATTCAAATCTTATTTATAAGCTGTATTTAGTAAGTTAGAGATAGCTTAATGATTATTAATATAACATAATATTTACATAGCATTAATTTTAACATAATAATTTTACAACTATAGTGAAGGAGTTTCCTTAATGCATGGCTACTTTTTCCCCATAGAACAAAGCTATAAAGAAAGGAGTGATTAATACCATAAATTGGATTTATTGGTTTTTCTATTAAATTATATAATTAACATGACGATTGGTTTAATTTTAGTGTAAATAGTCACATATAAATGATTTATCTATATTTTTAGATTAATAAATCTACTTTAGTCCTAGGTTTTATAAATATGCATGGAGTTGTATAAATAGACAAATAGAGTTTCATTTCTTAATGTATTGCTTTTTCTTCTGTGCCTTAAAATTCTCTTTAGATTAGCATAATATTTTGAGTAAAGATTTCAAATATACATCAGTTTAACTGTGGCTAATTACAGAAGTAATGGATATTTGTTGTTGATTCCCTTAACTTTTTAATCAGTGATGTACAAGAAATGTAATTTCATTTCAAGTTTCATTAGATGAAGAATACCTTTATAACCCCTTAATTTTTGGCCAGATCTGCCATTATATTGCATGCTCAGGATTTATATATTTGATATTTTCTGACTTTTTTTTCTAACAATTTGAGAAGAAAACATCCATAAATTATGTACTTAAACATAAATAAAATATAGAGCATACTTTGTTTAATTATTTAAAAAATACTGATTGGATATATATGCTCTATATAAACACAATAATTAGATGCTAATAATTAGAGATTATTATGCACAATAACTAGATTTTAAAATTTTTAGTATAAATTGAAAGAAATAAAGGAAGAACTGAAATGTTTTAAGCACCAAACTTGTGTTTGGTACATAGTAAATGGTCATTAAATGCTTGCTAAATAAACATATTGTCACTTAACACATTTTTTCTCTTTTAAAATCATCCCTTCAGGTAAGTATTATCACTATCAAAGTTGGGGTCAGGAAGTTGCATGAAGAAGGCTAACCTCTCAAAAAATCAAACAAAAAAATTAACTTGTCAAAATATACTGTGTAAGTAAGTTAAAGCTGACTACCAGCAAAACGCTGTGCTTTCCCTTTGATTTTTACACATGATATTACACCCACAGCTAGGCAGCCAACTGTAATTAAACCTTTAACTCTAAAACAAGAGAGAATAAGTGTTCACTCCACAACTGATTCCTGCACAAAACTACTTTATTGGATTAGTTACATCCTTCTATATCTGCACCACACCTGCACACATCTTTTGAAACCAAGATTATTATATTCATGGTGGTAAACTTTCTAAGAAGTATTATGGTGCTTGACAAGAAATTCTCAGAATCACCTTCAATTTTGTTTTCCATCGATTAATGGGAAATATTCTGTACCTACAGAATCAGTACTTTATTTATAAAGACTCAGATGTTTTAAATCATAATATGTCAGGATTTAAGAGACATTCTCAATAGATTAATCTATTTAAGCAAAAATTGAATTAATTTATTGACCACCTATTATAGGTAAGACACAATTTTAGAAGTGGTCACTGTTTTTTAGAAGTTTGAGTTCACTATGCTTTCCAGACTGCAAATTTTAAAATTATCTGTGCAGAGATATCTCCTATTGTTAAAATTCCTCTTAGACTCATATTTTCTTATCAAAGCTCACAGTGTAATATACTCTTGGTTTCTTATATGTACAGGTCAATCAAAATTAAGTGTTTCATTTCGACTTTAATTGAACTATGACAGAATCAGTGTTCAATTCATTATTCAGATAACCATTAACTTTTTGCTATTGTGGTTATCACAGTAAAATTTCTAACTAAACACCTTCATTAATTTGAAAATTATTATTAATTGCAGTCCACATCACAGTGGTTCAACTGAAGGAGATCAGACTTGTTCTAATTTTAGCTCACCCTGCCAATTGCTGAATTATATAATTTCTTTTAACCAGTATTTATTGAATAACTTCCAAGTTATTATCTGGATTTGGAGCATCCATAGACATATAAGCATGGGCCCTGACATCAAATGTGTAAAATCTTGAGGTGAAGGGGAACATCTATCAGTTAATCTCATGACAATCTATTAAGGTTTAAAATCTACTCAAAAGGGTCTCCTAAACCAAAATGGATGCAGTTGTATACTATGATAAAAGCAGTGCTGTGTGGTAGTAGAAAATCTGTTGATCCTGAAGTTCACGGTTCACCATATTTTATATGAGTACTATATATGTGTATCATTTCTATTTTCTGAATGAAATAAGAGCAAAGAATAAGGGTTAGTTGCAAAGCTATTTTGGCAATTAAGGAAGTATTATATGTGGCAAGAGCCCTGTGAGGCAGCATGAGATTATAGGTGGGATTTGAAATGTACTGCCAAATGTATTAAGTCTGATAGTTGTGTGTTTAACTTGGAGAAATTATGAAGGTTCTGGAAGCCTCCACACCTTCATCTAAATATTTGAATATGTATTTATTATTTGTGTAGAGTATCTAACACATAGAGGGCACTAAAGAAGTAAAAATATGAATGGCCCTCTCATTATAAACCGTGAAATTTGTACATATTTTCTTCCCAGTTTTCACCACATCTATGAAACACACAATTGCTGTTTTGTGTTACTTCTATCCAGTCAATTACTCTAAATTCACTGACACTTTTCTTGTCTTAACTCTCAAAAAGGCATTCAATGCACACATTCCAGAAAAAAAAATCCTAAGAGAAACTACTTTCTTTTCTAGCCCCCTTGTCTAATAATTTCCTATATAGGTACTAAAGTCCTGAGAATAGTTTCTAGACTCATACAGAAGTTTACTGGATCATTCTAGCTTAAAAATATGTTTCCCCAGATAAATGTTTTAAGTATATAAATGGATGATATGTGATATTATAACTGTAGACAGTACACAGATGGCCTTTTTTTTTTTTTTAACCCACTCAGCCACCTTATGTCTTTTTTTTTTTTTTTTTTTTTTTTTTGTTTTTTGCGGTACGCGGGCCTCTCACTGTTGTGGCCTCTCCCGTGGCGGAGCACAGGCTCCGGACGTGCAGGCTCAGCGGCCATGGCTCTCGGGCCCAGCCACTCCGCGGCATGTGGGATCCTCCCAGACTGGGGCACGAACCCATGTCCCCTGCATCGGCAGGGGGACTCTCAACCACTGCGCCACCAGGGAAGGCCACCTTATGTCTTTTGATTGGAGAATTTAATCCATTGACACATAAAGCGATTATTGGTAGGTAGGCAATTGTTGCCATTTTGCTTGTTTTCTGTTCGTTTCTGTAGTTCTCTGACTTTTGTCTTCTTTTAGTGTCTTCCCCTGTGGTTTGATACTTTTTAGTGTTATGCATGTATTTCTTTTGCTCTAGTTTTCGAATATATATTGTAGTTTTTTTATTGTGATTACCACGTAGTTCATATATGTTGACCTATGACTATATCGCCTTGTTTTAAACTGATAATCATTTAAGTCTGAACACATTCTAAAAATTCTAGATCTTTACCCCACCCCCATGTTTTGTGTTTTTGATGTCATATTTCACATCTTTATGCCTATTCCTTACCTATTTACTGTAGTTATAATTGATTTTACAAATTTATTTTTTTTAACCTTTGTCCTAGCTTATTTAAGCCTTTACTATAGATTTGCCTTTACAGTGGGATTTCCACAATTTCTTATTTCTTGTTGTAGTTTCCTTTTTCACTTAAAGAAGACTCTCTAACACTCTCTAAATTTTTTTGTTCTGTCAGTTTAGTATTGATGAACTCTTTTAGTTTTCCTAGTCTGAGAATCTCCTTATGTTTCCTTCAATTCTGAATGATAACTTTGCTGGGTAGAGTATCCTAAGTTGTAAGGTTTTTGGTTTTTTTTTTTTTTTAATTTTTATTTATTTTTGCTTTTAGCATTTTAAATGTGTCATGCCACTCCCTCCTGGCCTTCAAAGTTTCTGCTGAAAAATCAGCCGATAGCCTTATGGGGGTTCCATTGTATGGGACTCTTTGTTTTTTTTTTTTTTTTTTTTTTTTTTGCTCTTTCTGCTTTTAGAATTTTCTATCTTTCATATTTTCCATTTTAGTTTTAATATGTCTTGGTGTGGGTATTTTTAGGTTCAGCTTGTATGATATTCTCTGTACTTCCTATACATGAACATCTGTTTTTTTTCTTTAGGTTCAGGAAGTTTTCAGCCATAATTTCATCACTTTTGGGACCCCTATAATGTGAACATTAGTAGGTTTGATGTTGTCCTAGAGTTCACTTAAACTATTCTCATTTTTTTAAATTTGTTTTTCTTTTTGACATTCTGATTGAGTGATTTCCATTATTCTATCTTCCTGATAGCTTATGTGTTTTTCTGTATCACTTAATATGCTGCTAGTTCCCTCTTCTTTTTTTAGTTTCAGTTACTGTATCCTTGAGCTCTGACAGGTTCTTTTTATATTTTCTAGTACTTTTTTGAAATTCTTGCTGTGTTCATCTATTCTTTCCCCCAGCTCAGTTAGCATTCTTATTACTATTCTTTTGGAATCTTTATCAGGCAAATTATTTATGGTTTCATTAGGGTTTTTTTCAGGGTTTTTTCCTTGTTCTTTCATTTAAATCATATTCCTCTGTATTCTATTTTGTTTACTTTTCTTTGTCTCTATGAAATTGGGTGAAACAGTTACCTATCTTGGTTTTGAAGGCATGTTCTTTTGTGAGAGCATCCCTATGCCATCTGCATGTGCCCAGTGGCTTTGACGGGAGAGATGGATCCGAAATGAACACAAGCCGTGTCTTCCCCCTGGGTTGTCCTTGGCGGGAGGTAGGACTGGAGTCAGAGGAGCTAGAGTCAGAGCCAGGTGCAAGCCAGGTCTTCTCCTATGCTCAGTGGGTATCATCTCCATTTGGATGCAGGAACAGGGCCCAAATGTCTGAAGCAGGAGACCTAGGGGAGTTGGGATTCTCCCAGGTGTGATGGCATTCTCTGCCTTGATTTGTGATGTTACCAGTGCTGGACGGCTTGGGGCTGCACTTCTGTGCTCCTTTCACTTTTCCCTTGATGTGCATGCCTTGGTTAGAGGCTGGGTCAGGTGCAGAGAGGTTGGTGCAACACTACTGAGCTGGTACCACACTCTACAAATTGTGCACAAGTACTTGTGCCTTCTATGGTAGTCTTCACACTGGAGCTAGCTTAGCTCTCTCCAGAGTATGTACAGGGGCACATCAGCTAGCAATGATTGCCTCAGCCCTGGTAAGAGGCAGGGCAGTGGTCCCAGCTGGTTCCATTCCCTCCAAATGTGTGCAATCTCCTTGGCAGCACTGCCTTCTCCTTAGTGGGGAGCAGGATCAAAGCAAGAGGGGCTGGAGCAGGAACCTGGTGTGGGATGGGTGGCATGCTCTGGTGGTCCTGGCAAGCTGGACAGAACCACAGCCAGTTTTCAATCTGCTGTGACTGAGAGTAAATACGTCTGTACATTCATTCTTTAAGAGTGGAGTCTCAGTTTCTTACAGCCCTCCAGTAAGCCTCACTGGTTTTCAAGCTAGCTAAGGGGGCTCATCTGTCCCATATCAGACCCGGTTCTAGGGTGTCTAATATGTGATTTGAACCCCTCACTCCCCAAGCCTATAATACCACTTTCCTCTTCTGTATTCCCCCATTAGGGGTGTGGGTCCTACTTAGATTGTTTCTTCTGCCTTCCTACCAGACTCCATGTGTAGTTTTCTTTATATTTTTAGTTGTAGAAGAGCTGTTCTGCTAGTCCCATGACAATTTCAGTGACAGTCACTCTATATATAGTTGTAGTGTTGACGTGTTCAGGAGGGGATGTGAGCCCAGCATCCTCCTACTAGGCCATCTTAAACTCTGCACCTAACTTTGTTGATACTAACACTTAACAACATATAACAGACCATTCAATTGATTTGTGATATATATCATGTAATATATATATAAAATCATGTTTTATATATAACATATATTTTTAGCATGTAATATATAATGTTCTCTTTTGTGATGGAAATTCCATATGCACTCTATGACTTTGGGGAGGAAAAGTGAAGACAACACCTGCATGGTATCCAGAACTTGTTTAAAGAAGAAACAATTCACAATTCAATTCTCCACACAACAAAATGCTAACTTTTTAACTGGTCCTGTAGCATAAATAAGAGAGGACTCATATACTCTTTTAAGCTATAATGGAAATACATTCAATGTAATTGATGAGTAGCTGACTTATCATATATATCTATTAAGGCAATTTAAGTGTTGTAACAGATTTCTCGGAATCCCTTAGAGCACAAAATTATTTTCTGTATAATTTGAAAATTACCTTTGAAGCAAATAATGGAATAGAAAAACACAACAAAAATAATGCAGTTTATAAATGTTTCCTCAGTGTAAGTGTTTGAACAATATTTCTGAAACACATAGTTATATTTTATCCTCTCACTTCCTTTGATCTTCATAGCCTCAGAGTATGAGAATGGATATGCATATCTGTCTATCTATATATCTATCTCTGTCTATATATAAGCTCTGTATCTACACAAGCATATATAGACAAACATACATATAAATATATGTATTAGAAAAGAAATGTATTAAATATCTTTACACACAATCTACACACAGACACAAGTATGGGGTGGGAGGTAGGGTATCACATTTGAGAAGGAATATAAATATATCAGATTGAAATGTGCCCAGATGGAATAGTGTCATCCTAGCTGTAGAATATGAGGACCCATAAACCACTGTTGCAACACATACTGTAGGTAATAAATATGGTGAGTATATACATGTTTTCATATGTGTTTTTCCTGGAATGTTCTTAGTTATGTTGCAATTGACATGTACATATTGCTTATTTGGTTTTAACTAAGCAGCAGTTTCAAATATTACATGTAGATAAAATTTAGGTAGCAAAACTTTATATCCTTACTTGCTGCCTTTTAACTGTACCTACAATTTATTCATATCATACATATGACTACTTGTCTCTCAGAATTTGTATTTTGGCTTGACTCTGAACATTTTCCCTGCATTATAAACTCTTTCTTATTATGTAGTTTCACGATTTTGAAGTAGATTCAAAGATACAAGATTAGACAATGCTATTAATACATTGAAATATGAATTACTAAAATGATTTTTAATAAGCTAAATTAGTGGATATGGACTATACATTAAGCCTCAGGACTGATGACTACTGAACATTTATCTTTGTAGTTTTGGGGTATCATTAACATAAAATCAGGGTCTCATAGGAACTGGCTTCACATGTCCTGCATTCAGTGGCTCATTGATAGCCTGATCAGTGTATTACAGTTTTCATTGTGGAGTATTTATGTATTGTATATTAAGGTTAAAGACTGAACTTGTGAAATAACCATCTGCTCTTAGATCTATTAGACTACCATTTGTTTAAAAGAGAGATTTTAAATAGAGAAAAGTAAAATCAGTATTGATTAGAAATTCTGTAGAAAGTATCCTTAGAATAATAATTTCATTTATTTAGATTTAAATATCAAGTGATGTTTATTGATAATTTAATTAAATGATGAAACTAATAAAATATTTTATGTTGCAATTATAAGATGTTATCAAGAGAAAATTAATAATATAAAACATTGATTTACATATTATCTGAGGCTATACAGTACCATAATAAGAAATACCTCTCTATTTCCAGAAAAAAAAATGAGAAATATCTCTAAGGACGCATAAACATAAACATGTAAAATAAAAAAAATGCTCTTAATGAAAACCAAATAAACAGTAGATTCATTCCAATTGCAATGTAAGGGACAGTGAAACAATCAACTTTCTCATTCTATGCATTTTGTTTGAATAAACACAGCTGAGGAGTAAATAGCTTCCTGTGACAACTACATGTTGAGAATGCTTATCTTTCAAGATCTACTATGATGCCAAGCCACAATATCTATTATGTGTTTCTTATAGACCTTTATGTTTTCTAATTAAAATGTTTCTTCTCAGTATTGAGTTATTCCTCCAGACTCTAAAAAATGTTGAGACCAAATTCTGTCATCCGCTGTTCCTGATATTGTATCTCAAATTTGAAAAATGTCCTTTTAACGCCTCTTTCCTAGTCATAATTAACTGTTGAGTGAGGCAGGACCAGGAGCTTGAATGTCACTAAATGTGTTTGTTTATGTTCACATAAATCTGTTAATCAAAAATATCTTTGGCAGATGATGTTATATAATGTTATATGTCAATTATATGTCAATAAAATGGTTAAAAATAAATTTTATGTTATGTGGATTTTTACCACAATAAAAACAAATAGAAATTATTGTCTATGTGAAGAGAATTCAATAGACAAAGAATATTATTTTTTAACCACTGGTGTTGAAGAAACTGATATTTCCATGTAGAAGACTGAATTTGGACCCCTTCTTTACACTCAAAAATTAATTCAAAATGGATCTTAGGCCTAAATGTAAGATCTAAACTATATAACTTTTAGAAGAAAACATAAGATTAAATGTTTACACAGGATTAGATCTTGGGTTAGGCAAAGTCTTTTCTAGTGATGTTAAAACACAAGTGGCAAATGAAACTAGGTAGACTGGACTCCATCAAAATTTAAAATATTTGTGTTTCAAAGAACATCTTCAAAAAAGTGATAAGATAACCCATAGTATGAGAAAAACTATTTGTAAATTATATATCTAAGACTCCTGTGCTTTTATTCTGTTCTCACTAGTGCCCCATATGTTATCCATCTCACTAGTTTCTAATTTGCCATTCCTATATTTCTTTATGTTCAAGTGAGCAAATATATGTATTTTTCCTAATTTTTCCTTCTTTATTTCACAAAAAGACACATACCGTAGATATTCTTTTGCAGTTTGAATTATCCACTGGATGATATATCATGAAAATCACTCATATAACTTCACAAACATCTTCCTCCTATATAATTTTTGCTAATGCCTAATACTCCACTGGGTAGAGACACCATCGTTTATTAAGCCAATTCTCCTATTTATTAGCAGTTAAAGTTTTCCTAAAGTTTTACAATTAAATTTATGCATTCTTTAATTGCATTGGCCACAGGTCCTTTTGGCCATTGGAGGCATATATACAAAGTAATTCCTAGAAGTGAGATCATAAGTCAAAAGTCAAAATGTAACATTAGATATTTCCGAATTCTGTTTCATAAGGACTGTGCCGAAGTGCATTCCCATCAGCAATGTATGCAGGTGAAGTTTCCCCACAACCAGCCAATGGAGCAATTTTTATTTTTTTGTTAATCTGATAAGTGACTATATTGATCATCATTTTAATTTTCATTTGTTATATTATTAGTGAGAGGAACATATTTTCACATATTTAAGTACCATTATTATATGTTTTGAAAAGAGGCTATTCATTAAATTTACCAAGTTTTCTATCAAATTTTTTAAACATCTCAATCTTTTGAGGTTACTTTGAGCCTTTTGTCTACATTAGATATAACAAGTATTTTCCTCCAGTTTGCTAGTTATATTTCTATTTTTAAAGCTGCTTTTGTTTTGGAATGTAGAAGGTTTTTTTGTTGTTGTTGCTGCTGTTGTTTTTTTAAAGTGAAATTTATCAATCTTTTCTTTTCTTGCATCTGAATTTTGAATTGTACTTAGAAAGCCTTTCCTTATACTTGGATTAAAGAGAATTTCTTCTATTTTATACATTATTTGCAAGATGTCTTTCTTTATTTGATCCAGTTGGCAGATATTTTGGGGTATGATTACAAGATTACTCCTCATTCTCTCATTCTATCTTTTTCAAAATAGCTAACCAGTTGCTTTGATGCCTTTTACTTAAAAAAAAATCTCTGCCGCAGATTTCTGGGATAGCACATTTATCATATAGTATTAAACTTTTATATGTATTTAGTCCTTTCTACTGGTATACTTATTCATGTCATAATTTTACTATTTTGACCACAGAGTTTTCATAGTAACATAAGTCCTTTCTACAACTCAACTTTTAATTGTAGACCTCAACAACTTGACAAAAATTTTGTTACACTGCATGTGGAAGCTTTGGAGACATAGGTAATCTTTACTGAACTTGGGAATACAGGATATTCAAATGTCTTTCTTGATATTTTTTATTCTCATTATGGAGAAAAAAAAAACCTTTTCAAATAGCTACACTTAAATCATAAGAGTAAGTTCAGAGCTTGGGAAAGATGAAACAGAACTGCTTAAAAAAGGCATTAACAGAAGAAATAAATTGCCTGAAGGTTAAAATCCTGAAGAAAGAAAATGAAGAAGGATCAGGAGATACTTTTCAAGAATATAATTGCAAATTTTGAATTGAGTAGCACTACTATAGTTTGTTTTCCAGTGTCTTAGTATTTACTGCAAATAAATAAAAGCATATGTAATGCCCATAAAAAAAAAAAGATTGCACACTGATGTTTATAATATCTTTGTTTATCTAATAGCCAATGTATGAAACACTCAGGTATCTATCATTCTGAGAGTAAATAAACAAACAATGGTGTATTCGTATGATGGAAGACTACTTAACAACAACAAAACAAATCAACATACAAAATTAATTCATGAAAGAAAAAAAGAAAATCAGACCAGTTGCTGTCTCTGGTTGTTGAGGGTAGAAACTGTCTAAGAAGGGGTAGGAGGAAACTTTCTGAATTTATGCTAATATTCTATATTGTGGTAGAAATCAGCATTTTTGTATGCAAATGGGCATGCATTTGTATATGTTATGTATTTGTCAAAAGTTAGCAAATATACACAAAGATTTGTGCATCTCACCTGATTGTAAAAGATTAATTGAAAAGAAGTATGTAAACTGATATTGAATTCTAGCTAATGGTATGTATGTTGAACTATTTAAGGAGAAATGTAGGATTATATTTTGTGTCTGTAATTTGTTTTGAAATGCATCATAAAATAACATAGACTAAAATAATCAAAGGTGGATAGATTATAAATGTGATAAGATTCTATGTAAATCTATTTAAGAAGGACAAATTATATTTCTGTCTCTTTCCTCTGTATCATTTCAAGTCATTTTACATCTCTGGCTTCAATATTTTATCCATGTGGCAGATATGGGTATATGTGTCATTTTACTATTTAAGAAAGTTGATATAGAAAATAAATATGATCCAGACAGACATGTCCAAATATATCTGAATAACATAATTTCAGAGTATAAATTTAATTATAAAAATAGAAATAGAAATAAGACTTCCAGTGAAAGACTTAAACATTTGGGGGAAAAATAAATAAATAATGCCACCTAAGGTCCCTAGCAAAGTTAAGAGAATTGTATGTATATTTAGTATTTACTAATGCTGTAACTGCAGTAATCACAGTCTTTATCATGTGTCTATTATAACATTCAGACAATAATCCTTAAAATGCCACAAATCTTGAAAAGAATATGGATCTTTAATTTTGGTTTAGTTAAAGGGGTTCTCCAGAGGGTTTTAACATACATCTTTCCTAAAAAAATCTTTTATCTCTTTCTCTCTATGTGTCCCCATTGACTTGAAGTCTTTGAATCTTTTCAAATTCTCCTTTTACATCCTTCTCCTTAACACACATCTTCCACAATTTTTAATTTTTTACTTAGGCTACATCTGCCATATACAGTTCACATGCAAGAGCTATGTCCATTTATTTATTTATTTAATCCCTATTTCTTGAGTCAATTATAAACATTGAGTTAGGACCTAGCACAGGTAAATGAATCCTTTCTCAATACAATAATATTTTATAGAAGACCTAAAATAAATTAAGGACAAATAGGGACAATTTTTGATATATAAAGGGTAAAGAAAGTGAGACAAAGTGAACACTTTATATGTGCTAGTAACTGATTCTGCATTTTGCATAGAATATTATACAAAATACACTGTGATAATATTTGGGATGGTCATAATTTTATCTCCATTTATTCACAAGGAAAACAATGCCATGGACATTTTGTAACCTATCTATTTGTCATTACCTATCTCATTTACTTTCTACTAAATTTTTTCTCCTTCATCAGGGACTTAAAATGAGAAGTAATTAGCAAGATTTTAATATGTAAAATTACTATATTATAGATGAAGTTAATGCCCTTTACAACATTAAAATTTAGTAGAAAAACAAATTTGTATGTTTTATGAACTACAAAGAGTAAGTTTTAAAAATAACAAAGAAAAGAAGCACACAGTTTTGCCCCTTTGATCAGAGAAAGAAGTACACAGGGAACCAGTCTTGTGCTGAGCCCTCAAAGATGAATAGATATGGCAAGTCAAACAAAAATCAGGGAAAACAGAGGAAACAGGAGGTTCAATAACACAGAAACTTGGAAACACATGGCATAACGTAAGAGGAACACAGGGGAGGGTGGGACAAATTGAGAGATTAAGATTGACATATATACTACCATGTGTAAAATAGATAGCTAGTGGGAACCTGCTGTATAGCACAGGGAGCTCAGCTTGGTGCTCTCTGATGACCTAGATGGGTGGGATGAGAGGATGGGAGGGAGGTCCAAGAGGGAGGGGATATATGTATACATATAGCTGATTCACTTCTTTGTACAGCAGAAACTAACACAACACTGTAAAGCAACTATACTCCAATTAAAATATATATATATATATATATATATTATATATATATATTTTTTAAAATAAATTGATGGGAGATGAGGTACAATTGAAAGCATGGTAGGAATAAGAGAGAAGAGATTTTTGGAGCCAAAATTTCAGCTGTATGATATAAAAAGATGAGTGCTATTTCAGAAGTAAGGAAGGAACATTTGTTCTTGAAATGCATAGGGGGGACTGGTGAATACCCATAGGAGTTATTAAAGATGTAACCTTGAATTGGGCTTCACAGAGGAGAATTTCATTGTTTGATTCCTGGTAATTCCTTGATCCCTAGCAACTTCTCATGTACTCTGAGCACTGGGAAGGAGAGAACTTTCATTTTTCTTGCATTTTCCTGCAAGTGGGAAAATGAGATTGAATGGAAAGGATATGAAAAAAATGTGGTATTAAAAATACTTTACCAAAAAAAAAAAACTTTACAAATGTTATAGGACTTTGGTTATTTATCTCCTTTATTGATTGAAAATACATAAAAATTAATAGAGAGAATTTCTAGATTTAAGTGTATTAATTTCCTCTAGAGGTGAACCTTGGAGCACAGGTTGAGTTCCAGACCACAGCAATGAAGAAAGTCACACAAATGTTTTGGTTTCCCAGTGTATATAAAAGTTATGTTTATACTACACTGTAGTGCATTAAGTGTGCAGTTGCATTATGTTTAAAAACAAACTTAAAAAAAAAAACATTAATTGTAAAACAAAGCTGTGAGAAGAATGGTGCCAATAGACTTGCTCATTGCAGAATTGACACAATTTTTCAATATGCAGTATCTGCAATGTGCAATAAAATGAAGTGCAATAAAATGAAGTAAGCTTGTACTATATTCACATCTCCTCCAAGTCATATAACAGATATTTTCAGACTAGTTGCTAAATATATTCTAACACATTCTGAATTATGTAGTGTAGATTTGATAAAAATATGTTAGAACATTCTCATTTTTGCTTCATTAAAATACCCATGAAGAGGTTATTGTCCAGTCCATTTTCACATTAGTCTGAATACCAGTGTTTTTATGTTGCATTAGTTGGAATAGTTTTTGAATACTGCATATTCAAGCTGAATATATGTACCTTTGTCCACTCTTTTTAATATCAATTGATATAAAAATAAATTATATATTTTAGCATATTTATTGATTCAATAAAACATTCATAAGATTTTCTTTAAAATTCAAGTTGTTTTATAACCTTAAATAAAATAAATGAATTATATTTTAAACTATTTAATGTTCACAATTCCCTAATGGAAAATGTATTAGCTCTTGCAGCAACAAAATATTTCACAAGGTATGTTTTTCTTACAGTTTTCAAAATGTCCTTCTTGCAATTCTAGGGAGGTTACAAGTTGTATTTGAACACCTTCAATGTATTTATTTTTCCTGCGTTTTCTCAAATGGCTTCATACAAAATTAAATATGATATAGAAACTCATCTTAAAACACCAAATAATTCCATTGTCTGTAAAAAATAATTTGAAAATAATTTCAAATGATCATTTTAGAATGATTTGGAAAACAAAATTAATCATTATATTGTAAATATAAAAGAAAAAGAAAAATGGTGCTAAGATTTGCAGGCAAAAAGAGAAGAAAAAAGCACTCAACTATGTACACCTTGATGAAATGCAGAAAACTGTTAAGAAAATTAGATGATTGAGGGCTTTGGTTCTTTTGTTTTCAATAGTGAATGTAAAAGTATACTGGGATATATGTCAATGTTTATTTTTATTGTTTTGTACTTGAAATTGGAATTATATAAACATTATAGTAATCTATGAGGCAATTTTATTTTTAACAAATATCCCACTGAATTGTTAGCATTATTGGCTTAACACAATATGTTAAAAAAAATTTTCTACCCTTCCAGAAATACAGAAAGGAAGGATGCTATTTTCATTGTAGTTTATAGTAAGACCCTCACATACTAGAATTTCAAGGCTTAAGTTAATAATTACTTTAAAAAAGAGTATTTCTTAATTTGTGTTTTATGATGAGATTGGAGGCTAGGATTTAATTAAATTTAATAGTTCTTCTGGTCTCAAAATAACAAATTATAGGAACAGTCATACAATATCTGAATACTTGTAATCAATTTGTGACACCAGAAGGAGTATCTGCTCATTGAACAAACCCATTTGGTACTCCTCTTATTATCCCTGTTTCTTAGAGATTATGTTTTTGCATAATTTCCCTCTGAGGGTGGGAGGCACCTGTTACTTGTCACCAGTGGAATATGGCAAAGGTGATGAGAAGTCACTCTGTGATTGTTACATTATATAAGATTGTGTCTTGCTAACAGTTTTAATCAAGACTCTCTTCCTATCTGCATTTGAGGAAATAAGTGACTGTGTTGGGAAGTTAATATGGCAAGAAGATGACACCAGTAGCTAGGAACTAATGGTGCCCTCCAGCTGACAGTCAGCAAGAAATATTACCTTCGTTCCCTACAACAATGAGGTAATGAGCTCTCTACCCACAAAATGGAGTGAACATGGAGCGATTCTACCTAGTCAAATCTTCAGATGAGAATACAACCGAGTTGACACATTGATTATAACCATGTGATACCATAATCAGAGAACCCACTCCCTCCAAGCCTGGCTCCAGATCCAAAAAATTATAATAAATGTCTGGTCTTTTAAAATTTAAGGTTTTGTAATTTGTTACAAAGTAATAGATAACTAATACAATTCCCAAAACTTTTTAAATAGGAAGACTAACACAACAATGTAAAGCAATTATACTCCAATAAAGATGTTGAAAAAAAAAATTTTGCAAGAGTAAAGAGTAAAAAATCAGAACTTAAGAAGTGTCAATCTTTATCATAATTTATCCATTTTAAAACATAAAAAGTCATCTAAACTCTGAACAACAATTTTCTCATTTTTAAAAAATTGTGATATAATTGACATATTAGTTTCTGGTGTATAATATAATAATCCAACATAGATAAATATTGCAAAATGACCACCACAATAAGTCTAGTTAACATCAGTCACTACACATAGATATAATTGTTTCTCCTTGCAATGAGAACTAAAATTTACTCTCTAGTAACTTTCAAACATACAATACAGTATTATTAACTATAGTTACCATGCTGTATATTACACATCCAGGAATTATTTATTTTATAGCTAGGAGTTTGTACCTTTGACAACCTTCACCCACTTGACCCATCCTGAAACCCCACCTCTGACAAACTCCAATCTGTTCAATGTAACTGTGAGTTTGGGCTTTTCTTGTTTATTTATTTGTTTTTAATTCCGTATAGTCATCATACTGTTTTTATCTTTCCCTGTCTGACTTATTTCACCTAACATAATGCCTTTGGTATCAGTCCATTTTGTGACAAATGGCAGGATTTCCTTCTTTTTTATGGCTGAATAACATTCCATTGTGTGAGTATATAAATATATATACCACATATTCTTTATCTAGTTATTCGTCCATGGACTCTTGAGCTGTTTCCATGCCTTGTCTATGATAAATAATGTTGCATTGAGCATAATGATACAGATATCTTTTTGAGTTAATGTTTTTATTTCATTTGGATAGATACCCAGAAACAGAATTGATGGATCATATAGTAGTTCTATTTTCAAATTTTGAGGAACCTGCATACGATTTTCCATAGTGACTACACTAATTTATATTTCCCTTTTCTCCATATACTCATCAACATTTGTTATCTTTTGTTTTGTTGATAATAGCCATTGGAAAATGTGTGAGGTGATTTCTTATTGTAGTTTTGATTTGAAATTCGCTGATGATTAGTGATGTTGAGCATCTTTTCATGTACCTATTGGCCATGTGCATGTCTTCTTTGGACACATTTCAATTGACCATTTTTAAAATTAGATTGTTTATCTTTTTGCAATTGAATTATGTGCATTCTTTATGTATTTTAGATATTATCAGATATATATTTTGCAAGTATCAATATTTTCTCCCACCTCACAGGTTTCATTTTGTTAATGGTTTTCTTTGCTGTGAAGACACTTCTTAGCTTGATTTACTTCCACTTTTTTATTTTGGCTTTTGTTGCCTTTGCTTTTAATGTCAAATCCAAAATTTTTTTACCAAGACCAGTGTCAAGGAGATTACTGCTTGTATTTTCTTCTAGGATCTTTATATTTTCAGGTCTTATGTTCAAATCTTTATTGATTTAGAGTTGGTTTTTGTGTATGGTGTAAGATAGGAGTCCAGTGTCATTATCTTTCATGTGGCTGTCCAGTTTTCCTAACACCTTTTATTTAAAGAAGTATCCTTTCCTCACTGTATATACTTGGCTCCTTTATTATAAACTAAACAACAATATATGCATGGATTTATTTCTGGGCCCTCTATTTGGTTCCAATTATCTATATTTCTGTGTTTTTGTCCAAACCATATTATTTTGATAATTATAGCATTGTCATATAGTTTGAAATCAGAAATTTTGATGCCTCCAGCTTTGTTCTTCTTTCTCAAAATTGATTTGGCTATTCAGGGTCTTTTATGGCTCCACACAAATTTTAGGACTGTTTTTTCTATTTCTGTGAAAAATGACATTGGAATTTTGATAAGGATTTCATTAAATTTGTAGATTGCTTTGGGTAGTATGTTCATTTTCACAATATTAATTCTTCCAATAATTATTAATCTTTTATCTTTTATAATCAGTGACTTTAACTATTAAAGAAAATCATGCTACATTATTTTTTCAAATGTGAAATGTACATGACATGATACTAATAAATTACTAATTTTATGCTAATCAAAATAGAAATGATTTGTAAGTGTGTGATTTTATGGTTACCATATTCTAAAAATATACTTTGCAACATATTTTATTGAAAAGATTAATTTTTGTAGAAACTATAATAAAATGAGATTTCTTTAAATACAGTCATGAAAAGTTGGTGAGAAAATTTTTAAGAAACAATTTGGAAATAACTTGGGGTATACACCTCTTCCTACTGGCCTACATGGTTATCTCTCTTACAGTGGCCAGCATCATTATTTTCTCATTTTAATAAACACCACATGCACAGGGAAAAGTCCTGGTTTATGTTATAAAGTAATTTTACCAATTTTCTGCTATGCCTTCAGACTCCTAGTTAACCCACTTGTATTTTGAAATTTTTTTTGTAATTCCAATGGAATAAAATGGTAATTGTGAACCCAAAGTGCACATCCAATAAGAAAATATATAGACATTTCAGAGTAGGATAGAAGGGAAATTGGTTTTATATAATTTAGAAAATGTAAATGCTATTTCTAATCTGAGAGCCCTTATTGCTGTTATTGATTAGTTTTATACCAACTGGGAAATCTAAATTATTTCTGTAAGACCTCATTTCAGTTAGTAAAACATAAAGTAAAATCAGTCCATTTTATCATCCTTCATTTCCCTAAAACAAAAACATACACTATGATCATCAAAGGCCCAGTGTGTGTTAACAGAGAATACCCACTAGTGTTATAAAAGGCATGTGTCAGATGAAATGTCTGGCATTGTGTAGATAAACCTTGATGTAAAGGCAACTACAAAGGACAAACCAGTTAACATTTAGAATATATAAAGTCAATTTTGAATAAAGGAAGAGAGGAAATATAATAGTATAAAAAAGAAGCAAAATTATTTCATACAATGAAATAAAGCAGGGGAAGAATGATGTGTAACAAATATTTGAAAGGCTGTTTAATCAAATAAACACTATTTTATACCTTGGAGTATTGCATAAAAGAAAGTGAGAATAGATTAAAAAGCACACACAGAGTACATCAAAGTGGCAAAAACCTTCAAACACTTTGCATTATTTCTCTTCAAATAAAAATATTTTATATGATTATATCATTTTAACTATAATGTTGCCCCATATTTAGCAATGTTGTGGATTATGCTATTGAAAGAGCTTTCTGTACTGTGGAGATGACAGCGGTGTTGTCTATAACTAATAGTACTAGAATATCTAGTCAAGGACCAACAATGCAAAATGGATGGATAACTGTTTTCAGCAGCCTACACTTTTTATACTACAGTACTTCTGATTCCCTTCAAGCCAGTTTATCTCACTGGTAGTGTCAATAGCCACTTGAATGGCTTGTCTAGTTTAATGAAGTTTTGATAAGTGATAGTTCCCTTGTATGAAAGAATCTAATAAAGTATCAAGCAAAGCATTTTATTTGCTCAAATCTGTGTGAAATAGTTACAAACCTTCAAGGTAGAGTGTTTAGTACATGGAAACTTACATTGCCAAAATCATAGAGATTGTAAAAAGTGCCATAAATATCTACTATTTCACACTCTTTACTCCCTAGATTCAGAATAAGCTGACAGAGTTAGAGGTGAAATTATTGGTTCAAGTGTATGCATCTAGACAGAAACAAAGTCAGAATAATTCCAAGGATTTATTCCCACAAACCCCAGTCCTTTCCCACTATACCACACTGCGTTGATATGTATATTAACTAATTTTAATTTTACTAATATGTTTGTTATTCCTTTTAAGCATTCCAAGGAGAAAATAATTCCATATTTTATTTTCTTTCTATTTTTATTTGAAGAAAAAGTTTTACTTCTATAAAAATTCATACAAAATTAACATATTTCAGAATTGTCATATTGATGGTTGATCAGAATAATTATTTTATAATAAAGAGAACAACCATTCATTATACTCATGCCAAATTTTGCTTGTGAAATTTATTTTATTATACATTTAAAATATTAATGAAAATGTTTTGAGAAAAAACAACAAAAGAGAGATGAAAATATACACTCATTAATATTTGCCAAGTAAAAAAAAAATTTAGATAGTATTTAATGGATGATCTCAAATTAGATATACATTATGAAAATATGCATAACAAGGTTATATACTTGACAAACTTAAGTATAAAAAACTGGATATATTAAAGGAGGAATTGCATATAAACTAATATTAATGTGGCAGAAATAAAATATCCATAAACCAAATTTAGAAGCTGAAAAAAATGTAAGAGATGTTGATAACAGAGTTTCTCAAATAATATGTTGTCATTATAACAACTTTAATGAACTTTTCATTATTAAATATTGTTTTATTTCTATTATATCTTCAAAGTGAATTTATATTTAGAAAAATAGCTAAAGTAATACTACCTGTTTTTAAATCTTTTTCTCTCATTTTTTATTTAATAGTCTCATAATCATTCATATTGTATTTCTGAAATTCTTTGATTTTGCTTAGTCCATCACTCATTCTACCCAGAGTTCTCAGACATTAATCTTCAGAAATAAAAAAACATACAAAAATAATGTGTGATATTAAACATTGCAAACATACAGAAAAATCTACTCACATCATACTTAAGTGAATGTATAGAAGATATTCACTTCACATTAAATATATGAAGCACATTGCAAAACATTATGGACTATATGACTGCACTTTTTTACACACACACACAATTAGACCTAATAAGTAAATTCAGTAAAGTTGCAGGAAAAAAAATCAACATACAAATTCATCTGTTACTAAACACTAAAATTGAACTATCTAGAAAGAAAATTAAGAAAATAATTCTGTTTACAATAGCATCAAAAAGAATAACATACTTAGGAATAAACTTAATGAAAGGTGAAAGACTTACACACTGAAATCCAGAAAAATATTTCCAATTTTTTTTTAAATAAATGAAAGATACAAATAAATGGAAAGACATTTCATATTCATAGTTTGGAAGATTTAATATTGTTAAAATCTCCACATTGCCTAGAACAAACTATGACTCAGTGGAGTCCTATCAAAATCTCAACAGCATTTTTTTATACAAATAGAAAAAAATTCTAAAATTTATATGGAACCACAAAAGACCCCAAATATCCAAAGAAATCTTGAAAAGAAAAACAAAGCTGGAGGCATTACGTTTCCTTATTTCAAAGTATTTTACAAAGTTAAATTAATTAAACCAGTGTGATACTGGTATAAAAACAGGCATATAGACCAAGGGAACAGAATACAGTGCTCAGTAGTGAAAGCATACATATATGGTCAACTGATCTTTGATAAGCGTGCTAAGAATCTACAAAAGGGAAAAGAGAGTCTCTTCAAAATAAGACATTGAGAAAACTGGCTACCCACGTACAAAAGAATGATAATGGATCTTTAACTTACACCATACATACAAAAAAACTCAACATGGATTAAATACTTAAACATAAGACTGAAACTATAAAACTCCTAGATGAAGACGTAGGGGAAAAGCTTCATGATACTGGCCTTGGCAAAAAATTCTTGGATATAACACCAATAGCCCAGCCAACAAAAGCAAAAACAAACAAATGGAACTACCTCAAGCTAAAAAGCATCTGAAGAACAATGGACACAAGAGTGAAAGATCAATCTATACAATGCAGAAAAATAATTGAAAAAGTTACATCTGATAAAGAGCTAATATCAAAAATATGTAGGGAATTCCTTCAACTCAATAAAAACAAACAAATAACCCAATTAAAAAGTGAGCAATGGAAATGAATAGACATTTTCTAAAATGGTCAACAGATATATGGAAAGATGCTCCAGATCACCAATCATCAGAGACGTGCAAATCAAACTACAATAAGGTATTGACTCACATCTGTTAGGATGGCTATTACTTAGATAACAAATTATGACAAGTTTGGCCAGAATGTGGAGAAATTAGAAGTTGTGCAGTATTGATGAAAATGTAAAATTGTACAAACAGTATGGAAAACAGTATTGGGACACTGCAAAAATTTAAAAACAGAACCACCACATGATCTAGAAATCCCATTTCTGGGTATTGATCCAAAATAATTGAAATCAGGATCTCAAAGAGATAGCTGCACTCCTAAGTTCATTGGGACATTATTCACAGCAGCAAAACAATCTAAATGTACATCACAGAAGCATGGGTTAAAAATATCAAAGTGACATAAACATAGGATGGAATATTATTTAGTCTGAAAAGGAAAGAAATCCTGAAATATACAATAATATATGAACATGGGGGACAGTGCTAAGTTAAATAAGCCAGTTAGAGAAGGAGAAATACTCCCTGCTGTCACTTACGAGTTATCTGAAATATCCTAACTCATAGATGCAGAGATGGATAGTGGTTGCAAGGGGATGGTGGGGAAAGGGAAATGGAGAGCTCCTACTCATAGGTATAAAGTTTCAGTTATACAAGATGAAAAAATTCTAGACATGTGCTGTAACATATCATGTCTGTAGTTAACAATACTGGACTGCACACTCAAAAAGTGTTAAAAAGGTAGATTGCATGTTAAATGTTCTTACTAATTTTTTTTAAGTGTAAGTGAGAACAAATAAAGCAACTACTGAATTTGTTGAGACACTTTTTTTTATAGACTACATGTATCTTTTAAATATCTCATCACACGAAGCACATGATTATGATAGAATTTAAGCTAAGGATATTATTTGATCAATAGAACAAACTGACATATCTGTAGTAGGACAGTTTCCTAAGCATATTTTTACCCAGAATATTAAAATAGCTCCATAAACGTAAAATTTTAGTAGGGAGAGACTAACAAAAAAGTGGTACAGAGTGGAGTTAAGATGGTGGAGGAGTAGGTGGACATGGAGTTCATCTCTCTCCACGGATGCATCAGGAATACATCTATAGATGCATCAATTCTCACATAACACCAGCTGAAAACTAGCAGAAGACCTTGGACACTGGAATGACTATAAAGATCCCTCTATAACTGGGTAAGATGAAAAAAGAAGGGAGAAGGAGGAGGAGAGGAAGGGGGATGGGAGCTGCACCCCAGGGTGGGGGAGCTGAAGCAGAGGTGAGATTCCTGAATCTGGGGAAACCCTCTCTCTGGTGGGGAAATCAATTGGGAAAGAAGGGAAGCATTTGAGGCTGTCAGAGGAGGGTGAAGTGGCCGATATGTGTCAGATGGGACAGAGTGAGAACTACACAGTCTGTACCATGGCCCTACAACCTGGACTGGGACATATGTTCACAGGTTTGCAAGGGGGCTGGGAGCTGGAATGTGGGGATTGGAGAACAGGCCTGGGGTGAGAACTGCAGTTGGCTGTGGGAGACGGACTGAGGGGACGGGAGGGAGGAAATCTGCAGCAGGGAATGCCTACAGAGGAAGAGCGCACTGCTGTGAAAACAGGTGCTACTGCTGAGTCACATGCACGGGGAGGAGCCACTACCACACGCAGGGGGAGGAGGCAGTAGTGTAGCCTCTCTCTCCCCACATGCTGGTGCCTGCTGACGGACAATAAAAGGAGTCCTCTCAGGGCTGGCCTTCATGTGCCCTCTGCCGAGCAATAGAAAAAGCTCTCTCAGGGCTGACCCTCATGTGCTGGCTGTAGGGCAAAAAAAAGAAATCCCTCTCAGGGCTGGCCCTCGAGCACTAGCTGCTGGGCAATAATAAATCCCTCTCAGGGCTGGCCCTCATATGGTGGCTGCTGGGTAATAGTAAATCCCTCTCAGGGCTGGCCCTCACGTACCTGCTCCTGGGTGCCACAGAAAGCCTGGTCAGGTCTGACTCTCAAGTACCATATGGCAGACGCCAAAAAACACCCTTGCTAGGGCCATATCTCTTGTGCCCATGGGCCCCAGTCTCCCTGTGCATTTGGCTCTGCAGGGGCTTCCTCGATCCAAGCAGCAATACCAACTCTGTGCCCTCTCCTCACTGAGGCAGATCCAAGAGCCCCAAGGCAGCTTCAGAACCAGATTCCTGTGGCTAGGCTACACTCAGAGGTGGAGAGAAAACCAAAGCTGAACCCCAGGGATGGGATGACTAAGGAAGAGGATAGAAAATCTTTCTATCAGCTGCACAAGCTGCAGATTAAATCCCCGTGATCAGCTAGATTAACCCTGGGTCTATTGAATATCTGAGTAGAAAATGAGTGTTTCCACAAATGAAAATGGTCCAGCTCTGACAGCTGTGGACTTTGGTGGTAAGCACATGCAGGAATTGGGCCAGGCCAGAGTCTGAATCATCACCACAGGGCCCACTGCAGGTCCAAAGACCACCCTAGAGGCAGAGGAGGGCCTTTTGGGGAGACAGAGGTGGGCTGTGGCTCACAGCAAGTGCAAGGACACTTACAGTGGAGACCCCAGTGAACCATAATTGTTACTATTATTTTTATTATGTTTTGATTCATTCTGTTGTTGGTTCTGGCTTTACTTATTTATTTATTTTTAATGTTGTTTCAGTATTTCTTTTTCTTTTTATTTAGATTTTTGGGATATTCGTGATTTATAACATATTTTTTTAAATTTTTGTTTTACATATTTCTACTTTTACTTTGCTTTTTGGTTCTTCTGTGTTCTTCTCCCCCCCCTTTTTTTTCTTCTTCTTTTTCTTTAATATATTTATTTATTTATTTATTTTATTTCTATTTCTATGTTGCTTTTCTGTTGTTCTGTGTTTTTTCCCCTTTCTTTTTCTTTTTTAAATCATTTTTATCAGTTTGTTCTGTTTCTTTGCTTTATTCTTCAGTGGGCACACTGCTTTGGTTTTGTTTTTAGGTATTGTTTTTTGTTAGTTTTGATTCTAATTGATTTTGGTTTTGAGTTCTGTTGTTTATCTGGTTGTTCTCTTGCTTTTTGTTTTATTTGTTTATGTTTTTGGTCCTCTTGTGTGCTTGTGTTTCCTTCTTTCTGTTTTTGTTTGCTTGACTTTGTTTTTAATATTGGGGTTTTGTTTGTCTTTTTTCCCCCTCTTTTTATATATTTCTATGTCTCTATGTCTATGTTGCTTTTCTCCATATTCTTTCTCCTTTTTCTTTCTTTTTTTTTTTTTTTGCAGTATGCGGGCCTCTCACTGTTGTGGCCTCTCCTGTTGTGGAGCACAGGCTCCGGACACACAGGCTCAGCAGCCATGGCTCACAGGTCCAGCCACTCCATGGCATGTCTGTTTTATTTTGTTGCTTCATGCTTCAGTTGGCATTCTGCTTTGGTTTTGTTTTCTACTTTTGTTAGCTTTCTTTTTAATTGTTTGATTTCGTTCTTGGGTTCTTTTGTTTAGTGTTATTTTACTTTTTGTTTTATTTCGTTCTGTTTTTGTTTCTTTTGTGTGTGTGCATGTGTCCTTGTCTCTTTTTCTGTTTGTTTAATTTTACTTTTTACCATTTGTCTGGTGTTTTGTTAGTCTTCTTCTTCTTCTTCTTCTTTTTTCTTAATCCCCTTTATTGTCATGTCAAGTGATTTGTGGAGTCTTGGTTTCCAAACAGAAGTCAGGCCTGTGGGTCTGGGGTGGGAGCAATAAGTCCAGGATGTTGGACCACCAGAGAATTCCCAGCACAGATAATATTAATTGCTGAGAGCTCTCATGGAGACCTCCATCTGAATCCAAGACCTGGATCCACCCAACTGCCTGCAGCTCCCATCACTGGACACCTCATACCAAACAACAAATGAGACAAGAACACAAACCCACCCATCATCACACACACTACCTAAAGTCATACTAAACTCACAGACACCCCAAAACACATCACCTCATATGGTCCTGCTCATCAGAGGGAAAAGACTCAGCTCCACCCACCAAAAACAGGCACCAGTCCCTCCCATCAGGAAGCCTACAGAAGCCACTGGACGAACCTCACCACCAGGGGCCAAAGAATAGAAGTAAGAGGAACTAGAACCCTACAGCTTAAGGAAAGGAGGCCTCAGATACTGTAAATTACACAAAATGAGACAACAGAGAAATATCTTGCAATCAAAGGAGCAAGATAAAAGCCCACAAGACCAAATAAGTGAAGAAGAAATAGGCAAACTACCAGAAAAAGAATTCAGAGTAATGATAGTAAAGATGAACCAAAATCTCAGAAAAAGAATGGAGGCACAGATTGAGAAGATACAAGAAATTTTTAACAAAGACTTAGAAGAACTAAAGAACAGATGATCAGCAATGAACAACACAATATCAGAAATAAAAAATACATTAGAAGGAATCAACAGCAGAATAACTGAGGCAGAAAAACAGGTAAGTGAGGTGGAAGATAGAATAGTGAAAATAACTTCAGCAGAGCAGAATAAAGAAAAAAGAATGAAAAGAAATGAAGACAGTTTCAGAGACCTCTGGGACAGTGTTATGTGCACCAACATACAAATTATAAGCATCACAGAAGAAGAAGAAAAAATGAAAGGGTCTGAGAAAATATTTGAAGAGATTAGAGGCAAAAACTTCCCCAACATGGAAAGGAAATAATCAGTCAAGTCCAGGAAGCATAGAGAGTCCTCTACAGGGTAAACCAAAGGAGAAAAATGCTGCAACACATATTAATCTAACTAACAAAAATTAAACACAAAGAAAACGTATTAAAAGCAGCAAGGGGAAAGCAACAAATAACATACAAGGGAATCCCCATAAGGTTAACAGCTGATCTTTCAGCAGAAACTCTAGAGGCCAGAAGAGAATGGCAATATATATTTAAAGTGCTGAAAAGGAAGAAGCTACAACCAAGATTACTCTAGCCAGCAAAGATCTCATTCAGGTTCAATAGAGAAATCAAAAGCTTTACAGACAAGCAAAAGTTAAGAGAATTCAGCACCACAAAACTAGTTTTACAACAAATGATAAAGGAAATTGTCTAGGCAGGAAACACAAGAGAAGGAAAAAACCTGCAAAAACAAACCCAAAACAATTAATGAAATGGTAATAGTAAGATACATATAAATAATTATCTTAAAGGAAAATAGATTAATGCCCCAAGCAAAAGACACAGACTGGCTGAATGGATACAAAAATAAGATTCATATATATGCCAACTACAAGAGACCAACTTCAGACCTAGGGACACCTACAGAATGAAAGTGAGGGAATGAAAAAAGATACTCCTTGCAAATAGAAATCAAAAGAAAGCTGCAGTACCAATTCTAATATCAGAAAAAATAGACTTTAAAATAAAGACTATTACAAGAGACAAGGAAGGACACCAAGTAATGATCAAAGTATCAATCCAAGAAGAAGATATAACAATTGTAAATATGTATGCACCCATCATAGAAGCACCTCAATACATAGGGCAAATGTTAACAGCCATAAAAGGGGAAATCAACAGTAACACAATAATAGTGGGGGGCTTTAACACCTCATGTACACCAATGGAGAGATCATCAAGACAGAAAATTAATAAGGAAACACAAGCTCTAAATGACACATTAGACCAGATGGACTTAATTGATATTTATATGACATTTCATCCAAAATCAAAAGAACTCACCTTCTTTTCAAGTGCACATGGAACATTCTCCAGGATAGATCACACCTTGGGTCACATATCAAGCATCAGTAAATTTAGGAAAATTGAAATTGTATCAAGCATCTTTTCCAACCACAATGCTAAGAAGCTAGATATAATTTACATGAAAAAAAATTGTAAAACTTAAAACACAGAGAGGATGAACAATATGCTACTCAATAACCAACAGATCACTGAAGAAATCAAAGAAGAAATAAAAAAAAAATACCTAGAAACAAATGACAATGAAAACATGACAATCAGAAAACTGTGGGATGCAGCAAAAGAAGTTACAAGAGGTGAGTATATAGCAGTACAATTCTACCTCAAGAAACAAGAAAAATCTCTAATACAAAAACTAACTTTACACCTAAAGCAATTAGAGAAAGAACAACAATAGAAAAAAAAAACAGAGTAGCCAGAAGGAAAGAAATCATGCAGATCAGATCAGAAATAAATGTAAAAGGAATGAAGGAAACAATAACAAAGACCAATAAAACTAAAATCTGGTACTTTGAGAAGATAAACAAAATCAATAAACCATTAGCTAGACTCATCAAGTAAAAAAAGGGAGAAGACTCAAATCAACAGAATTAGAAAAGAAAAAGAGGTAGCAACTGACACCGCAGAAATACAAAGGATCATGAGAGACTACTACAAGCAACCATATGCCAATAAATTGACAACCTGGAAGAAATGGACAAATTCTAAGAAAAATACAAGCTTCCAAGACTGAACCAAGAAGAATTAGAAAATATGGACAGACCAATCATGAGCAATGAAATTGAAACTGTGATTTAAAATCTTCCAACATGGGTATCCCTGGTGGTGCAGTGGTTGAGAGTCTGCCTGCCAATGCAGGGGACATGGGTTTGTGCCCCGGTCAGGGAGGATCCCACATGCTGTGGAGTGGCTAAGCCATGAGCCATGGCTGCTGAGCCTGTGCATCCGGATCCTGTGCTCTGCGACGGGAGAGGCCACAGCAGTGAGAGGCCCGTGTACCCTCCCCCCCAAAAAAAAACAAAAACAAAAAATAAAAATAAAATCTTCCAACAAAGAAAAGCCCAGGGCCAGATGGCTTCACAGGTGAATTCTATCAAACATTTAGAGAAGGGCTAATACCTGTCCTTCTCAAACTCTTCCAAAATATAGCAGACAGGAACACTTGAAAACTCATTCTACAAGGCCACCATCCTCCTGATACCAAAACCAGACAAAGATGTCCCCAAAAAAGAAAATTACAGGCTAATATCACTGATAATCATAGATGTAAACATCCTCAACAAAATACTAGCAAACAGAATCCAACAACACATTAAAAGGATCAAACACCATAATCAAGTGGGGTTTATCCCAAGCATGCCAGTATCCTTCAATGTATGCTAATCATTCAATGTGATACACCATATTAGCAAATTGAAGGATAAAAACCATATGATAATCTCAATAGATGCAGAAAGAGATCTCAAGAATATTCAACACCTATTTATGATAAAAACTCTCTGGAAAGTGGGCATAGTGGGAACCTACCTCAACATAATAGAGGCTGTATATGACAAATGTACATCAAACATCATTCTCAATGGTGAAAAATGAAAGCATTTCCTCTAAGATCAGGACCAGGACAAGTATGTCCACTCTCACCACTATTATTCAACATAATTTTGGAAGTTTTAGCCACAGCAATCAGAGAAGAAAACAAAATAAAAGGAATCCAATTTAGAAAAGAAGTAAAACTCTCACTGTTTGCATATGACCTGATACTATACATAAAGAATCCTAAAGATGTTACCAGAAAACTACTAGAGCTAATCAATGAATTTGGTAAAGTAGCAGGATACAAAATCAATGTACAGAAATCTCTTGCATTCCTATACACTAACAACAAAAATCTGAAAGAGAAATTAAGGAAACACTCCCATTTACCACTGCAGCAAAAAGAATAAAATACTTAAGAATAAACCTACTTAAGGAGGCAAAAGACCTGCATGCATACAACTATAAGACCTTGTTGAATTAAATCAACAATAGAAACAGATGGAGAGATATACCATGTTCTTGTCTTGGAAGAATCAACATTGTGAAAATGACTATACTACGCATAGCAATCTACAGAATCACTCCAATCCCTATCAAATTCCCAATGCCATTTTTCACAGAACTAGAACAAAAAAACTTTATAATTTGTATGGAAACACAAAAGACCCTAAATAGCCAAAGCAATCTTGAAAAGAAAAACGGAGCCGGAGGAACCATGTTCCCCGCTACAGACTATACTACAAAGCTGCAGTAATGAAGACAACATGGTACTAGCACAAAAACAGGTATATAAGTCAATGGAACAGGAGACAATGACCAGAGATAAATCCACACACATATGGTTACCATATCTTTGACAAAGAGGTGAGAATATACAATGGATAAAATACAGCATCTTCAATAAGTGGTGCTGGGAAAACTGGACAGCTACATGTACAAAAATGAAATTAGAACAATTCCTAACACCATACACAAAAATAAACTCATATTTGATTAAAGACCTAAACGTAAGGCCAGACACTAGAAAACCTTAGAGGAAAACATAGGCAGAACACTCTTTGACATAAATCACAGCAAGATCTTTTATGAACCATCTCCTAGAGTAATGAAATTAAAAACAAAAATAAACAAATGAGACCTAATAAAACTTAAAAGCTTTGGTACAGCAAAGGAAACCATAAACAAGACAAGAAGACAACCCTCAGAGTGGGAGAAAATATTTGCAAATGAAACAACTGACAAAGGATTAGTCTCCAAGATATACAAGCAGCTCATGCAGCTCAATTTAAAAAGCAAGAACAAAAACAATAACAAAACAACCCAATCCAAAAATTGGCCAAAGACCTAAAAAGACATTTTTCCAAAGAAGACATACAGATTGCCAACAAACACCTGAAAAGATGCTCAATGTTACTAATCATTAGAGAAATGCAATCCCAAACCACAATGAGGTATCACCCCACAGTGGTCAAAATTGTCATCATCAAAAAATCTAGAAACAAAAAATGCTGGAGAGGGTGTGGAGCAAAGGGAACCCTCTTATACAGTTGGTGGGAATGTACATTGGTACAGCCACTGTGGAGAACAGTATGGAGTTTACATAAAAAACTAAAAATAAAACTACCAAATGACCCAGCAATCCCACTCCTGGGCATATACCCTGAGAAAACCATAATTTAAAAATATACAGGTACCATAAATTTTTTTGCAGCACTATTTACAATGGCCAGGCATGGAAGTACCCTAAATGTCTATTGACATTTAGGTTATATCAATGGATAAAGAAGATGTGACACAGGTATAGAATGGAATATTACTCAGCCATAAAAAAGAAGGAAATTGAGTTATTTGTGGTAATGCAGATGGACCTAGAGTGTGTTACATAGAGTGAAGGAAGTCAGAAAGAGGAAAACAAATACCACATGCTACCACATATATATGTAACCTAAAAAAATGGTACTGATGAACCTAGTGGCAGGAGAGGATTAATGATGCAGACATAGAGAATGGACTTGAGGACACAGAGCAGGGGAAGGGGAAGCTGGGTCTAAATGAGAGAGTAGCACTGACATATATACACTACCATATGTAAAATAGATAACTAGTGGGAAGCTGCTGCATTGCATAGGGAGATCAGCTCTGTGCTTTGTGATGACCTAGAGTGGTGGGATACAGAGAATGGGAGAGAGGCACAAGAGGGAGGGGATATGGGGATATATGTATACATATAGCTGATTCATTTTGTTATACAGCAGAAACTAACACAACATTGTAAAACAACTGTACTCCAATAAAGATGTATAAATTTGGGAACAAATGTGTTACACCTGTGAGAATGAGTGTAGTCCAGCTGAGAGCTAATGAACCACATAAGGGCAACAACACTCAAAGGACATAAGCAACTTGGAAAAATTTACAAATGAAGATTGTGATAATAACAAAAGATTTTTGAGTACCTGCTTTCTGCAAAGTATTATACTAAGCACTTTACAAACTTTTAATCACCTCACATCTATAAAGTACATTCTACTATTCCCCCTGTTTTGCAGATGATGAGACAGATTTATGAATATAAACCAAATATTAAACGGTAAGTGCAGACATAGAATGGAAGTAAGAATTTGATGTCAAGTACCATTCTTAAATACTATCATATACTGGCTCCCTAGATATCCCTAATATTTTCTTATCTCATTGTACCTCTATTTGTTAATTCCTACTCTGCTGTTCTCTGGCCTGCGTGTCTAGATCAAAATTAGATTGAAACCAAATTCCTAATTCTCTTACACCCCTGTCCTTCCACCATGCTTATCTGGGAATATGTCAGCCCTTTACCTGTGCTGTATTTTGCTTTTATTACTTTTAAACACAAACATTCAGTACTGCTAAAATTGAACATAAATATTCAGATTATGTCACTATACAAATATGATTTTGACCTTGGTTACTTTTTCAAACAGAAAAGAATCCAGTGCCACTCATAGTTTCCCATCTTTTCTCATCCTGTCCCCCAGTCTTGAAGCCTGCTTAATTGAAGAACGAAAGCTTTTTTTGCATGATCTCCTACAACTTCCTGACACCTCTCTCACTACCTAGATATCTGTATCTACTCTCTTTTTGTGCAAATCATCTACATATACTGTTATATAGATATCCCAGAATAATATCAAGCCACTATTTCAAAATTTATTATTGTCTATCTCTTGGAAATATTTCCTTCTGCAATATTCTGGGCCTCAGTTCACAGCACTATGATCTATCTAGCTACTAATATTAGAAAATTGGGAGCTATGGTTAAAGACGTATTTCTTTCAAAGTAATGACTTATTTATTAAATATGCTAACATTGGGTTGTTCTCCATTCTACATATGTGAAAATTAGGCTAATATTTAGGTCTTTGATATCAGCACTTAGGTGACTGACTAAAAATTCTAATGTTGTATAATGACTCAACATTTTTATAAAATATTTTGATACTGCATACATTTTTACTACATAATAAAATAAACTATTAACTCATTTGTATATTTCCATAAAAAATATATGTACCAAAGAAGAGCATCAGGGTCTATGAAGTTGGTCACAGAAGGATATGGACTAACACAAACTTTACTGCTGCAAATGATATAATTTTATAAGGTATGAAAGTTATGAAGGCAAACTCTAAAAAACGTACAGAACCTTTTCTAAATATACATAGTACACTTATAGGAGAAAGTGAATTAGAGACAAGAAAAGGGTAAGTGCAGGAATAAAGTAGACCAGCGCTAAGATAAGGCAGTAGTTGAAAACTTGTGCCTGTGTATAGCTGTATCCTAGTGTCTGATCTTAATTTTTGGATGCTGAAACTCTGCTGGCATATATGGGATATCTTCTGTAAATGCCCTGTTATCTAGTTTCCAGTCATTCTCACGGTCTTTCTTTGAAATCTGGACCTTCTCATTCCCTTCAGTTTGGCCTGGCATCAATGGTTCTGAACTTGCTTTATTCTCTAGAAACTTGGTAACCTTAGTCTATTTCTTTACTTACTAATGAAAAAAACAGCTACCTATATCATCAGAATCTATTAATAATACACTCCATTATTCAAAAAAAAACATCATTACAATGTTATTAAGTGTTGGTAAAACTAAACTAATATGAAATTTACAAATAAACTTTCATAATAACTTATTACACCTGAATCATGGATTCTGATACTTCTATTATTCAGAAAGACCAGAACAAAGAATGGATTACTGGGACTCAACAGAAGAATGGTGATAATATGAAGTGTTTCTGAGGGCATAGTCCTCCGACTGGACTTCTGGTATGAACATTTCTCCTCCTGAAGCATTTAATCCCCAAGGAACACTGGAATATCAACTTTGAATCTAAAAGTTGTTTGTTGTAAAATGATATAAATTGACATTTTTACCAGGTTTTAATGGTTTTAAATGGGATTGATAAAGAAACATTTTTACAATCTCTTGTTTAAAATGGAAGGGGTGAAGATAATATGTCTCATTAAAAGTATTAAGAAAAGTATAAAGAATGATCTTACCTAAGT
This sequence comes from Lipotes vexillifer, assembly GCF_000442215.2. Taxonomy (NCBI): domain Eukaryota; kingdom Metazoa; phylum Chordata; class Mammalia; order Artiodactyla; family Lipotidae; genus Lipotes; species Lipotes vexillifer. Next base: position 242,817 of record NW_006775495.1, read on the forward strand.
TATTAGAACTGAAACTGAAGAATTCTTCACTTATTTGATGCCATATGTATTGCAGATCCCAGGAATTAAGAATTACACTCCCCCCAATTAATTCTGTCTTTTCCAAGCCAAATGAAAAATTGACCAGTGGGCTGTAGCCAGAAGTGATCTTGCCACTAAGGAGCAAATGGAATACATATACAATCAATTTTGTGTGTGTGTGTGTGTGTGTGTGTGATACACGGGCCTGTCACCACTGTGGCCTCTCCCGCTGCGGAGCACAGGCTCTGGACACACAGGCCCAACAGCCATGGCCCACGGGCCCAGCTGCTCTGTGACATGTGGGATCCTCCCGGACCAGTGAACGAACCCGTGTCCCCTGCATTGGCAGTCAGACTCTCAACCACTGCTCCACCAGGGAAGCCCACAATAAATGTTTTTATTGCTTATTTCTCCTAATAACAACTGGATCTTGCATGTTCTTAGTTTTTATAGGGTAGTTCCAGATATATATTAGTTTTTCAAACTGAAACAAATATTCAGCTTAGGTGTCCATAGAAGATAAAAATCACAAGTTTTCACATGACAAATTACAAAAATAAATAGAGTATCACTGGTGATTTTGGATAGGACATTAATGAGATCATGATTTGGTTGCTGGTTTATTCCATCTTTATCTAAAGGAAAAAACTCATCAGATTTTAAAACCAATTGTTTTCATTTAAGTTATTGTACATTCCTGTAAACATTTAGGAAAAATATAACAGTGTTATCTGGTGAGTAAGAAAATGTCAAATTAGGGGAATGTCCTAAGATCAATATTATTCATTAAGTACATTAAAGTAGGAAAAATTCCCATGAATTATTGAAAATAATAACATAATAATCAAAGTTATCTAAAGTAAAATTCTGGAATAAATTTTGAAAAGACCTCTGTAAGAATATAGTACAGCCATCAATTTATTTTAAAAAGCTTTAAAAAGACGCAATGAGGAAGAAAACCTAATTAAGCCTAGAAAAAATGAGATCCTGTTTTTAAATAAGTTTAAAAATGAAGTGTTAGGTACAGATGTGTGGCATGTGTTTTTATGTGTTTGTGTGGTGAGTTTTCTTCTGAGAATATTAATTTGTTTGCTTGCCAATAACTTGCTTGCTTGCCAAATACCCACTATTAAAGGCTATTGAATATTCTAAAATTACTTGAAATTTTATTTTACAAATCTGAATAATTTTGAATAATAGGTACAAATTCATTAATAACAAATGAAAAATAGATCTGGGAAAATTGTTCATTGTCTTGCTCAATACCCCAGGTTATCATGAATATAATTTTTTACTGAAGGCTAGAACATACTTGGGCTGTTAATCAAAACTGTTTAGCTGAAAGATGGGGAAAATTGTTGAGGTTAAGCATATTTTCAAAGCAGCTCAAGCAAGCAGTTCATTCTGAGCCTATCTGATTTAATTATACTCTAAAGACTAAGTGAGAGGCTTGATTAATTAAACTGAGAAGATAGTGCTTGTTTAATTAATTTTTTCCTGTTGACACATACTGTCAAATATTTTAGTTTTTTTTTTTTAAGTTGTAAATTTGTCACATGATAAACTCAATGACACAATTTAGTAAGAAAAATCTGGAATAATCATAACAATGTAATCATAATGTTTTGATACAGAAAAAAATGACCCCTCAACAAATTTGAATGTTATAAGAAAGACATCTTTTCTCTATATACTAGAGTCGTTAGTATTATCTATAGGTCCTCAGATTTTTCATCCACTTTATTCATGAATTATTTAAAAATTAATATAGCTGCCATAAATCTGCTATATCTGTAACAAATGTATTCTTCCCATATTTTATTAGTAGTCCTCCAATAACTTTAAAAAAATAATATTATGTTTTTTAGTAAAGTGAGTGGTATGCAACTTACATCACAGCTCAAAGATTACCTTCCCCAATGAAGTTTTCCTAACATTCCTCATTTGCAAGTATGAGCTTTACTTTCACTGTAATCTCAAATTTAAATGTTTATAAAATTCTGTATTATTATGTGATATAGAATGATTCTACTACAAGACTGTGAAATCTTAATAAAGATATCTTACCTTGTTTAAAAAACGAGTACTAAGTATAATGCCTAGTAATTAGAAAATACAAAATGAATACACTAGATTGATATTTAACTCAATAATAAAAATATAATTTATATTAAGTTTAGTACACGCAAAATACATTATGCAAGATATCTCATTTAATTCCCACCAAACTCAAGTAAAATAGCCTGAAATTATTACCATTTATCAGATAAAGATTATGACACAACACTTAAGGATACATAATGCCACTGTTCTGTGGAAATGCATAGGTGCAAGCAGAAAATAACTTTATTTAAATCCATTATGTATATACAATCTTAGGCATTTTCAATGACTTTTGATTGCTTTCAGAGTATAGAAAATGTCTGGTAACTTCAGTGATGGAGTGCTTATCTTTAGATTATTCAGTCATGTTAATCATCAGTCTTCTGGTGAGTCAAGGGAGTCACCTTCCTAGTAGCCTTTTGAAGGTGGTCTCACTTACCATGAGTTGAGTAAGAAGCTTCTTCCTCACCACCAACAAGAGGTACAGTCTAGGGAGTCTCTCTCACCTAACAGTCTTACCCCTTTGTGGTTTCTCCATCCTCAACACTTTATATTCTCTAGAGATAAATGTGTGGCTTAAGATCACATACTAAGTGTTCAGCCACCTCTTGAAATTACTGCATAGACATGCAAGACAGTTTATCTTATGACTGCACCAAACAGTAGTCAGAAAGAGTGCCAATTTAACCCTCTGTTATAGCTATCTTCCTTAAGATCAAGTGTCTAGTAAATGAGAGCTCAGTGTTGAAACCAATACCTTTAGGTCAATGACATTAAAGCTCAGCTTTAAACACTGACATGATTCTGAGATGTACCTTATACACTTTAACGTGAATTCCTGTCATCCTCATCATCTTGTTATACATATACTGTAATAAAGGAATGTTATAATGGTAACACTCCATATTCCTTTTCCACATGGCTTATTAGATTCATCTATATTGGGGATAACACATTTTAAAACATCAATCAAGTTAGTCATAGGCAATTGTAGGAGTTCAAGCATTCAAGTCTATGCAATATAGGTCTCTTTGCCAAAAATAAACATTAGCAATCTCCAATGAATTGTATCTTCTATGAAAAGCAGTTTCACATGAAAAGCGCATTAAATGAATATTTTGTTAATTCCTGCTTATTCACTATGGATACACTTTTTTGTAGTTAAGTATCAGTTGAAGGTGTTAACCAATTTTTTTTGAGCCCAGGAAAACAATTAAATAATGATATTATGAGTGGAAATGTAGAGATATGATGTAATTCCACATGCTGTCAATTTAAATATTTAAATCATTTATAGTCATTGTTACATTAGTTACTGTTGCAGAAAAGCAGTATAGATCAGAAGCCAAAATGGTTAAATTTAGACAATTAAAGTAAAATTTTGAATTATTAATGCCAGAGATATTATGTGCTATTTCAAGTGGTAACATATTTTTTTACTCATCCAATTAATTGTTTGCTTATTTTTTTATAATTCTCAAAATACTTTACTAATTTTATACTCCAAATTTGTCAAATGGCTATTGGGACCATATATGGAGACATACACACTGCATAACATTTTTTGAACCTTTAGATCCATATGATGGAGAGAATTCCAATTATACTTTGGGCAATATAATAGATTATTCTCTATAAAAGATATTTTCCTTTTTAAAAATAATGATAGCCACTGGGTAATAAATATTTTAGTATTTCCATTTCAGTAGAGAAAGTAACTATTTTTAAAATGCACTACAGTTTTCTGATATTTAGAAGCATATAATTTCCTCATTTCTAAATATTTAAACACAAAAAAATCAATGCTAGCCTCTCTTTGATTCAGAGCTTCACTCACACTGTCCTTACTTAAAAGTATCCTTACCTTATCTGGACTCAGAAAGAAAAATTGCTTTATAAAAACAGCATTATTACATAATGTTTCTACTACAGCATATATCAAAAGCATATATAATATTATGTACCAGGGGAAATTTCAGGATGGAGAGAAATGTTCTTCAACAATCTTTCCCTCTGGCCCTGGAGATATAGTTCAGGTTTACCAAGATTGTTATAATATTTACCATACCCTTATATCTTACAAAAAGTTACAGAATACCATGTTTACATTGTATTTGTTATGGACACTCGTTTATAATGAACACTTTATAAATGTCTTGCCAACAGGATTTGTAATAAATAAATATAAAGGATTCATATACCCCACCTGTGCCTATTTATTCCTTATTATTCTAGGTGCCCAGTATATGCTGAATGATAATTGATTAAATGATTGATTTCTAGCTTGATTGATTATTGATAGCAGCAACAGAATGATAATGGAGGTTAAAAACTCCTACATTTGGTTTCACCTGTGACATAATGGACGGGTTAATGGATTGGTGATCCAGATTGGTGGATCTGCTGATCTTGGTTGGCCTGAGTGGGCAGCTCTAAGCAGGAAGTTGCAACTGGACCAGTTCTAAATGTCAATCATCCTTCTGGAAACTATGGGCTACCCAGGGAATGATTTTCTCATTGTGATTATAGCATCTGGAAGGAAGTTGGAACCAGGTTAAACATTTTAAAGCCTAGATTCAGAAAGAGTACAATGACAATATCTCATATCTTATCCAAAAGTGAAGAGGAAACAAATTGCATACTACCATTATGAGAAGAATTTCAGTGCTTCGTGACAAATGCTTGATTACAGGGAGAGGTAATGAAGCAGGGTCCATAATTCGATCAGCAAAACTGAAATTTTCAAAACCGGATAAAATGGAGGAGTATAAAGGGGATCATTATTTCTATCAAGGGCAACTAGAAAAAACAGATAAAATAAAGAAATCGACAGTTCAGAGGAATTACAGAGTTGCCAAAATAAGAAGGAGCCAAGGGGTTGAGATGCCAGGGAATGGAGAATCCCAGAGAAATTAGTTTACCTTTTACAACTGTTTTTTTCCCTGGCAATATTTGTTGACATGATTATTGGCAAAATGCTGAGAATATGACTTTTTCCCTTGTTGTGGCTACTACTTATTAACATAGAAAACAGCAGAGCTTTCTGCAAAGATGTGTGGATGGAGAGAAGGAATGGAAAGTAAGGGGCCTCAAAAACGTTGTCTTAAAATAATTGTCTAAATCTAAGGCTGTGTGAGAGAGGAAGCTGAATAATTTCTGCAAAGTGAGTAGAATTTTACTGTTCAGGAGACAAATGCTACCAGAGTGAGGGTCTCAAAAGAATAAATTTTAGAATAAAAAGTATTTCATATGGATGTGCTAGAGAGGTAGACATTAAAAACAGAGGTGAATCAGAAATATAATGCATGTTGCCAGAATTTCAACCTGTCTTTGATTCCACTTAATTCTTAAATGAATTATGGTGATTAAACCACCCTAATCTATCTTTCTAGTGGAGGAAAAAGGGACACCCCTATGTAGAAAATAATAATAATAAATTTATCTTCCTATTTTTCTATTAATTTACTGTATAAAATTCAATCAAAAACCCAGGTACAAGTAGACGAGGCTGTATGACCAAAACAAAACAAAACAAAGAAAGTAGAAAACATAATCAGAACTAGAGGTTTTCCAGACACTGAATTTAGGAGATAATGATTTTTAAAATAACTTTAATTAATAAAGTGAAGAATCTACACATAGAGGTGGGAAAATCATATTAAAATTTGAATCATTTTATCAGCCAATTAGAATCTATATAATTATAGAGAATTTATAGAAAAGTATATTGAATTAAGAAAGCAATAAATTCCAGCAGAAGTAGTGGTAGACACAATTTGTAAACTTAAACATAAAGAAAAAAATAATAAGAAATAGAGCAAAGAGCATAAGCAACATATCCATATAAAAGTAATTTAAGGCCCAAATGGGAAAAATAAGTGAAAAGAGGGCAGAATCTCTTTTTTTAATAAAATAATAGATGAAACTCTTCCAAAAGTAATGAGTATCCTCATGTTTAAAAATGTCTGTCTACAAAAATAAGGATAAATACAAAGAAAGATCAAAACTAGGCTCATCATATTCAATCAATAAAACCCAAGGACAAAGAGAAAAATCGTAAACTGAGCTGGAGAGAAATTATACTTTCTATTTGAAGAAGCAATAATAAGGCTAACCGTTAAATTCTCAGGAAAAAAGATTTAGCCAGAAGACAATGAAATTACACAATTTAAGAGTTGAAAGAATATAAACCTCAACTTAAAATTCTATATGCAAAAAAAAAAAAAAAATTCCAAGGAATGTAATATAAAACTGTTTTCAGACACATTTATCTATAGAGTTTATGTAAATCCAGTTGAAACTCCAAGTTATTTTGTGGAAATACAAAAGCAGTTTTAAATTTTAATTAGAAATATAAAGATCCAAGAATATCTAAGATAGTACTGAAGAGGAAGAACAAAGTTGAACACTTAAAAACAAAATATGAAAAATATTTATTTTAAATATATAACTTAAGACAAGGAAGTACTAGTGAAAGAAAAGACAGACCAATCAAAGAGAATGAGGAATTCTTAAAGAGATCCACAAATATATGATTCCCTATTTTATGATAAAGTTATCTCTACCATATACTGTGGAAAAGAGTGTATTTTCAATAACTGTGCCACATTAATTATCTATATAGAAAAAAGTGAATATTGATAACCATTTCACAGCATACACACAAGAAAAGTAAATTAGAGCTGAATTTAGAACTAAATGTGAAAATAAAAACAATAAAGTTTCTAGAAGAATTCAAATAAATATCTTCTTGAATTGCTATAGACAAAGATCATTTAAAGAAGATGAAAAAAAGCATCATAAATGAAGAAAAAAGACAAATTGGACTACACTAAAAAAATATGTTCAAAAAAGGACACAGTTCAAAAGTTTAAATTGCCAACTATAAATTTGGAAAATATTTGTAATAAATATATTTAAAAATATGCATTCTGTATACATATATACATACAGATAACATATATATATATACAACATATATATAACATGAACATAGAGTTTATAATGAATATGGAATATATAATGAAATTCTGTAAAGAAATAAAATAGACTCAAACATCCTAATATAAATAAGGACAAAAGACTTTTAAAAACATTCCATCAAAGACTGTATTTGAAATGCTCAGCATTCTTATTCATCAGAGAAATTAAAGAAAACCAAACTACAATATAAACATAAAACAGTTTAGCTAAAATGAAAAAATATATAAAGATAATACTAAATATTTATATGATATATAGATTAGTTAGATCTGTTAGGCACTGCTGGAGGAAAACATGGTTTGGCATACCTTCTTTGGAAAACTCTTCAGCAATATCTACCAAAATGTGCATACACATACACTATTGCCCAACAGTCTTACTCCAGAGGGCATATATGCAGAAATGCATACATATGTTCACTGAAAATTTTATACAAAAATGTTCATGGGTAATACTATCCATAGTATCACTAAAACGGAAACAACCTAAATATCTACCACCAGTAGAAGAGATACGTATATTATGTGATATTTTTGCAGTCAGATGGCATTTGCAATGAAAAAATATCTGCAATTATCCAGAGCAATATGTTGATTCTCACACAAAAAATTGTTACACAGAGGCAACCAGACATAAAAAAATACATACTGTGGGCTTCCCTGGTGGTACAGTGGTTGAGAGTCCGCCTGCTGATGCAGGGGACACGGGCTCGTGCCCCAGTCCTGGAGGATCCCACATGCAGCGGAACGGCTGGGCCCGTGAGCCACGGCCACTGAGCCTGCGAGTCCTGAGCCTGTGCTCCACAACGGGAGAGGCCACAACAGTGAGAGGTCCGCGTACAAAAAAAAAAAAAAAAAAAAAAAAACAAAAA
>NW_006775495.1:250804-254748 GCF_000442215.2 Lipotes vexillifer
AAAAAAAAAAAAAAAAAAAAAAAAAAGCATACTGTATGATCCTATTTACATAATGTTCTGAAAAATCAAGCTATGTGGCAGCAATAGAAGCAATGATGATAGTGACCCTTAGGAGTGTGGGAAGACTAAAACGGGACCAAATGTCATTCTGTGGTTGTTAATGTCCTTTTTCTTAATGTGCTGGTAAAATTGATCTATACAACTTATAATTTACACGTATTTCTATTTATAATTATATTCAATCCAAAAAGTACATCAAACATTTTAGTTACTATATAATTATAATCCCAGCTTCAACACTTATATTCCTCTTTGAATTTTTTCTTTCTCCTCACTATTCGCTTTCTATTATCACAGGATTGCCTTGTAGAATCAAAACCGGGTGTGTTATATCCTCAGAGGACTTGCCTCTCATCAAAGGACTTGTTTCTACAATCTAATTATGAAGTAAAAGGCATTGCAGTGATTTTCAGAATTTGTGTAAAGTTTTTTTCTGATGAAGAGACAGTAAACACAGTCTTGAGTATCATTGATTAGATGAATGGTTATCCTGGGTGTTCTAGTCCATGTGAATAGCACATGTTAAGGTTTAGAGGCAAAAGGAAGTGCAGAGACTTTTGAAAATTGCTGAAAATTCACTGTCATTGGAATGTAGATATCAAAGATAAAGGAGTTATGAGAGTTATGTTTCATAATATTGCAAAGAAAATATCATGCAAGAGATAGGACACATATCAAGGCATTTCTATATATTCTAAGAATAATAAAGGGCTATGAAATACCAGAGAGAACTGATTTCTATTTTCATCCTTTATTAGTTATTTTTACATATATTTTACATCTTCTTGCATATCTCTTACTAACAGAGTTTTCACTTTCAGTTTTTCTTTGGTTGATAAAGTATGAATGAAAGTGTAATTTCCGAGTGGAAGTTGTAAGCACCAGTGCTTATTTTTTCACAGTTTCTCTTCCAGACAGTGACTGCTCAGTTAATCTAGCTCTGGGAGGGAGGACAACAACAATTCAATTGCAGAGCCCCAGCAGATCAGAAGTCCTAAATTGCCAACACACGGTAGCACATACAGGAAGCTTATTGAGTATATGTACAAAGACTGGCATTAGGCAATCTATATATCACTTGGAGAAATGTGGGATTTTTTGTTGAGTTAGGACCCTGGGATTTACTGAACCCAACCATAAACAAGGGGATTAGCACTGCCAAATTTCATTGCAGAACAAAGGGAAATTCACTTCAAACAAGCAGAGATTCATTATATGGAGTTGTCAGACATTGACAGTTGCAAACTTTTCATTGTAGATGTTTTTTCTCCGTATCTTGTCTCTGAGCCAGCATTATAAGCCAGAAATTTAAACACCAAAACTTGACTAAACTCCAAACTTTGTAGCGTACTTGTATGCAAGGTTTGGTTTTATTTAGTCAGTTTAGTTTTGTTTTGGTCACCTTAATATTCTTGGGTCATTGCTAGGCCAAAGTCCCCCAGTTCCCTCCCCACTCCCCAGACTCAGTCTCTATCTCAGGATGAACTGGTCCAAGGTCAAAGTGGAACTGAGCAAGTGGTTTTGGTGCTTGTAGACAGTTTAAATTTCCCAGCTCTATCTTCCATCCAAAATATATTTTCAAACTGATATTGATTATAACATAATCTCTGCACTAGGGTTCTCCAGAGGAACAGAACCAATTGAAAAAAAAAAAAAATATATATATATATATATAATCCCATATATATGTAGGATTTATTATGAGAAATGACTCACACAGTTCTGGAGGCTAAGTCCTACAGTCTACCTTCTGCAAAGTGGTGAACCAAGAAAGTCAGTGGTATAACTCAGCCCTAGTCCAAAGTCCTGAGAACCAGGTGGCCATTGGTATAAGTCACAGAACTTAAAGACCTGAGAAACAGAAGCTCAAGGGCAGGAGAAGGTGTATGTTCCAGCTCAAGAAGAAATAGTGGGAATTTGCCTTTCTCCACCTTTTTGTTCTATTCAGGCCCTCAATAGATTGGATGACGCCCACCTCCATTGGTGAGGACAAATGTTTTTTACTTGATCAACTGAATCAAATGTTAATCTCTTCTGGAAACATCCCCACATACACATCCAGAAATAATGTTTTACAAGCTACCTGGGTATCACTTAGCTCAGTCAATTGACATTAACATTAACAGTTAGAATCCCTAAACATAACTGTGATTTCTTGCATCCAAACTAAAGGTGGTGGATTCTATCCAACATCAGAAAACAAGGAAAACAGGTCTTTTTTTCATGGAGAACAAAGCTTCAACTTTAGCTAAAATGGAGGAAAATTTAAACAGCCATAATACAAAATCCAAAAATTATTAAAGAAAACTTGATCTCAAAACATTGGTCTTGGAAGTAGTTTACATTAAAAAAAAATGGAAAAGAATGCCTTTAATTAAAATTGCTCAAATAACAGTCTTTGTCTCCAGAAAACTCCTTTCTTCTTCAATCTTCTCCATAAACTATGTATCTCATGTTTTTAAGTCTCTCCTATATCTGTCACAATAAAGAAAACAAAAATACAACTTTTAAAAGGTATATTTACAAAACTAGTTTGCTCTTTTTTTCTCAATAAAAGCAAAAAATAAAATGTCTTAGAGGTCATCTGGTCAAACATGGTATTTTATAGATGAGAAGAGTAAGATACAATGATACATCCTCATGACCTAATCATCTCCCAAAGGCCCCAATTCCAAATACCATCAATTGGGAGGTTAGGATTTCAACATATTAATTTGGGGGACACAGATATTCAGACCAGAGCAGCTACCAAAGAATAACATAGATTAGAATGAGATAACTCTAGAGAAGATGGTGTTAGAAATCATACATATTGTGACACAGAAGAAAAGTGATGAAAGACTGAACTTTAAAGCTGTGATAGATTGAGAAGGAGTAAACTGTGAAACAGAGAACGTGCATTGAAAGGAGAAAGGCCCAGGTGATCCTTGTATTTCTTGCTTCATTAATTCAGAGAGTGGTGGAACTGTCCTCAGTGGTGGAGAACAGAAACAAACAGCAAAGTGAAAGAGGCAGAGCATGTTAAGTCTGAGCATGTTAAGATCCTTCTTTTCATTTTCTTCCCCTCACTAAACTTGCCAAATAAGCCTATGCTATTTTTTAATGGGAAAATATCATATTCATATTGAAATTACTTTGACATTTCTCAGTTGACAGTACACAATTTTTTCAAATAGGACAATAAACTATTTTAATGTTTGAGATGCCCTTAAGACACTAAAATGAAGAAGTGTGGATGCTTTCATTCATTCTTGCCTTTCTCTCTTCCCTTATTCATTCATGTCATGAATATTTTGTGCCATACATTGTGTTTCAAGCCTTGTGATGGATGCTAGGAAAGACACTGTGCTGAGACAGAGAGAGTACTCAGAGTAAAAAGACAAAAATAGATAAGCATGTATCCAAAGGTGAACTGACTTCTGATTACCAAATAGGGAAAAAATGAAATATATTCAGAAAACAGGCTAAAGACAGGCAGAAAGCTAGGAGAGAATTATGTCATATGAAGAAAATATCAAGAGAGAGGAAGAATACTTTTACCTGATTCTGTATTGTTTAAAATAACAACTTCTTTACTCTCTATTGTTCTACATCAGTGATGTTCAAATTTGTATTGGACATAAAAATAATTCTTTAACAACAGCTTAAATGAGAACCTAAGGAATTTACCTGACATTCAGTCCTTTCCAAGAGCACACAGCCTGATTACTCCCTTATCCCATATTCCCTCAGGTGGTCTGGAGGAGCTTGAAAAACCACAAGAAAAAACCCTATTCAAACATCATATCTTGGATAATGCAAATTAAGACTTCAATATGGGGGGTTGTGGAAAGATGGCGGAGGAGTAAGACGTGGAGATCACCTTCCTCCCCACAAATACACCA
>NW_006775496.1:0-1262 GCF_000442215.2 Lipotes vexillifer
GTGAGCCATGGCCTCTGAGCCTGCGCGTCCAGAGCCTGTGCTCCGCAACGGGAGAGGCCACAAAAGTGAGAGCCCCGCCATAGGGCAAAAAAATAAAGAAATAAATAAATACGTACAAACACATTTTTACATGTGTTATGTTTATGTGTGTGTTTTCTTTCTCTCCATTTTAAAGTGAATTATTGGCACTACAGCTTTCTTTTTTTTTCACTTCTGATAGAAATGCAAATTAAAACCACACAGAGATATATTTTTTTCAATTATATGTTTGAGGCTAAGGATATTTTCAAGGGACTAAAAGCCATTTGTCTTGTCTTTTCTGTGAATTCTCTGTTCATATAGTTCCCCTGTTTTTTTCTTTTCTATTGTGTTGCTGATAGTGTATCTGTGAGTTATGTATTAGAGAAATTAATTTTGTGATATATTACAGTTTCCCCCCAGTTTGTCATCTGTCTTTGAGTTTGCTTACTGTAGTGTTGCCCTGAGGAGTTCTGACTTTTACGTGGTTGAATTCATCCTTATTTTTGTTACTTCCGGCATTTGGTCACAGTGGGAAAGGGCTTCTCCCCTCTAGTGCTGAAAGAAGAATTATCCTGTGGGTTCTTTGGTTTATTAGTTCATTCTACATTTTATATATGCTTAAATATTTGATCTGTTTGGGAGTTATCCTGGCATAAAGTGTGAGGCATAGATCCAAATATACGACTGCAGAGGGCAGCGCATTTGTCTCAACACTATTAAATAATCCATCTTTCCCTTCTGATTGTAGTTGCCGGCTATAACATATACTATATTTCCAGAATTTTTTTATTGTGGTAAGAACACATAACATGAGATCTACCCTCAAATGTTTAAGTGCACATTGCAGTATTATTAACTGTGGTCACAAGGTTGGGCAACAGCTCTCTAGAACTGATCTCGCATAACTGAAATTTTATACTCGTTGACAGCACTCAGTTTCCATATTTTGGGGTTCTATTTCTTTTTATTTATTTATTTATTATAAATTTTATTTATTTATTTATTTATTTATTTTTTGCCTGCGTTGGGTCTTTGTTGCTGAGCGTGGGCTTTCTCTAGTTGCGGTGAGCGGGGGCTACTCTTTATTGCAGTGCGTGGGCTTCTCTTGTTGCAGAGCATGGGCTCTAGGCACATGGGCTTCAGTAGTTGTGGTATGCAGGCTCAGTAGTTGTGACTCAGGGCTCTAGAGCACAGGCTCAGTAGTTGTGGTGCACGAGCTTAGTTGCTCCACGGCATGTGGG
>NW_006775497.1:0-302 GCF_000442215.2 Lipotes vexillifer
TTAATCAGATGAACACCCTTAAAAGAAGCACTGGGACCTCCCTGAGGTGAGATATTGCCCTTGCTGGCTTGATGAAGTAGGCTGTCATGCAGAGGATGCCCACTTGCCAAAGAACTGTGGATGGCTTCTAGGAACATTAAGCATCTTCTAAGATTTAAGAGTGGCCTCCAGCCTATGACTAGCAGAAAGCCAATGCCCTCAGTTACACAGTCACAAGAAAATGACTCTTACCAACAACGTGAATGATCTTGGAAGTGGATTCTTCCCTAGTTGAGCCTGCAGATGAGGGTGTTATCTGGCTA
>NW_006775498.1:0-358 GCF_000442215.2 Lipotes vexillifer
TATATATATATATATAAAACTGAATCACTTTGCTGTGTACCCAAAATTAACACAACATCGTAAATCAACTATACCTTCACCAAAAAACAAAAAAAAAACCTCAACATCTATAAGCGGCTTACCTCCAATATGTGGAGTCAGATGGATACCATATCCCATCAGTATCCTGTCCAAAACCTTCTGAACCACTTTCATTTGCATAGATTTTGCTGAAACAGAGAAGTCACTGGTCATCAGTAAAGGCCACATTGTTTCCCAGAGGACAAGCAGCAGAGAATAGCGCAGCTGCCACCTTTCCAGGGCTTTCCCTTCTCCTGCACACATGCAGACATGTATAGTCGTATGGGTACACGTTCTC
>NW_006775500.1:0-1196 GCF_000442215.2 Lipotes vexillifer
CAGGCGGACTCCCAACCACTGCGCCACCAGGGAAGCCCCTGTGCTTTTTTAAACTACTCATCATGATTCATTGTTGGATCATGGAATCAATTCAGTGGATCATTATTAACATTTTAAAAACTATAAAACAGAGTAATAAGGAATAGACCAAGGTACTTTGTACTAAGAAGGATTTATTTAAATGTTTGAGAAACATTGGCCTAAATGTTGATGGGAGGGAAGCATGCTATTTGAAGTTTCGTAGTGTTTCTCTCCTTTTAAGTAAAAGAACAGTAATGGAAAAATAGATTAAAGATGATATAAATAATTGTATATGTTTCTCAAATTCTTCGCTACAATAATAAGTTATAATGAAAGTCTAGGGTCAAGTCCATGTTTACAATAGGTTAACTCCTACTTTTCAGCACTACCAAGGTCCAAAAAGGAACTTTTCAGAGTTCATTGCATCCTAGCTCATATTTTATACCTAGGAATAAAATTCTGAAGTATTAAAAACAAGTTTAGTTTATAAAAATGTCTTTGATAAAATTTTTATATTTTAAAAATATCAGGGAATTCCCTGGCGGTCCAGTTGTTAGGACTCCATGCTTCCACTGCCTGGGACCTGGGTTTGATCCCTGATGGGGGAACTAAGATCCCACAAGCCCTGCAGTTTGGCTAAAAATTAAAAATTAAAAAAAAAAATAAATGAAAGAATCAGATATATTTTTATCACCCAGACCTTGGTTTTTAAATACAATTCCCTAGTGAAAGGAACCAGGTTTCCTTGGAGAAATAGCTGGTTTTCCACAACCATCTGGGGGAATGGAAAGTATAAGATGAACCTAGACAAATTTGTGCAAGAAAATACAGATTGCTCAAATATTGATGAGCCACATTAAAAGAGCTCACAAGCCAGTTTGAAGAGGTTCCCATTGGCTAAATCTGGGACAAATTATGAATCAAAAAAAATATTGGAAAAATATTATCCTTAGGCTGGGATACAGAAAATATAAAATAAGCGTGAAACATCTTATAGTAATATATTTTGATAAAACTATGTGCTCTCCAGCCTAAGCTTCTGGTCTTATGAAAGCCACATCATTGTTCATTCTACCTTTAATGGGTTCCCATTGTCCTTAATATAAAATTTACAGCTCGGTGCTTTGTGACCGCCTGGAGGGGTGGGATAGGGAGGGTGGGAGGGAGGGAGATGC
>NW_006775501.1:0-222 GCF_000442215.2 Lipotes vexillifer
TAGAGCTGCAATGAACATTTTGGTACATGACTCTTTCTGAATTTTGGTTTTCTCAGGGTATATACCAAGTAGTGGGATTGCTGGGTCATATGGTAGCTCTATTTGTAGTTTTTTTAAGGAAGCTCCATACTGTTCGTCATAGTGGCTGAACTAATTCATATTCCCACCAGTAGTGCAAGAGTGTTCCCTTTTCTCCACACCCTCTCCAGCATTTATTGTTTC
>NW_006775502.1:0-340 GCF_000442215.2 Lipotes vexillifer
CCAGCACCACTTATTGAAGAGGCTGTCCTTTATCCACTGTACATTCCTGCCTCCATTATCAAACATAAGGGGACCGGGCTTCCCTGGTGGCGCAGTGGTTGGGAGTCTGCCTACCGATGCAGGGGATGCGGGTTCGTGTCCCAGTCCGGGAAGATCCCACATGCTGCGGAGCAGCTGGGCCTGTGAACCATGGCTGCTGGGCCTGCGCGTCCAGGGCCTGTGCTCCATGGTGGGAGAGGCCGCACAGTGAGAGGCCCGCGTACCACAAAAAAAAAAAAAGGTGACCATATGTGCGTGGGTTTATCTCTCGGCTTTCTATCCTGTTCCATTGATCTATCTT
>NW_006775503.1:0-686 GCF_000442215.2 Lipotes vexillifer
TTGTGGCCTCTCCCATTGCAGAGCACAGGCTCTGGACGTGCAGGCTCAGCGGCCATGGCTCACTGGCCCAGCCGCTCCGCAGCACGTGGGATCCTCCCAGACTGGGGCACGAACCCGTTTCCCCTGCATCAGCAGGCGGACTCTCAACCACTGTGCCACCAGGGAAGCCCATTCTTAATTCTTTGAGTTGATATCTTTTGGCAGTTTTTGCAAATTAGTTGCAATTATAATATCAAATACTTCTTCTGCTCCATTCTCTTACCTCTACTTCTGGGATTCTAATTATAAGTGTGGTGGAATTTTCCCCTGTGTTCTATGTCTCCTGTGGTCTCCTTTTTCTTCTATTCTTTTTTTTTTCTTTGCATTTTTTAACTTGCATATTTTCTATTGATCTGTCTTCCATTTCATCATCTTGTGATCTGCTGGGTCAGATCTTTCCTTTAACTAATATTTTGAGTTTGTAATTTTCAGTGTTATTATTTTCTTGGTTAAAAAAAACTTCCACTTCATTTTAAAATTCTAGTTACGTGCTGAAATTCTCCATATCTTCAATTTTATCTTTATTTTCTCTAATTTTAAACATGTTAACTATAGGTAGTTCAAAGTCCTTTTTAGCTAACTTCAATACCTGCTTCACATGTAGTTTGTGACTAGTGTGTGTGTGTGTGTGTGTGTGTGTGTGTGTG
>NW_006775505.1:0-1372 GCF_000442215.2 Lipotes vexillifer
AAAAAAAAAAAAAAAAAAAAAAAAAAAAAAAGTGATTTCACATGAGTAATCACACTTGATCATTGCAACAATCTCGTGAGGTGTTATTATCAATGCATTTGTCAGATGAGAAAACCAAGGTACAGAGAGATTTTGGCCAACCCATGATTCCACAAATAAGAAGTTTCAGATACTTTATTTGAACCTACATACTCAAAACCAAACTTTGCACATAAGTTTGTGTCTATTGAGTTACAGTTTTATATTTCCTTACATAGGAAAGGAAAGGTATATGTGCTTATTATCTAGCAATTTGAAATCCTTCATAATTTGGAAACTCTTCCTCATAAGTGGTTTCTTTAAAATCATACCTAGATGTCAGGCTTGATTATTCACAGTCCATGCTTCCTAGAAATACTGGCAGAATTTTAAGGTAGCATGCAGAAATCAACAGTGGGAAAATATTTGCATCTCCAAATAAATGAAAGATATTTAAGCATTTTTTAAAAAATTATAAAACTGCATTTTTTTAGAAACATAGTTTTCCCACCTCCTCAAATCTGACATCTCTAAAATGTTATTCTCAAAGTCACTTGAATTGAATAATTGGGATTTTAAAATATGATTTTTTTCTCTTATTATGAAGGTTATAATTTTTATCCAGAAAATATAGATATTAATAGAAAAAAAGCTTAAAATCTTCTTCAATCAACAGTCCTTGTTAGCATTTTTGTTTATAGCCTCATATACACACACATACATGTTTTGAAAACTGGGTTAATACTGCAGGATTATTTTATAACCCAACTTAATTCCACAATATATTGTCAATATATTGTTCAATTGTTTTCATTTCATCAAATATTCTTCTGAAACAAGATTTTTAGTGGTAACATATAGAATGCAACATAATTAACTGTTATTAGATGCTACAGTTGCTTGTAAAATTTTGTGTTTTTTTTAACTGAAATGTACAATTCTGTATTTTTTTCACATGTGCTTATTAGGTTATATTGTATATGAAATTGTTGTGTAAGAGATTATTTAGAAGTTTGAGATATAAAACTTTTATTATATAATTTTAAATTACTCTTAAAATTTGTATTACTATAATTTATGATTCAATTAAAATAATACAGTAACTTTCTTCCCTAAATCTATTCTTACATGGGAATTATCTCTTTAAAACAGCTTTACCAATTTGATAAATAAAATATTATTCATTTTTCTTTAAAAAAATTGTACATTTTTTATCTATCCTGAGGGTCACTATATTATCATGATTTTGGTTCTTTGTTGTAAATGTGTATGAAATGTGTATGCATTCATGCGTATATTCATTCTTCAAGTCTTTTATTCTTTTTTTTTTTTTCGGGTTTTTTTTTTTTTTTTT
>NW_006775506.1:0-2481 GCF_000442215.2 Lipotes vexillifer
CTAGAGTGCAGGCTCAGTAGTTGTGGCACACGGGCTTAGTTGCTCCGCGGCATGTGGGATCTTACTGGACCAGGGCTCAGAACCCGTGTCCCCTGCATTGGCAGGCGGATTCTTAACCACTGAACCACCAGGGAAGTCTCCAAAAAATCATTAAATTTAAAATGAGTGAATTCTATGGTGTGTAAATTAAACCTCAATAAGCTGTATTTTAAAAATGAAATCAGACCTCTGGCTGGAAAGTGAGGCCCAATTTGGCCAATCAGATGTTTTGCCGGACAATTTCCATAAACTAGTAGGCTAAATTGGCAACTCCTGGATTTTGCTCAAAATAGTTAAAACATGCATATAATAAACACAGCAGAGAATGGTAGTAATACCCTCTGCAACTCTTTAGAAGTATAATGAAAAATACTTGAGCTGTCAACTTAAGTGTGCAAGGGGGAAATTAGTTTTTCCTCCATGAGCTTGGGGACAGGATCACTTGACCAGCCTGGCAAAATGACACCTCACCCTAGAAGGTAGTGGTAGCCCACCCAAAAGCAAGTGCTGGGGATTCCAGTGCATTCTCAACACTGAGGGCAGCATTTGAAAGCCAACACTGAATTGCAGGTGGCCTCTTGTCTGCTCTCATTCCTCCATCACAAAAGAGTCACAGCAGGAGGCATTTACCTTGCAAAACAGTCTTGGCCTCTATTGTCCTGGGACTGGGACAAAGCTGAAATACAAAGATGACCCAAAAAAGTAAATCTCAGTTTGGGGCTTTCAAGATCCAGTTCCTTCAAGGGTAATATTGACCTTAACTGATTTTCCCCAGGCACTGAGCTCCCAAACAAGACCCAACCCTGCTATACTTGCTCAAATGCCTCTTTCAGATCGAGGGCAGAACTGTCTTGATCGCCCCTGTACCCCCAGCCTACCCAACGCTGGCTTCAGAAGCCACCAAGATACCGACCTAGATGTGAGGGTTACAGGGTGAACAAAGATAAGAGCTCTGTCCGCCTTCCTGGGAAAAATTCATTAACAAACGTTAAGCAGTCAAAACTAATTAATCACCGAAGGAAAATCACAACCGTGCGGTAATGAGCAAGGAAGCGGAGGCACGAAGCTAATGGTGCAACAGGACGATATCTCTGCTCGAAACCTTTATCCATATTAACGTCTTTAAATATCAAAAGATCCTACAAGATAAGTTCTGTCATTATCCCATTTTAGGGATGAGAAAATGGAGGCACAGGGAGGTAAAAGAACTTAGCCAGGGTCACACGGCTCAAGTGATCCAGCCACACTCATATCTCTCCTGACTCCAGAAGCCTGGTGTAACCGCCAAATTTGCTGCCTCAATAAATGTGGGAGGAAGGAATTAATGGAGCCTGCCACAGCAGATTAGCAAGAGTTCTCCCAAGGAGGGAAAGGGACAGTGGGCCGAGGAGAGGTTGATCCAGACAGCACCGACCTACATTTGGTGAGGACTCGACAAGGCGGGAAGGCAAGGGGACCTGCCAGGAGGCTGCAAAAGGACGCAGGAGGTGCCTTGAGTGGCTGCTGGAGATTCCCGAGTTCGCTCTGAGGCAAAGTGTCCATCCCATCTGCCCACTTCCCAGCTGGGGAAACTGAGGCCCCCAAGAAGCGAAAAAGCGAGGATGTGAGGCGCTGGCCTGGCCTGGGCCTCCCTAAGCTGCCATCCTCAAGGTCATTGAGGGCGTGGGGGCTGGGCTGCGGTGAGGCCAGGCCAGGCCCACCTGCCCTCAGTGGGCCGCTTACCTGGCCGCAGCACACCTCCATGGCTTCCTTAGGCAGTCTCTGCGAAGCCCTTCCCACCAGCTTCTCCACTCCCACCTTGCCCCGCGCGCCAGCGGTCCCGCCCCCAGCAGCCCCTTACACCGAGCCCGCCTGGGCAGCAAAGCTGCCAACAGCGCCCCTGCCGGCGGGGAGGAGCAAGCCACACACCGCTTTGCTCTCTATTCCTTCCACTTCTTGTGACTTTTCCTTTCCCTATTTTTCTTCCCTCCCTCTCTTTTGTTTCCTTTGTCTTTCATTTTTTTTCAATCAGACAGTTGTTCTTTCGTTCATTCTTTCATTCAACAAGTATTTGTGTGCCAGGAACTCTTCAAAACGGTGGGGATAAGGCAGAGAAGACAAAATTTATTCTAGTAGAGGAAGGCAATAAACCAATGGCTTTCGAACTTTTTTACCACCACCCACAGTTCCAATATATTTTACATCACTTTCCAGTAAACACAGACACATACACATGCACATATATGAAACTGAAACCCGTTTCACAAAACAATACTTATCTTGTAGACCGGCAGCATCTCAAAAGATGACCAGGGGGGCTTCCCTGGTGGCGCAGTGGTTGAGAGTCCGCCTGCCGATTCAGGGGATGCGGATTTCGTGCCCCAGTCCAGGAGGATCCCGCGTGCCGTGGAGCGGCTGGGCCTGTGAGCCATGGCCGCTGGGCCTGCGCGTCCGGAGCCTGTG
>NW_006775508.1:0-242 GCF_000442215.2 Lipotes vexillifer
CTGGTGCGCGAGGAGAGGGGTTTTAAGAGCGCTGCTTAAAGGAGCTCCAGAGACGGGCACGAGCCGCGGCTAAAAGCACGGACCTCAGAGACGGGCGTGAGCCGCGGCTAAAAGCGCGGACCCCAGAGACGGACCCGAACCGCGACTAAAGGCACGGACCTCAGAGACAGGCGCGAGCTGCGGCTAAAAGCACGGACCCCAGAGATGGGCACGAGCCGCGACTAAAGGCAAGAACCTCAGAG
>NW_006775510.1:0-1454 GCF_000442215.2 Lipotes vexillifer
ACTCCGCGGCACCTGGGATCCTCCCGGACCGGGGCACGAACCCGTGTGCCCTGCATCGGCAGGCGGACTCAACCACTGCGCCACCAGGGAAGCCCCAAGGGTAGACTTTTTAAAAATTAAGCCCTCTGCTTTTGGGAGGCAAGCCACTGACAGGCAGAAAATATCTGCAATAAATATGTCTGACAATGGAATTGTTTCCAGAAAATACAAAGAACTCTTATGAAAAAGACAACCTAATTAAAAAAATGAGCAAAATATCTGAAAGGACAGTTCTCAAGATATCAAACAAGCACATGAAAAATTGCTCAATATCTTTAGTCATCATGGGAATGCAAATTAAAACCACTACATACCTAGAAAAGCTGAAATTAGAAAGACTGACAAATACCAACTGTTGGTGAGGATGTGAATCAATGACAATCCTCATAGATGGATGGTGGGAATGTAACATGGTACAATTATTTTGGAAAACAACTTGGCAATTTCTTATAAACAAACACTTCCCATACATTCATTAGTTCCTAGGCATTTCCACAAGAAAAATGAAAACATGTGCTCTCCCAAAGACAGACACAAATGTTCACAGCAGCTTTACTCATAGTAGCCCCAAACTAGAATTAGTCCAAAACCCATCAATAGATAAACAAACATTTTGTGGCATATCCATGCAATGAAATACTCTTCAGCGATAAAAAGGAACAAACTTTGGATATATACAGCAACATGGATAAATCTAAAAAGTATGCTGAACAAATGAAGCCAGACACAAAAGAGTACACACTGTATGCTTTCCATTTACATGAAATTCTAGGATAGGCAAAACTAATCTATAATGACATAAAAGGAATCAGTGATTGCCTGGATTCAGAGGTGGAAAAGATTGATTGCAAAGGAGCACATGGGATCTTTTGGGATGATGGAAATGTTCTGTATCTTGACTGTAATGGTGGTTACATTTGTGTATACATTTGTCAAAACGTATTGAATTGTACAATTAAAATAAATATATTTTATTGTATATAAACCGAATTTCAACAAATTTGACTAAAAATATAAATCCTAGTTATTTTTGTATTTAGTTTTCAGACAGCTGGATCTCAACATCCAGAATGACACATTGCAATGGCATAAGCTATGCCATTCTAAGGCCTGAACTCTAGCCAGCTGCTGGACCAGAGGCCTGGGACCACCTTCCTTTCAAAAACAGTAACATCCCAGGTCTAAAGTCCACTATTCTGAATGTCTCTGTTTATAGAATCCTATCCTAGCTGTTAGAAGAGGGTGATGAAGACTTGGCTAATAAAGAAGTCCCATGAAGAGCTATTGTATTCCTAGAGCTTAGCACATGCCTCTTGATTGAATAAATAAGACAGAAGTAAAAGAAGAGTACAGGCATACCTCATTTTATTGTGCTTTGCTTTATCGAGTTTCACAGTTTTGTGTTTTTTTTTTTT
>NW_006775511.1:0-260 GCF_000442215.2 Lipotes vexillifer
TCTGTATGTGTCTCTAGGTCTGAAGTGGGTCTCTTGTAGACGGCATATATATGGGTCTTGTTTCTGTATGCATTCAGCCAATCTGTGTCTTTTAGTGGGAGCGTTTAGTCTATTTACATTTTAGGTAATTATCGTCATGTATGTTCCTATTCCCATTTTTTTAATTATTTTGGGTTCGTTATTGTAGGTCTTTTCCTTCTCATGTTTCTTGCCTAGAGAAGTTCCTTTAGCAGTTGTTGTAAAGCTGGTTTGGTGGTGCT
>NW_006775512.1:0-250 GCF_000442215.2 Lipotes vexillifer
GCAGGTGATTTCTGGGCAGGCAGGTGTGTTTACTCAGCACCACAAAAAGAAGAAAGCCATGACCGTGAGCGAGTATCGCCGCTTAGCAAACAGTGAAAAACACCAGGCTCCATTCTACTCTGATTTTGAGGATCTGGAGCGAAAATATTGGAAAACACGCCCCTATGGTTCACCAGTATACGGTGCGGACATCAGTGGCTCCTTATTCGATGAAAACACGAAGCAGTGGAACCTTGGACACCTGGGAACC
>NW_006775513.1:0-2890 GCF_000442215.2 Lipotes vexillifer
GGCATGTGGGATCCTCCCGGACCAGGGCACGAACCTGCATCCCCTGCATCGGCAGGCGGACTCAACCACTGCGCCACCAGGGAAGCCCGTAGGGTTTTTTTTTGGTACTGTTTCTGTTTTGTTTTTATGGCTGCACCATGCAGCATGCAGGATCTTAGTGCCCCAACCAGGGATCAAACCCGAGCCTCCTGCACTGGAAACGTAGAGTCTTAACCACTGGATCATCAGGGAAGTCCTCTGTAGCCTGCTTTTGCACTTAAGTTATAATTTCTCAGTGCCATTTCAGAGTCTCTGAAAATGTGATTTATATGAACATAGCGACCTACCTTGTAGATGTTAATGAATGATCTCAGGGCATTGAAATCACTAAGAAAAATATGCCAGTCTTGGCACTTGCAAGGAATTAAACACCTCTTCCTAATCAGAGTTGTTCAGAAATGTGTTTAAAGTTTTCTAATTATTTTTGTTGTGTTTTCTTAAATTTTAGCCACTAATTTCTAGTCTAACTGCTTAGTTCATACAAAGTAGCCACTTTTGTAATTCATGGTTTTCCTATGTGCTATTTAATGGTCACTTTTGTAAATATCCCATAGATGTTTGAAAGAAGCTACATTTTTGAGTGTATAGCTTTTAATCATTATCTCTTAATCAGCCATATTATTTTATTATCCAAAATTTCAGTGCTTCTTGGGAGGAATTGGGAGATTGGAATTGACACATATACACTATTGATACTCTGTATAAAATAGGTAACTAATGAGAAGATACTGTATAGCTCATGGAACTCTACTCAATGCACTGTGGTGACCTAAAAGGGAAGGAAATCCAAAAAAGAGGGGACATATGTATTCGTATAGCTGATTCACTTTGCTGTACAGTAGAAACTAACACAACATTGTAAAGCAACTAGACTCCAATAAAAATTAATTTAAAAAAACACTAAAAAATATTTCTATGCTTCTTAAAATTTTCTATCCATTTCTTGACTTGCAGAGGAAATCTTATCTTGGTTTGCTAAAATCTCCTGCTGCAAATGTTTCTGCAGTGAATTTCTACTTAGATTTTTAAGTTTCTTCTTTAAATACGTCAATGCTATTTTATTTGGCACATAAAGATTCATGATCACTAGTTTTCATCATAATTATATCTTTAACCTGAAATAATCTTTCCTGTTTAACAATTTTCCCTGCATCTCATTTTGTCTGATATAATTTTTGAAAATCGTGCGTTACTGTATTTGTGTGTGCCTAATACATCTTTGTCACCTTAAAAAAAATCTGTCTGTCCTCTCATTTTAAGTGAGTCTCATAACAACAATACACATTTAAATTTTCTTTCTGATCCAGTCTCTTAGTCTCTGAAAAGGAGACTTTATTTTGTTAATTGTCTCAAAAAGTATGCTTGCTCTTACTTTTGCCATCTTGTTTTTATGCTTTTTGGGTTTTTTGTGCATCCTTGAGATTTCCTTTCTTTTCTGTCTTTTGCTCTCTAGTGTACCTTTTTTTCTTACTAGTTTGGAAGATATATATCCTATCCACACCCCCAGCCCCAGAGGCTTTTTTAAAAACTGAGCTAATGGACACGTAACACCGTGTAAGTTTGAGGTTATACATTGCAATATGATGACAATAGCGTTAGATAGCACCTTTGTCATGTCCCTATTTTTAATTCTACTAACGTTACCTCCAAATTGTAAAATACGTCTCCATCTGCCCAAACCTGATATCTCTTTGCTGACTTCTATCTACTAAAATGACATTCTTTGCCTGCATTTAGAACCAGGCTGTGGAAGCTGAGCTGTAGAAAGCTCCAGCATCCACCCCTGACCCCTCCCTGTCTGCTCTGGTGCTAACAGAGGCTTCTTGGAGCCTTAGCGGGAGGGAAGGCCATTAGCCACAATTCTGGTGTCAGTAGGTGTTCAACAAGGCCTTTCCTGCCTGGAAGAGGAGGAGTATTTCCAGAAGACCAGGAGTTTCAGGTTGCCTCACAGGTGGGTGCACTCTAAAAAATACAGATTAGCAGGACTGTTGGCGGTTGGGAGAAGGAAGTGACCATCTTCACCTTGAGAGGCAGCGTCTGGGAAGGGCCCGGCTCCCTCTTGTCTGACTCAGAGCACTGTTTCAGAAGCTGCATTGTGCATCAGCTAATGAGCATTCCTCATTCTCATCTGCCCCATCATTGGCAGAAATCCCTCCTCGACTGGGGCAAAGCTTTCATGGATATTGTTAGCTTCTGGTGCAGCTGCAATTTTGCAATTTTGCATGTGCCTTCATGGGTCTTTTAGTGGGAGGATGGGAGAGGATGAATCAGGCAATCAGGCGCATGCTATGAGCTGCCGTATTAATCTAGGAGTTGGCAGGTTTGGCTCTGAGTGACAGAGTGAACCATGATGCTTTCAGTGTTTGTTCCAAAGAGCTTATTGTTCTCATTTCAGCAGATACTGCAGTCCTGCGTTTCCCAAAGCATGTGTTCAGGAGAATGAGATAACAAAGCACAATGTGTTTGGAAAACATAAAAGCAGGGGAGGGAAAAGGATGCCATGGTTAACCTTATTGGGGAAACAATGCACCCTGCGTCCATTGGATATTCAAGATATACCTCAGTGTCTTAAAGGCTAGCAGTTCCTGCAGCAAACTGATTTATTTAGACGAGCACATCTCAATACTTGGCTTTGAAACCTTTTTGGTAGGGCACCTGGGAATGTCTAACAGAACTGGTGTTTTTCCCTCAGTGCTTACTGCAGTACTATTTACAGTAACCAAGACACAGAGGCAATCTAGATGTCTATCCACAGAGGAATGGATAAAGAAGATGTGACATATATATTTACAATGGAGTACTACTCAGCCATAAAAAAGAATGAAATAATGCCATTTGCAGCAACATGGAT
>NW_006775514.1:0-249 GCF_000442215.2 Lipotes vexillifer
TAAAATGGGTTCCCGGCCTGAGGAGCAGCAAGGCAGGAGTCCACGAAGAGCCTCGTGGAGGGCCCGGGGCTCACGCTGGCACTGCGGCAGCCTGGGATGGGGGCGGTGCTGCGGCCAGTCCAGGCTGCGAAACCAGGGCCCACAACCCTTCCCAATAATCACATCTCTGGAGCGTCCTGGGTCAGGGCCTGCTCTGCGTCCTCCAGAGGGCACTTGTTGGCCGGAATCCCTGAGAATAAACTTGGCCCA
>NW_006775516.1:0-1748 GCF_000442215.2 Lipotes vexillifer
AGCCGCTCCACGGCATGTGGGATCCTCCCGGACCGGGGCACGAACCTGTGTCCCCTGCATCAGTAGGCGCACTCTCAACCTCTGAGCCACCAGGAAAGCCCAGTTCTCTCAGTTTTTGCTTTAGGTGTTTTAAAGCTTTGTTGTTAGACACATACACATTTAAGATCTGTCAAGTCTTCTTAGCAAATTGACCCTTTTATCATTATTTAATGTCTGTATTTATTCCTGGTATTAGTTCTTCTTTTGAAGTCTCCTTTGTCTGAGATTAATATAACCACTTCAACTTTCTTTGGTTTATTGTCTGGGTGGTACCTCATTTTCTATCATTTTTCTCCTTCCTTCCTTCCTTTCTTCCTTCCTTCCTTCC
Source organism: Lipotes vexillifer (assembly GCF_000442215.2). NCBI lineage: Eukaryota > Metazoa > Chordata > Mammalia > Artiodactyla > Lipotidae > Lipotes > Lipotes vexillifer. The sequence continues at coordinate 368 of NW_006775516.1, forward strand.
TTCCCTCCTTCCCTCCTTCCTTCCTTCCTTCCTTCCCTTTATAAAAGCTTTATAGACATATAATGTACATACTATAAAATTCACCATTTTAATGTGTACAATTCAGTTTTAAAATTATATCCACAGAGTTGTACAACCATTCCCATAATCAATTTTATAACATTTTCATTATCACAGAAAGAGATCCTGTACACACATCAGTCACTCTCCATTTCCCCATCCTTCCCATACCCATTCCATCCCCACCCCTAAACTACAAAGCTCTAGGCAACCATTAATCTTTCTTTCTCTATAGATTTACCTGTCTTGGACTGTTTATATAAATGGAGTTATACAATATATGCTCCTTTGTAACTGACTGCTTTCACTTAGTATCATAATTTTTTAAAGGTTGATCTACATTGTAGTATATATCAGTACTTCCTTTCCTTTTATTGCTGAAAAATATTCCATTGTAGTCATATAGCATATTTAATTTCTCCATTCATCAGTTGATGAACATTGTGCGGGTTCCACATTTTAGCTATTATAAATACTTTTATACACACTGGTGTTATTGTATGGATGTATATTTTCATTTCTCTTGGGTAATACCCAGGAGTGGAACCGCTGGAACATATGGTAACTTTTATGTTTAACTTTTTTTTCCTTTTCTTTCTGTATTTATTGAACGCATACTCATTTCATAAATACTTTTGGAACTGAATACTTTTTGCTGAAAAATGAAACCTAGAAGTGAAGTAAAAACATTTTTAAGCACTTAGGAGATAAGTTATTTAAAAATTATCTTTCATTTAGTGTTCATGTATTTATTGTCTTATGAACTGCATTTATCTTTGCCAACAAAAATGTTCTTTTCCTTATGGTTCTCTAGATTTAGCAAGGTAATAAATGTTTATAATTATACAGTTTTCCTATTTATTGGTTGCAAGTTTGTCTATTTTAAGTATTTATGCCTGAATTAACCTGTAATGTTATTTAAATGAGCTAATGTTGAAGACTCTGGATGACATAAAATGTCTTTTTATTTCTCTTTTGAAATGTATTACTCTAATTTGAATCACACTTTTAACATGGAGTTTGAGATGCTTATATATGCTTTACTTTTGCTAGAAGGAAAATTATGTAAACAAAGTAGTTCTAAAGTGGTCACACTGGTGCAATATCTAAATCTAACTAGATTGAGAAAAGTCACTTCTTATCTCTAACAATTTTTCATTACAGCACCCTAAGTAGATAGATGAAAAAAGATTACTTGAACCAACATATATTTTCATAAAGCCTACCTCTTTCTTCCTACCTCTTTTTGTTTTTAACTTCCTTATTGGAGTATAATTGCTTTACAATGGTGTGTTAGTTTCTGCTGTATAACAAAGTGAAT
>NW_006775517.1:0-943 GCF_000442215.2 Lipotes vexillifer
TCACAAACGTGCAGAGTTATAAATGACAGCTTTTTTCCAAAAATATTCTGAAGTAAGGCTGTGGAGAGAATATGAAAGTGAGGCAGAATTGCAGGAAACCGATTTCAAGTGGTGGTTTGGAATTGCATTTAAAGCCTATGAAAATAGGCAGAACACCGACCAGGATGCCCTTGGCCAAAAAGAGCGTATGCGTTTTTTCCTGAATATATTCAGGAAAAAACACATACGCCCTTTTTGGCCAACCAAGCAAGCTTGCAATGGAAATCTGCGCTACAATGAACTCTCACGTCCCCCCGGTCAAAAAGGCCAACTGAAAAAGTGTAAAACCCAGAAAGGCAGGACAGGCCAGGGAGAACAGGGAGCGTTGTTATGCGGATGGGCGGGATGTAAATTCCCAACAGCCACCCTGGAGAAACTTATGGTATTTACTGAAAATCGTAAAAACAAGGTACATAGCCTCAGGCACTAGGCTTAGGGAAACAGAAATCAAAAAGACAGAGACACCCCAAAGTTTGGGGCTGCTCTCTTTACAGGAACCTCGTCCACGCTACCAGTTAAATACCCGAAAGGAAAAAATGGATCGCCAAGTTGTGGCACTTACGTGCCATGGAATATCAGTCAGCAATGAAATCAATGTCATCAGGTCCGTAGCATTTTAGTGAGTGGATTTAGGTACGATGATTCCAAGTGAAATAAGTCACACGGAAAAAGAAACATCATACGGTATCACTAATACACGGATTGTAAACTTTTCTACACATGGAAGGAATTACAAAACAGAAGAGAGTCTCTCATTTAGAAAACAAACGTCTGCTTGCGTACGGGGAAAGCTGAGTGGGGGTGCTGCATAAAACCAGAGATTGAAATCTGCATAGATACTGTTCCAGAAGCCAAATACGTCATAGACAAGAACTACTCCTTGCTCCACGAAATGGACTCAACA
>NW_006775518.1:0-603 GCF_000442215.2 Lipotes vexillifer
TTTCCCTCACAGCCTACATCAGCTCACCTGGCCTTCCTGCTTTCACCCTTGTCCACTACCGACCCCTCCCCAACCCCACGCCCAGGTCCCTTAGTCTACTTTCAACTCAGGGGCCAGAGTGATCCTTTTGAAGCATAAGTCAACTATGTCACAAAACCCTGTAGTGACTCCCCATTTCACTTAGAGTAAAAAGCTTAAAATACCCAGGTTGACCCTACTCGATCTGCCACTGCACCCCCGTGATGCCATTTCTCACTCGACCCCTGGCCACTCCAGCCGCCTTAGCATAGGCATGCCCCCACCCTCAGGGCCTTTTGCAGGGGCTGTTTCTGCAGCTAGAATGCTCTTCCCCAGCATTCTCTGTAATTCGTTCCCCACCTTCCTTCCTGGTTGTTCAGGTATCACCTTCTCAGGAAGGTTCTCCAGAACTACCTTATTTTGTTTTCTTTTATTTTATTGTGGTTTTTTTGCAGTACGCGGGCCTCTCGCTGTTGTGGTCTCTCCTGTTGCGGAGCACAGGCTCCAGACGCGCCGGCTCAGCGGCCATGGCTCACAGGCCCAGCTGCTCCACAGCATGTGGGATCCTCCCGGACCGGTGTACGA
>NW_006775519.1:0-811 GCF_000442215.2 Lipotes vexillifer
TGCACCCCATAGGTTTTGGGTCGTTGTGTCTCCATTGTCGTTTGTTTCTAGGTATTTTTTAATATCCTCTTTGATTTCTTCAGCGATCACTTCGTTATTAAGTAGTGTATTGTTTAGCCTCCATGTGTTTGTATTTTTTACAGATCTTTGCCTATAATTGATATCTAGTCTCATGGCGTTGTGGTCGGAAAAGAAACTTGATACAATTTCAATTTTCTTAAATTTACCAAGGCTTGATTTGTGACCCAAGATATGATCTATCCTGGAGGACGTTCCATGAGCACTTGAGAAAAATGTGTATTCTGTTGTTTTTGGATGGAGTGTCCTATAAATATCAATTAAGTCCATCCTGTTTAATGTATCACTTAAAGCTTGTGTTTCCTTATTTATTTTCATTTTGGATGATCTGTCCATTGGTGAAAGTGGTGTGTTGAAGTCCCGCACTATGAATGTGTTACTGTCGATTTCCCCTTTTAAGGCTGCTAGTTTTTGTCTTATGTATTGAGGTGCTCCTATGTTGGGTGCATAAATATTTACAATTGTTATATCTTCTTCTTGGATCGATCCCTTGATCATTATGTAGTGTCCTTCTTTGTCTCTTCTGATAGTCCTTATTTTAAAGTCTGTTTTGTCTGATATGAGAATTGCTACTCCAGCTTTCTTTTGGTTTCCATTTGCGTGGAATACCTTTCTCCATCCCCTTTCAGTCTGTATTTGTCTGTAGGTCTCAATTGGGTCTCTTGTAGAGAGCGTATGTATGGGTCTTGTTTTTGTATCCATTCAGCCAATCTGTGTCTTTTGGTGGGAGCAT
>NW_006775520.1:0-1276 GCF_000442215.2 Lipotes vexillifer
CCCCCCCCCCCCCCCCCCGCCACACTCAGATAGCACCCGGAGTGTGAGCCTGGCTTGTAAAATATTAACCAGGTGATATTCTTTACCCTGAGCTCATAATGGCTTCTGACATTCTGATGCCAGCATTTTGGAGGCACACAAAATACAGAGAGATGAAAGCCAAGGGGCAAAGCCGCCCCAGTTACATTTCAGAACCCTCTGGATGTATTCGTTTGAGGAATTCAGCACCCAGCTCAGGCAAACCTCTTAGCAGACAGTGTTGAAAGAGGTTAATGGTGGGTTTGTATAGGTTGCTCTTGCTTTATTTAGGTCCCTGGAAATGCAAGTGTCAGCACAAAGTATGTTTATGGTTCTATTAAATCACCAGGAAAAAAATATCAAGACAGTTGTAAAAAAAAGAAAAGCAAGGTTGGATGACTCAGCCTGAATAAATTAAGAACCAAATTTGATGCAAAACTTGGAATAAGCCAGGAGCCACTCCATTCTCCAGCATCTTGTTGAAAGCTTATGAACCCCTTTCTCTCATTTTCTCTCTCCCTTTCTGTCTCTCTCTATTTTTGGGGGCAGGGGGAGGTGTTGGTTTCTAAATTTCTGGTGACCAGCCACCCTTCTTTCTAAAGGCCCATAAAGAGGAATTTGTTAAAGATGTTTTCCGTAGAACTTAATTAAAAGGTTCTAGGTAGAATATTTTCCCTTAAAGATGAGAGGCATTGTGCAAACAAACAAACATACAAAAAACCCACCAGAAACATTTGGAAGAGTTCTGAGTATGTTTACAATAATCTGTACACACCTCCTTATATTCTACCATCTTTAGTTGATTCCTATTAAAATGCTATGGTTACTTGGACAAAACTATAATTCGAAAAGATAGGGAACCCTCTTAACTGTTGGTGGGAATGTAAATTGGTGCAGCCATCATGGAAACAGTATGGAAGTTCCTCAGAAAACTAAAAATAGAGTTGCCATATGAACCAGAAATCCCACTCCTGGGCACATATCCAGACAAAACTATAGTTTGAAAAGACATATGCACCCCTACGTTCATAGCGGCACTACTCACAATAGTGAAGACATGGAAGCACCCTAAATGTCCATCGACAGATGAAAGGATAAAGAAGATGTGGTACATATATACAATGGAATACTACTCAGCCATGAAAAGAATGAAATAATGCCATTTGCAGTAACATGGATGGACCTGGAGAGTATTATATTAAGTGAAGTAAGTCAGAAAGAGAAAGACAAATACCATATGATATCACTTATATGTGGA
>NW_006775522.1:0-980 GCF_000442215.2 Lipotes vexillifer
AAGAGCACTTCATTCACTCTGGCTCAAGCCTTAAAAACACTTGGCTTTACAAGGCAGGACAGTGAATCAAGGATGTTTCCTAAAGCCAGGCCCTAGGTGCTACCCGTGTGACAGGACAACCAGTCATCCTTGCATCCTTTTGCACTTTCATTCACACAGGAAATAACACTGTCAGCATTGCTGTGGTTCCGGCTTGCGTTGAGGGGCGCTGACGCACGCAGGGCGGAAAGGGAGTAGGTGAGAAGGTGAGAGAGCAGGTGGTTTGTGCCCACACGTTTCAGCTGGTCATGGAGCTCTGCCTGCTCAGGGCCTCGGGCCTTTCTTCCAGCCCTGGGCCTTGTCTACTGGCTGCTTATACAAGGCTCAGGCTGTTTGGAGGGGGGCATATTTGAAACTATGGTTTGAAAAGTTATTTCCATGGACTTAGGTTTGGGGTTTGGATTCTGAAGGAAACAGGAGGATTAATTGGTCGTAACAGAACTTTTCTCCCTTTGTTCCCCTCTGCCTGTGGCAGCGTTTAGACTTATGTCTCATGCTAACTCTCAAGTTAAAAAGCCATTCTTCTGGAGAAAATGATAATAATAATGCTGACTTACATGTGCATGCTAGTAAAAAGAATGCTTTCACAAACTCGGTCTTGTTTGATCCTCATGACACACCTATGGAATAGACATGACAAGGATTATCATCCCCATTATATAGATGAGAAAAGTGAGGTTCAATGAGCCTGTAAATACTACTCAAAACAGTATTCAGTTTGTCTCTAAGAAATCGGGGGCTTCCCTGGTGGCACAGTGGTTGAGAGTCCGTCTGTCAATGCAGGGGACGTGGGTTCTTGCCCTGGTCCGGGAAGATCCCACATGCCGCGGAGCGGCTGGGTCCGTGAGCCACGGCCGCTGAGCCTGCACGTCCGGAGGCTGTGTTCCGCAACGGAAGAGGCCACAACAGTGAGAGGCCCGCGTACCAAAAAAAAAAAAAAA
>NW_006775523.1:0-416 GCF_000442215.2 Lipotes vexillifer
CTTGGGTTCTCTTTCGTACACGAAACAACACTGAGCTTTGAAGGTTCCTTGCATCCAGCTTGCAAGTTGCATTTCCACTGTGTCTCAGCGTTCCTAGTGTTTCCATGCCGTCCCAATGTCTAACTGTTAGGCCTAAGACGGCAGAGTGTCCTGGAGCTCTAAAGGAGACCTGAAGAAGGCCGGCTTCTTGGCGCCTTCCACCGAGAAACCAGCTCCCCCGGACCCTCTGTCCTTAGTAATTTCATTTCCAAATACCTGTGGGCACACTCATTCCTCCTCGAAGTAAGGGAGAAACTGAATTGCCATAAAGGGAGGAAGCCTTGGGAGTCCAGCACAGAGGCAGTGTCTCCCATTCAGCATTGCCACGACAGCTGGGCCCAGGTTGTGGGACCGAGAGAGGGAGAAAGACAGCCGTA
>NW_006775524.1:0-378 GCF_000442215.2 Lipotes vexillifer
CGTATGTTCAGGAAAAACTTTCTGGTTGACAGGCCAGAAATGTAAAGAATTAAAAGAAAAATACTACAGTCCAGAAATTCAAAACCTTGTTGAATTAGAAAACTCACCGGTTGTAAGTCCTAAAGAGTAAGAGATGAGATTAGAAGTGGTTTTCAACTAGAAGTTCAATTTCAGTGGACTGTTACAACAGAGAAAAGAGACAGAAGTTGTCATCTTTCCACCTGTGTGCCAGGGACCCTCATTGTTGCTTTATTATGTTAGGGGGAAAGGCAGTAATTTAATCAGGCCAGAAAATTACTTCTACAAAAGGACCTAACTGAGATCTGTAGGACATAGAAATGATTGGGGGACTGAAATTATATCAGGTGCCTAATAAGT
>NW_006775525.1:0-224 GCF_000442215.2 Lipotes vexillifer
GGTTCTCCCCATTCCTGTCCATCTTACGCAGAAATTGCAAAGTGTGCCAAACAGGACATTAAAAGAACTGGCTCTGCAAGTGTGAGGAGTGTCAGGAAAGCATCTTGAACGGCCAACATGTGTTCCCGGCCACGTAAACTGAGATGCATTTTAGGAACGTGGCCCGATCACACAGTGGACCGTACTCTGGGTTTTCCATGAATGTTTTAGCGGAAGGAAGAATC
>NW_006775526.1:0-2500 GCF_000442215.2 Lipotes vexillifer
TCCGGACGCGCAGGCTCAGCGGCCATGGCTCACGGGCCCAGCCGCTCCGTGGCATGTGGAATCCTCGCGGACCGGGTCACGACCCCGCGTCCCCTGCATCGGCAGGCGGACTCTTAACCACAGCGCCACCAGGGAAGCCCCAGTCCCTCTCTTTACGAAGCTAAAATCCACTTGGAACCAATGACTAGGGGGGAGTAATCCAGAGCCTATGTTTCTTTGCACCTTAATTTTTTCCCCATATCCAAAATGGCACCTCGGAGAGTGGTTCTATTATAAACATGCCTTCACCTGATGAAGTTGAGAGTTTCAAAGCAGACAGCTTCATACTGCATATGCAGATCATCTCACTTCATACCCATAGCTCACACTTCCCCACTCCCACCCAAGGTCAAGGCCTAAAACAGAGTCAGCATTATTTACTGGTGCCATGCCTGCAGAGGCATCCCTAGAAGCTGGGGCTTTCTACCCGGTGCAGGCCTATCCCAAACCACCAAATACGAGGAAGCCATGCTGCTGACAGCTTCTACAGGCTCTCTGATAGAAACTTTTGGAACTGAGTTTTAATGAAGTATATGGAAAAGAAGAATAAAGCATGATGCTCCCCTGCCCTCTCCTTTCCATCAGACAGCAAACACAGGACCCAGGGAAGCTGCCTCAATTGCCCTAAACAAGAGTCAGGTCCAGTCATCTGAGTTCATCTACTGTATTTGGAATTTTGCAAAGTCTGGCTATTTCTGGTTACTGGTTACCTATTTGGGCTCAATTTCTCATTTCAGGTCCTGTCCCTTCATGTTCAGCTCTGTGAGGATAGAGTTTTCAGACAAATTATTCTTTTCTGGTTATTCACTCCGTAAGGCCAATTTGCCTCAAGTGCTCTGTTTTATAACGCTTCTAATTCCAAGTCTTGGGCACTGTGGGCTCTTTCAGTTTCATCTGAGGCCACGTACTCAGTATCCAATTTGAGTTTTCAAAGAGGTCAGGCACTGTCTTCTGTGGGCAAGTTCATTGAACATCTGTCTATGTGACTATTAGAAAGAGCAGGCAACACCACTCACAGACATCCTCCACTTGGGCTATCTATTGCAAATACCCCAAATTGCCAGCAGAGTAGCTTTTCTTTCCTGGCTTTTGGTAACAGTCCTAGTTTTTCACTTCCTGTTTTGCTTTTGAGTACTTGATCTCTAGCTGGGAACAACCATGGAGGGCACACAGTTCACACCAAGAACCTTTTCTTTTTCAAGCAAAAAACTTGGCTTCTTAGTTGTACGAGGAAGGTAACCAGTCTCAGATGCTTTGTCAATGTTTCTTTAAGTGGCATTTTTCATTACAAGCCCCATTCCTGTAGCATAATCTAAAAAATTCCCCATGGAGTTACCTCCACAAATAAACACACTTCAGTAAGTAGCCCTTTGCCAGGGTCATTGGAACTAAAATGAACAACAAAAAAATTCTACCCACTCTTATTTCTGATGGTGACCTAATGTTACCCTTGAAATGTGGAAGGAGCAAAACCCCAGGGCATAACCTTAGTTGGTTATGGACCTTCCCCTTGGTTAGAGTCCACTTTTATTTTCAATTGCTGAATTTTTACAGCTACATAACAAAAAGCTTTATTGTTAAAGGCCATGTAGATTGTTTTCACTTTTGATTATAATGAGTATACCTTTGTCTTTGCAGCATAGGGAAGGGGAGAGTAAAAGAGCATTAAATAGGTATATTAAGTCTTTTATTTTTATTATCAGTATTTTGGATTATGGCACTTGACATACAGAAATTTGACTATATTAGAGCATCCAGAAACAAAGCTTAAATAGTGAAGTTTTAGTAGAAAAAAATCAGATCTTGGTCACTATATAACAGATTTGTGCATCCCTTGCCCCTGAATCCCTTGCCATCACTCCTAATACACTGTTCCCAGTCCACTCAGAGGCTACTGTCTAAACAAGATTGACTATTACAAAGGGAAGAACAGAAAGTGTCCCCTGTAATGTCACCAATTTTTTTTTTTTTCATTCTGAGAATCCTTCCCCAGGCACAAGCACAGTTTTAGAGCCAGAAAGGTGACCATATTTTTATGACAGTTTTTTTTTTTTTCCCTTGGTCTGAGGTTGGAGCACGAGAACAAAATAACTCTTTTTGTTCATTGTACCAAGAAATTCCCTCCTGGATCTATCAAGTGTGACTGTTCACCTAGCAAATAGCTTGGACATATCCAGACATAAACACCATATGAATAAAACATGTTGCAGTTGTTGGATATAGTTATGTTTTTACAAAGACAAGGTGTTCTGCTCTACGCTGTCTGCAGAAGTTCACAGTGTTCATTCTCAACTGACACTTTATCTTATTAACTGAATAAAAATACTTTTAATTATTTCAGTTAACTCTGTTTATTGTGACAGTATATACATTATTAATTTGGAAAATTTTTTAATGATTACTGTAACGTAATGGCATGTCTAAATTGAGTTCTGAATTAGTTTTTTTTTTTTTTTTTTTT
>NW_006775527.1:0-1007 GCF_000442215.2 Lipotes vexillifer
AGTGATATCATATGGTATTTGTCTTTCTCTCTCTGACTTACTTCACTTAGTATGATAATCTCTAGTTGCATCCATGTGGCTGCAAATGGTATTATTTTGGGGTTTTTTTTATGGCTGAGTAGTACTCCATTGTAACATCATTCGCCATTGGGGAAGTGCACATCAAAACCATAATGAGATACCATTTTATACCCACTAGGATGGTTACACTAAGAAAGACAGATAGTATCAAATGCTGGCAAGGATGTGGAGAAATTAGAACCCTCATACACTGCTGCTGGGAATGTAAAATGATGCAGCCAATTTGGCAAACACTATGTCAGTTCCACAAAAGGTTAAACATAGAGTTACCATATGACCCAGCAATTCCACTCTTAGGTATATACCCAAGAGAAATAAAAACATTTACACAAATGTTCACAGCAGCATTATTTATAATAGTTAAAAAGTGGAGACAACACAAATGTCCATCAAGTGACAAATTGATAAAATGTAGCATATCCATATAATAGAATATTATTTGGCAATAAAAAGGAATGAAGTATTGATACATGCTATAACATGGATGAGCCTTTAAAAAATTATGCTAAATGAGAGAAGACAGTCACAACAGACCATATATTGTATAATCCCACTTACATGAAACATCTAGAATTGGCAAATCTATAGAGACAGAAAGAGTGGATGCCTAAGGCTGGGGTTGGGGTAGGGCTGGGGATGGGGAATGACTGCTAATGGAACAAGGTTTCTTATTAGGGTAATAAAAATGTTCTCAAATTGATTATGGTGATGGTTGCACAATTCTGTGTATGCTAAATACCACTGAACTATATACTTTAAATGGGCAAATTTAAATTCATATGGTATGTGAATTACATCTTAATAAAACTGTTAAAAAACACATTTGTGTGGGACTTCCCTGGTGGCGCAGTGGTTGAGAGTACGCCTGCCGATGCAGGGGACACGGGTTCGTGCCGCGGTCCAGGAAGATCCCACATGCCGCGGAG
>NW_006775528.1:0-237 GCF_000442215.2 Lipotes vexillifer
AAAAGTTTTTAAATGTATTTAAGTGATCGATCTTTTCATTATGATTTCTGTAGTTTATGTGCAGTAGAAAGCCTTACCCACTGTAAAACTGTAAACTTTGTCACTCATAACGTCTTCTAGCACTTTAAAATTTTAATCCACTAGGAATTCATTTGGGTGCAAAAAATGACATTGATCTAATTTTGTTTTGCCCCCAAAGGTTAGTCAGGTGTTGGAACGTTATTTATTTATTTGTTT
>NW_006775530.1:0-66384 GCF_000442215.2 Lipotes vexillifer
AAAAAAAAAAAAAAAAAAAAAAAAAAAAGAAGGCACGCTGTTTGGCACCCAAATTTAATATTTTATCATCTGAGTGAATGTCTAATGCAGACTTACACATAGAAAATATAATGGAACAGAAGTAATTCCTGCCCAAACTAGACTTCAGCAGTTCTCAAGATAGGTTTAGATCAGTTTTATGTAGGCTTCAAGAAATTCTTTCAATAATTTATTCAGAATTGGTTACCAAATCCTTGCAAGATGGGAGAAGACACATAAGACATAGTCCTCAAGGAGTGCAGGATCTTAATCATATGAGACATAAAACTATGCAAAAACACAAAGACAATAAAAATAATAGCGATGTATTGAGCACGTATCATACATCAGGTAGCCTACTGTATGTGTATGATGATGTGTGTTTGTGTACGTGTGTACACACATGCACACACATAAACACACATCATCATACAAATACAGTGTGTGTGTATATATATATATATATATATATATGTAATCTCAATCACCCTCCCCCAAAAATAAACTATGAGGAAGCTACAATGCTCTAAAATGAAAAAACTGAGCCTCAGAGAATTTTTTAAAATTATGCCATAATGTTCCATAGAGTCTACTGATGCTCTAGAAAGTAAGAGGAAGGAGAGATCAGTGGTGAGTCTGAATCATGAAAAAAGATTTCTGGGAGAGGAGCTTCAAGATGGCGGAAGAGTAAGACTTGGAGATCGCCTTCCTCCCCACCAATACATCACAAATACATCCACACATGGAACAACTCCTACAGAACACCTACTGAATGCTGGCAGAAGACCTCAGGCCTCCCAAAAGGCAAGAAACTCCCCACGTACCTGGGTAGGGCAAAAGAAAAAAGAAAAAACAGATGCAAAAGAATAGGAACGGGACCTGTACCATTGGGAAGGAACTGTGAAGAAGGAAAGGTTTCCACCCACTAGGAAGTCCCTTCCCGGGCGGAGACCGCGGGTGGCGGAGGGGGGAAGAAGCTTCGGAGCCGCGGAGGAGAGCACAGCCACAGGGGTGCGGAGGACAAAGCTGAGACATTTCCGCACAGAGGATTGGTGCCGACCAGCACTCATCAGCCCGAGAGGCTTGTCTGCACACCCGCCAGGGCAGGCGGGGCTGGGAGCTGAGGCTCAGGCTTTGGTTGGAGCGCAGGGAGAGGCCTGGCGGTGTAAACACAGCCTTAAGGGGTTAGTGCACCACGGCTAGCCAGGAGGGTGTCCGGGAAAAAGTCTGGACCTGCTGAAGAAGCAAGAGACTTTTTCTTGCCTCTTTCCTGGTGCGCGGGAGAGGGGATTAAGAGCGCTGCTTAAAGGAGCTCCAGAGACGGGCGCAAGCCGCGACTAACAGCACGGACCACAGAGACGGGCGTGAGACGCTAAGACTGCTGCTGCCGCCACCAAGAAGCCTGTGTGCGAGCACAGGTCGCTATCCACAACCCCCTCCCAGGAGTCTGTGCAGCCCGCCACTGCCAGGGTCCCGGGATCCAGGAACCCAGGGATCCCTGGAGAACGCACGGCGCGCATCAGGCTGGTGCAATGTCGTGTCGGCCTCTGCTGCCGCAGATTCGCCCCTCACTCCGTACCCCTCCCTCCCCCCGGCCTCATTGAGCCAGAGCCCCCGAATCAGCGGCTCCTTTAACCCCATCCTGTCTCAGTGAAGAACAGACGCCCTCTGGCGACCTACACGCAGAAGCGGGGCCAAATCCAAAGCTGAGCCCCTGGGAGCTGTGAGAACAAATAAGAGAAAGGGAAATCTCTCCCAGCAGCCGCAGAAGCAGCGGATTAAAGCTCCACAATCAACTTGATGTACCCTGCATCTGTTCAATACATGAATAGACAACGAATCATCCCAAATTGAGGAGGTGGACTTTGAGAGCAAGATTTATGATTTTTTCCCCTTTTCTTCTTTTTGTGTGTATGTTTATGCTTCTGTGAGATTTTGTCTGTATAGCTTTATTTTCACCATTTGTCCTAGGGTTCTTTCCGTCCGTTTTATTTTGTTTTACTTCAAAAAAATTTTTTTCTTAATAATTATTATTATTTTAATAATATTATTTTATTTTACCTTACTTTATTTTCTTTTCTTTTATCCTCTTTCTTTCTTTCTACTTTTTTTCCCTTTTATTCTGAGCCGTGTGGATGATAGGATCTTGGTGCTGCAGCCAGGAGTCAGTGCTGTGCCTCTGAGGTGGGAGAGCCAACCTCAGGACACAGGTCAACAAGAACCCTCCTGGCTCCACGTAATATCAAACAGCGAAAATCTCCCAGAGATCTCCATCTCAACACCAATACCAAGCTTCACTCAACGACCAGCAAGTTACAGTGCTGGACATCCTATGCCAAACAACTAGCAAGACAGGAACACAACCCCACCCATTAGCAGAGTGGCTGCCTAAAACCATAATAAGTCCACAGACACCCCAAAACACACCAACAGACGTGGACCTGCCCACCAGAAAGACAAGATCCAGCCTCATCCACCAGAACACAGACACGAGTCCCTTCCACCAGGAAGCCTACACAACCCACTGAACCAACTTGAGCCACTGGGGACAGACACCAAAAACAACAGAAACTACAAACCTGCAGCCTGCAAACAGGAGACCCCAAACACAGTAAGATAAGCAAAATGAGAAGACAGAAAAACAGACAGCAGATGTAGGAGCAAGATAAAAACACCCCAGACCTAACAAATGAAGAGGAAATAGGCAGTCTACCTGAAAAAGAATTCAGAATAATGATAGTAAAGATGATCCAAAATCTTGGAAATAGAATAGAGAAAATGCAAGAAATATTTAAAAGAACCTAAAAGAACTAAAGTTGAAACAAGCAACAATGAACAACACAATAAATGAAATTAAAAATACTCTCTAGAAGACATTAACAGTAGAAAAACTGAGGCAGAAGAACGGATAAGTGACCTGGAAGATAAAATAGTGGAAATAACTACTGCAGAGCAGAATAAAGAAAAAAGAATAAAAAGAACTGAGGACAGTCTCAGAGACCTCTGGGACAACATTCAACGCACCAACATTCGAATTATAGGGGTTCCAGAAGAAGAAGAGAAAAAGAAAGGGACTGAGAAAATATGTGAAGAGATTATAGTTGAAAACTTCCCTAATATGGGAAAGGAAATAGTTAATCAAGTCCAGGAAACACAGAGAGTCCCATACAGGATAAATCCAAGGAGAAATACACCAAGACACATATTAATCAAACTGTCAAAAATTAAACACAAAGAAAACATATTAAAAGCAGCAAGGGAAAAACAACAAATAACACACAAGGGAATACCCATAAGGTTAACAGCTGATCTTTCAGCAGAAACTCTGCAAGCCAGAAAGGACTGGCAGGGCATATATAAAGTGATGAAGGAGAAAAACCTACAACAAAGATTACTCTACCCAGCAAGGATCTCATTCAGATTTGATGGAGAGATTAAAACCTTAACAGACAAGCAAAAGCTGAGAGAGTTCAGCACCACCAAACCACCGTTACAACAAATGCTAAAGGATCTTCTCTAGGCAAGAAACACAAGAGAAGGAAAAGACCTACAATAACAAACCCAAAACAATTAAGAAAATGGGAATAGGAACATACATATTGATAATTACCTTAAATGTAAATGGATTAAATGCTCCCACCAAAAGTCACAGACTGGCTAAATGGATACAAAAATAAGACCTATATATATGCTGTCCACAAGAGACCCACTTCAGATCTAGAGACATATACAGACCGAAAGTGAGGGGATGGAAAAAGATATTCCATGCAAATGGAAATCAAAAGAAAGCTGGAATAGCAATTCTCACATCAGACAAAATAGACTTTAAAGTAAAGACTATTAGAAGAGACAAAGAAGGACACTACATAATGATCAAGGGATCAATCCAAGAAGAAGATATAACAACTGTAAATATTTATGCACCCAACATAGGAGCACCTCAATACATAAGGCAAATACTAACAGCTATAAAAGGGGAAATCGACAGTAACAAAATCATAGGGGACTTGAACACCCCACTTTCACCAATGGACAGATCATCCAAAATGAAAATAAATAAGGAAACACAAGCTTTAAATGATACATTAAACAAGATGGACTTAATTGATATTTATAGGACAGTCCATCCAAAAACAATAGAATACACATTTTTCTCAAGTGCTCATGGAACATTCTCCAGGATACATCATATCTTGGTTCACAAATCAAGCCTTGGTAAATTTAAGAAAACTGAAATTGTATCAAGTATCTTTTCTGACCACAACGCTATGAGACTAGATATCAATTACAGGAAAAGATCTGTAAAAAATACAAACACATGGAGGCTAAACAATACACTACTTAATATCGAAGTGATCACTGAAGAAATCAAAGAGGAAATCAAAAAATACCTAGAAACAAATGACAAGGGAGACACGATGACCCAAAACCTATGGGATGCAGCAAAAGCAGTTCTAAGAGGGAAGTTTATAGCAATACAATCCTACCTTAAGAAACAGGAAACATCTCGAATAAACAACCTAACCTTGCACCTAAAGCAATTAGAGAAAGAAGAACAAAAAACCCCCCAAAGTTAGCAGAAGGAAAGAAATCATAAAGATCAGATCAGAAGTAAATGAAAAAGAAATGAAGGAAACAATAGCAAAGATCAATAAAACTAAAAGGTGGTTCTTTGAGAAGTTAAACAAAATTGATAAACCACTAGCCAGACTCATCAAGAAAAAAAGGGAGACGACTCAAATCAATAGAATTAGAAATGAAAAAGGAGAAGTAGCAACTGACACTGTAGAAGTACAAAAGATCATGAGAGATTACAACAAGCAACTCTATGCCAATAAAATGGACAACCTGGAAGAAACGGACAAATTCTTAGAAACGCACAACCTGCCAAGACTGAATCAGGAAGAAATACAAAATATGAACAGACCAATCAGCAGCACTGAAATTGAAACTGTGATTAAAAATCTTCCAACAAACAAAAGCCCAGGACCAGATGGCTTCACAGGCGAATTCTATCAAACATTTAGAGAAGCGTTAACACCTATCCTTCTCAAACTCTTCCAAGATATAGCAGAGGGAGGATCACTCCCAAACTCATTCTACGAGGCCACCGTCACCCTGATACCAAAACCAGACAAGGATGTCACAAAGAAAGAAAACTACAGGCCAATATCACTGATGAACATAGATGCAAAAATCCTCAACAAAATACTAGCAAACAGAATCCAACAGCACATTAAAAGGATCATACACCATGATCAAGTGGGGTTTATTCCAGGAATGCAAGGATTCTTCAATATACGCAAATCTATCAATGTGATTAACCATATTAACAAATTGAAGGAGAAAAACCATATGATCATCTCAATAGATGCAGAGAAAGCTTTTGACAAAATTCAACACCCATTTATGATAAAAACCCTGCAGAAAGTAGGTGTAGAGGGAACTTTCCTCAATATAATAAAGGCCGTATATGACAAGCCCACAGCCAACATCATCCTCAATGGCGAAAAACTGAAAGCATTTCCACTAAGGTCAGGAACAAGACAAGGTTGCCCACTCTCACCACTCTTATTCAACATAGTTTTGGAAGTTTTAGCCACAGCAATCAGAGAAGAAAAGGAAATAAAAGGAATCCAAATCGGAAAAGAAGAAGTAAAGCTGTCACTGTTTGCAGATGACATGATACTATACATAGAGAATCCTAAAGATGCTACCAGAAAACTACTAGAGCTAATCAATGAATTTGGTAAAGTAGCAGGATACAAAATTAATGCACAGAAATCTCTGGCATTCCTATATACTAACGATGAAAAATCTGAAAGTGAAATCAAGAAAACACTCCCATTTACCATTGCAACAAAAAGAATAAAATATCTAGGAATAAACCTACCTAAGGAGACAAAAGACCTGTATGCAGAAAATTATAAGACACTGATGAAAGAAATTAAAGATGATACAAACAGATGGAGAGATATACCATGTTCTTGGATTGGAAGAATCAACATTGTGAAAATGACTCTACTCCCCAAAGCAATCTATAGATTCAATGCAATCCCTATCAAACTACCACTGGCATTTTTCACAGAACTAGAACAAAAAATTTCACAATTTGTATGGAAACACAAAAGACCCCGAATAGCCAAAGCAATCTTGAGAACAAAAAATGGAGCTGGAGGAATCAGGCTGCCTGACTTCAGACTATACTACAAAGCTACAGTAATCAAGACAGTATGGTACTGGCACAAAAACAGAAAGATAGATCAATGGAATAGGATAGAAAGCCCAGAGATAAACCCATGCACATATGGTCACCTTATCTTTGATAAAGGTGGCAGGAATATACAGTGGAGAAAGGACAGCCCCTTCAATAAGTGGTGCTGGGAAAACTGGACAGGTACATGTAAAAGTATGAGATTAGATCACTCCCTAACACCATACACAAAAATAAGCTCAAAATGGATTAAAGACCTAAATGTAAGGCCAGAAACTATCAAACTCTTAGAGGAAAACATAGGCAGAACACTCTATGACATAAATCACAGCAAGATCCTTCTTGACCCATCTCCTAGAGAAATGGAAATAAAAACAAAAATAAACAAATGGGACCTAATGAAACTTCAAAGCTTTTGCACAGCATAGGAAACCATAAACAAGACGAAAAGACAAACCTCAGATTGGGAGAAAATATTTGCAAACGAAGCAACTGACAGAGGATTAATCTACAAAATATGCAGGCAGCTCATGCAGCTCAATAACAAAAAAATAAACAACCCAATCCAAAAATGGGCAGAAGACCTAAATAGACATTTCTCCAAAGAAGATATACAGACTGCCAACAAACACATGAAAGGATGCTCAACATCATTAATCATTAGAGAAATGCAAATCAAGACTACAATGAGATATCATCTCACACCAGTCAGAATGGCCATCATCAAAAAATCTAGAAACAATAAATGCTGGAGAGGGTGTGGAGAAAAGGGAACACTCTTGCACTGCTGGTGGGAATGTGAATTAGTTCAGCCACTATGGAGAACAGTATGGAGGTTCCTTAAAAAACTACAAATAGAACTACCATATGACCCAGCAATCCCACTACTGGGCATATACCCTGAGAAAACCAAAATTCGAAAAGAGGCATGTACCAAAACTTTCATTGCAGCTCTATTTACAATAGCCAGGAGATGGAAACAACCTAAGTGTCCATCGTCGCATGAATGGATAAAGAAGATGTGGCACATATATACAATGGAATATTACTCAGCCATAAAAAGAAACGAAATTGAGCTATTTGTAATGAGGTGGATAGATCTAGAGTCTGTCATACAGAGTGAAGTAAGTCAGAAAGAGAAGGACAAATACCGTATGCTAACACATATATATGGAATTTAAGAAAAAAAAATGTTATGAAGAACCTAGGGGTAAAACAGGAATAAAGACAGAGACCTACTGGAGAACAGACTTGAGGATATGGGGAGGGGGAAGGGTGAGGTGTGTTAGGGCGAGAGAGAGACATGGACATATATATACTAACAAACGTAAGGTAGATAGCCAGTGGGAAGCAGCCGCATGGCACAGGGAAACCGGCTCGGTTCTTTGTGGCTGTCTGGAGGGGTGGGATAGGGAGGGTGGGAGGGAGGGAGACAAAGAGGGAAGAGATATGGGAACATATATATATGTATAACTGACTCACTCTGTTATAAAGCAGAAACTAACACACCATTGTAAAGCAATTATACCCCAATAAAGATGTTAAAGACGCAAGAGGGAAGAGATATGGGAACATATGTATATGTATAACTGATTCACTTTGTTATAAAGCAGAAACTAACACACCATTGTAAAGCAATTATACTCCAATAAAGATGTTAAAAAAAAAAGTTTTCTGGAAGAACTGGCCTCTAGAGCATAAGGGAAACAGGGTTGATTCTGGAATGTCTCGACTGGTCCACTCACTGCCCAAGGCACTATCTGGCCTTTTGTCATGAAATGCTTTTCTTAATCCCCTAGTGTGTTAGGGTTCAATAAATAACACCCCTCCTTGTCACTCAGCTCCTGAACAAATATATAAATAGTAGAATAACAGATGAATGTCTAGACACCACTTTTACTATGAAAAAGGCTAAGTTGGAGGATACAGAGCCAAGAGTCTGATAAGTAAACCCCATAGTTAGGTGAACCTTCCCCTCCAGAATCGCAGCACATCAAGTGCTCTTGGAGGGAAGGCAGGTCCCAAGAGGAAGAAGCATAGAGCCGAGTAGATGCCTTGCTCTTTCTTCCTAAATGTATCAATTAAATCCATGCCTACTGGGTCAGAGTGAGGCCAGGAGTTACACTAGCAGACACCTCTTCTCGTGGAAAGAAACATGAGGAGTGGGGAAGAAACATTTCCCTGAATAGGCTCTGCTACAGATACTACATTTAAAAATGAGTAAACATGACCTATGTTAGATCTTACAATTTTCAGAATGGGCAAATATATACAGACATACAGCAGTGAAACAGGATTGCCCTGAGAAATTATTGAAAGAGGTGTTCTGGTAGCAAATGGTGCAACTCTATGTTGTAACTCCCCTGCTACTAAGAAAAAGGAAAGAAAGAAAACAGTATCCTAAGCAACTTCCAAAGTACTGGAGAAGCCGTAAGACATGTATCAGAGAGAATGCTAGTGAGATGGTAAAGTGAGGTGAGCTAAAGTTTCCTTGGTCTGGTTTGCCTGAGGGACCTAGAATGGATACTGAAAGAATCAAAGTGAAGACCCTATCTAGCTTTGGGGTAACCTCAGTTCTAAGCTGCATGAGAGCTGATTCCCTCCAAGTAGTCGAGGAGACTATGCCTAATTTCCCATTTTTCCCTTGAAGTAGTCAAAGGTGTTTTCCAGTCAGCCTGATCTTTGACCAAATGTGCCTTATTTCTGTTGTTCTCATCACTTTTCCCAAATCTGCGTTGGGAGGATGGTAGAACTCAAAAAGGCCACAAGGGAAAAGAAAACTGATCCATGGAAATGAAAAGAATTGCACACACTTTGCATACAGAAGAAGATGGAGGAAAGTGGACTACCATTTATCTCAAGGACATGAAAGCTTTCATTCAAAGATGATAATTTTCAGGCTAGAATGAGAGGGAAGAGATATAAAATATAGCTTAAGGAAATTTCAGTATAAGTAGACTGTCTTGAGTGTTCCAAGCTGACTGAGGAGTACCTTCTCCATTAATCTCATTCCACATTGAACCCATCTGCAGAGGAAGAGTCATCTTATTATACTGCAAGGGTCATCTGTAGCATCTGTCATCCCATGAAACAGTAAGCAATTGGAGGATAGCATTTAATACCTATATCAGAAAAAAATGAACAAATGTATGTAGGCTGAATCAATTTAAAGTGAGGTTCTTAAATACAGAAATAGGTTATTAACATGTTCACTTTTTGTGAGGGGAAAGGATATTTTAAATGGGATAGATTCTGATTTGATAAGAGAAGAATAATTTCTTAACACAAAGGAAAATAAATAACAAATGATCCTCAAGTATAACTGTGGTATCATTGGAACTACTGACAAACATTCAGTACACATTTTAGGCAGTGTGGCAGGGTCATATTTCTCCATCTACTTGACCTCTGGTGTGGCCATGTGACTTGCTTTAACCAATGAAATGTAACCAGAATTGACTGGTCATATAAAAGAGGAAACTTTAAGCATTCCTGACTCAACACAGTCACTCTCTTTCCTGCCTCTGGGACATATATATATGTATATATATATAAACTGAATCAATTTGCTGTACACCAGAAAGTAACATAACACTGTAAATCAACTACGCTTCAATAAAAAAGAAAAAAGACAGAGCTTCTGACAAATCAGGTCTAGCAGTGACAACAATAAACAGAAGCTTATTGCCCATGTGTGATGGACTGTATGAGTGCTGTGGAATGAATATTTTTGCCCCCTCATTCAGATGTTGAAGTCCTTATCGCCACATGATGGTACTTAGAGGTGGGGCCTTGGGGAAGTAATTGGGTGATGAGGTTGGAGCCCCCACGAATGGAATTAATGGCCTCATAAGGAGAGACAAGATAAATAATCTCGCTCTGCTATGTGAGGAGGATACAGCAAGAAGAGAGCTGCGTACAAACCAGGAGGAGGACCCTCACCAGAATGTGACCATGGTTTTCCAACCTCTAGAACTGAGAAAATAAATTCCTATGTTTTAAGCCAACCAAGCTATGTTTTTGTTGCTGCTGTAGAAGCCTGAACTAAGACACTGAGTAAGCATGAGTTAGAACTAAATTTGTGTTATCTTTGTATGGGTTGTTTGATCTAACCCAGCCTGTCTGATATAATCTCCCCATAAACTTGAACTACTTCTACTCAATTTCAACTCATTGAGCTCATCAAAACGACATGATGAGGACAAGGGGAGGGGAAAGGTAAGCTGGGACGAAGTGAGAGAGTGGCATGGACATATATATACACTACCAAACGTAAAATAGATAGCTAGTGGGAAGCAGCCGCATAGCACAGGGAGATCAGCTCGGTGCTTTGTGACCACCTAGAGGGGTGGGATAGGGAGGGTGGGAGGGAGATGCAAGAGGGAGGGGATATGGGGATATATGTATATGTATATGTATAGCTGATTCACTTTTTATAAAGCAGAAACTAACACACCATTGTAAAGCAATTATATTCCAATAAAGATGTTAAAAACAAAAAGACAAAAAACATGATGACTGCCTTTTGGCTAACAGGTTGTGATCTTCCATGACTGAGACCCATTCATCTATTTAGGTAAAACCCTGGAATTACTGGAACATCAGTGTTGGGGTAAAGACACAAACCACTTGAAATACTTCAGTGGCATTCTGCTTTTCAATGTATTCAACTTTCCTCAAACAGCTCCCAATACCCATGCTCTAGAGTCACTGCGAGCACAAGAATTCTTGGAAATACACACACATCAGCTGAATTATAATTCTACTTCCCCACTCCTGCTATTTCCAAAAGAAATTTGTTTCTCTTCCAGCAACAGTGCAGGGATAGAAGACTGTCCATAAAGCCCCAGTGTCACTGCTACAAGCACTTGAACATGACCTGCTCAGCTATTTAGCATTTCCAGTTCTCATTTCAACTTAACCACTTGACATTGAGTGTTTGTTCCACTAGAAATGTTGCAGTGTTGTCAGGCTGTGACTAAATATGGCAAATTACTAATGTACATGGAGTACTCCAAACTGGCCCAGAAAGCCTTTTTTCCATTAGGACTTATATTCTGCTTTCCCTATTTTGGGGTGATCTGGCCAGAGCTAGAGTCAATATATGGATCCACTTCGTTGTGCAGTTTTGTCTATTCTCTTGAAAAAAATGGCAGATCAAGTATCTTTAATATGAGCATATCTTCTGTCATTTTTATTAGATTCTAATAAAATTAGATACAGGGCAAATCAAAGAGAAAATCTCTCCCCTTGCCAGCTCAAAGCAAAATGCACGTTGCCAGTTCAATTTAGAGCAGGTGAAAATCAGGTATATGAGGCTTAATAAAGTCCACAGCTCGGAGAACTCCCATGAATCCTAATATAGCCTCCAGATAGCTAAAAGACCCAATGACTTTGAGAGAGTTTTGTAAAGCATAAAGGGCTACTTAGAAGGAGGTTCTTCCTATTTTCACGTCAGGTGTCAACAACAGGTGTTTTTTATAGTCTGATTAAAACAGATGTTTCCAAACACCAAATTTTACAGAAGGGCAGTAAGAGCAGAGCGTGTGTTTTAATAAGGTCCTTCAGGCCAACTTCTACTACTGTTGTGTGTGCACATGTGTGTGTGTGGTGTGCACTGGCAGTCCAGTAATAGATTGGAGTTCTCTGAAGCCAGCAAGAAGCTTCCTACAATGTTTTATTGACCTGAAAAGACAGCTCAGGTAGAAGTTCATAGGGAAAATCTAAAGCTCAAGACCAAGACTTAAAGACCAAGGAAGGACTGGGTCCTCAGAGAAAGGTAATGAAGACACCAGAACAAAATCCTGTTAGAAAAAGGTATGGGGGAGACCTTCAAGATAGTGGAAGAGTAGTGCGTAGAGATCACCTTCCTCCCCACAAATACATCAGAAATACATTTACATGTGGAACATCTCCTACAGAACACCTACTGAACGATGGCAGAAGACCTCAGGCCTCCCAAAAGGCAAGAAACTCCCCATGTACCTGGGTAGGGCAAAAGAAAAAACAGAGACAAAAGAATTGGGACGGGACCTGCACCAGTGGGAGGGAGCTGTTTAGAAGGAAAGGTTTCCACACACTAGGAAGCCCCTTCGCGGGCAGAGACTACGGGTGGAGGAGTGGGGAAGCTTCGGAGACACAGAGGAGAGCGCAGAAACAGGGGTGCAGAGGGCAGGGCAGAGAGATTTCCACACAGAGGATCAGTGCCGGCCAGCACTCACCAGCCCAAGAGGCTTGTCTGCTCACCCACCGGCGTGGGTGGGGGCTGGGGGCTGAGGTTTGGTCTTCGGAGGTCAGACCTCCGGGAGAGGACTGGGGTTGGCGGCGTGAACACAGCCTGAAGGGGTCAGTGCGCCACAGCTAGCCGGGAGGGAGTCCGGGAAAAAGTCTTGAGCTGCCAAAGAGGCAAGAGAGTTTTTCTTGCCTCTTTGTTTCCTGGTGCGTGAGGAGAGGGGATTCAGAGCACCGCCTAAAGGAGCTCCAGAGATGAGCGCGAGCCATGGCTATCAGCACAGACCGCAGAGACGGGCATGGGACGCTAAGGCTGCTGCTGCCGCCACCGAGAAGCCTGTGTACGAGCACAGGTCACTATCCACACCTCCCCTCCCGGGAGCCTGTGCAGCCCGCCAATGCCAGGGTCCCGTGATCCAGGGACAACTTCTCCGGGAGAACGCACGGCGCGCCTGAGGTGGGTGCAACGTCACGCTGGCCTCTGCCGCCGCAGGCTCACCGCGCACTCCCCCGCGCCTGAGTGAGCCAGAGCCCCTGAATCAACGGCTCCTTTAACCCCGTCTTGTCTGAGCGAAGAACAAATGCCCTCAGGCGACCTACACACAGAGGCGGGGCCAAATCCAAAGCTGAACTCCAGGAGCTGTGTGAACAAAGAACAGAAAGGGAAATGTCTCCCAGCTCGCAGAGGATTAAATCTCCACAATAAAATTAATGTACCCTGCATCTGTGGAATACCTGAATAGACAATGAACCACCCCAAATTGAGGAGGTGGACTTTGGGAGCAACGATATATATATATTTTTTCCTTTTTCTCTTTTTGTGAGTGTGTATGTGTATGCCTCTTTGTGTAATTTTGTCTGTATAGCTTTGCTTTTACCATTTATCCTAAGGTTCTGTCTGCCTGTTTTTTTTGTTTGTTTCTGTTTTTGTTTTTTAGTATAGTTTTTAGCACTTCTTACCACTGGTGGATTTGTTTTTTGGTTTGGTGGCTCTCTTCTTTCTTTCTTCTTTTTTTTTATTAATTTTTTTTATTTTTAATAATTATTTTTTATTTTAATAACTTTATTATTATTCTTTCTTTCTTTTTTTCTCCCTTTTATTCTGAGCCATGTGGGTGATAGGATCTTGGTGCTCCGGCTGGATGTCAGGGGTGTGACTCTGAGGTGGGAGAGCTGAGCTCAGGACATTGGTCCACCAGAGACCTCCCAGCTCCACACAATATCAAATGGCGAAAATCCCCCAGACACCTTCATCTCAATGCCAAGACCCAGCTCCACTAAACGACCAGCAAGCTAGAGTGCTGGACACCCTATGCCAAACAACTACCAAGACAGGAACACCTCACCCACTAGCAGAAAGCCTGCCTAAAATCATAATAAGGTCACAGGCACTCCAAAACACACCGCTGGACGGAGACCTGCCCACCAGAAAGACAAGATCCAGCCACATCCACCACACACAGGCACAAGTCCCCTCCACCAGGAAGCCTACACAACCTACTGAACCAACTTTAGCCACTGGGGGCAGACACCAAAAACAACGGGAACTACGAACCTGCAGCCTGAGAAAAGGAGACCCCAAACACAGTAAGTTAAGCAAAATGAGAAGACAGAGAAACAGCAGATGAAGGAGCAAGGTGAAAACCCACCACACCTAACAAATGAACAGGGAATACGCAGTCTACCTGAAAAAGAACTCAAAGTAATGATAGTAAAGATGATCCAAAATCTTGTAAATAGAATGGAGAAAATACAAGAAACGTTTAACAAGGACCTAGAAGAACTAAAGAGCAAACAAACAATGATGAACAATACAATAAATGAAATTTAAAATTCTCTAGAAGGAATCAATAGCAGGATAACTGAGGCAGAAGAACGGATAATGACCTGGAAGATAAAATAGTGGAAATAACTACTGCAGAGCACAATAAAGAAAAAGGAATGAAACGAATTGAGGACAATGTCAGAGACCTCTGGGACAACCTTAAACGCACAAACATTCAAATTACAGGGGTCCCAAAAGAAGGAGAGAAAAAGAAAGGGACTGAGAAAATATTTGAAGAGATTATAGATGAAAACTTCCCTGATATGGGAAAGGAAATAGTTAATCAAGTCCAGGAAGGACAGAGTCCCAAATGAGATAAATCCAAGGAGAACCACATATTAATCAAACTATCAAAAATTAAATACAAAGAAAAAATATTAAAAGCAGCAAGGGAAAAGCAACAAATAACATACAAGGGAATCCCCATAAGGTTAACAGCTGATCTTTCAGCAGAAACTCTGCAAGCCAGAAGGGAGTGGCATGACATATTTAAAGTGCTGAAAGGGAAGAACCTACAACCAAGAATACTCTACCAAGCAAGGATCTCATTCAGATTCAACGGAGAAATTAAAACCTTTGCAGACAAGCAAAAGCTAAGAGAATTCACCACCACCAAACCAGCTTTACAACAAATGCTAAAGGAACTTCTCTAGGCAGGAAACACAAGAGAAGGAAAACACAAGAACGAACCCCAAACAATTAAGAAAATGGGAATAGGAAGATACATATCGATAATTACCTGAAATGTAAATGGATTAAATGCTCCATTTAATCCAAAAGACATAGACTGGCTGAATGGATACAAAAACAAGACCCATACATCTGCTGTCTGCAAGAGACCCACTTCAGACCTAGGGACACATACAGACTGAAAGTGAGGGGATGGAAAAAGATATTCCATGCAAATGGAAATCAAAAGAAAGCTGGAGTAGCAATTCTCACATCAGACAAAATAGACTTTAAAATAAAGACTATTTCTATTACAAGAAAGAAGGATACTACATAATGATGGAAGAGATGAATCCAAGTAGAAGATATAACAATTGTAAATATTTATGCACCCAACATAGGAGCACCTCAATACATAAGGCAAAGTCTAACAGCCATACAAGGGGAAACAGACAGTAATACAATCATAGTAGGGGACCTTAACACCCCGCTTTCACCAATGGATAGACCACCCAAAATGAAAATAAATAAGGAAACACAAGCTTTAAATGTTACATTAAACAAGATGGACTTAATTGATATTTATAAGACATTCCATCCAGAAACAACAGAATACATGTCCTTCTCAAGTGCTCATGGAACATTCTCCAGGATAGATCATATCTTGTGTCACAAATCAAGCCTTGGTAAATTTAAGAAAATTGAAATCATATCAAGTGTGTTTTTGAACCACAACGGTATGTGACTAGATATCAATTACAGGAAAAAATCTGTAAAAGAAATGCAAACACATGGAGGCTGAACAATACACTACTGAATAACCAAGATACCACTGAAGAAATCAAAGAGGAAATAAAAAAATACCTAGAAACAAATGACAATGAAAACACAATGACCCAAAACCTATGGGATGCAGCAAAAGCAGTTCTAAGAGGGAAGTTTATAGCAATACAATCCTACCTTAAGAAACAAGAAACATCTCAAATAAACAACCTAACCTTACATCTAAAGAAATGAGAGAAAGAAGAACAAAAAAATCTCCAAAGTTAGCAGAAGGAAAGAAATTACAAAGATCAGATCAGAAATAAATGAAAAACAAATGAAGGAAAAAATAGCAAATATCAATAAACCTGAAAGCTGCTTCTTTGAGAAGATAAACAAAATTGATTGATAAACCATTAGCCAGACTCATCAAGAACAAAAGGGAGAAGACTCAGATCAATAGAATTAGAAATAAAAAAGGAGAAGTAACAACTGACAGAGCAGAAATACAAAGGATCATGAGAGATTACTATAAGCAACTATATGCCAATAAAATGTACAACCTGGAAGAAATGGACAAATTCTCAGAAATGCACAACCTGCCAAGACTGAATCAGGAAGAAATAGAAAATATGAACAGACCAATCACAAGCACTGAAATTGAAACTGTGATTAAAAATCTTCCAACAAACAAAAGCCCAGTACCAGATGGCTTCACAGGTGAATTCCATCAAATATTTACAGAAGGTCTAACACCTAACCTTCTCAAACTCTTCCAAAATATAGCAGAGGGAGGAACACTCCCAAACTCATTCTACAAGGCGACCATCACCCTGATACCAAACCCAGAAAGAGATGTCACAAAGAAAGAAAACTACTGGCCAATATCACTGATGAATATATATACAAAAATCCTCAAAAAAATACTAGCAAACAGAATCCAACAGCACATTAAAAGAATCATACACCATGATCAAGTGGGGTTTACCCCAGGAATGCAAGGATTCTTCAATATATGCAAATCAATCAATGTGATACACCTTATTAACAAATTGAAGAATAAAAACCATATGATTGGGCTTCCCTGGTGGTGCAGTGGTTGAGAGTCCGCCTGCCGAAGCAGGGGACACGGGTTCGTGCCCTGGTCCAGGAGGATCCCGCAGGCCATGGAGCGGCTGGGCCCGTGAGCCATGGCTGCTGGGCCTGCGCGTCTGGAGCCTGTGCTCCGCTATGGGAGAGGCCACGACAATGAGAGGCCCAAGTACTGCACAAAACAAAACAAAACAAAACCATATGATCATCTCAACAGATGCAGAAAAATCTTTCGACAAAATTCAACAACCATTTGTGATAAAAACCTTCCAGAAAGTAGGCATAGAGGGAACTTTCCTCAACATAATAAAGGTCATATATGACAAACCCACAGCCAACATCATCTTCAATGGTGAAAAACTGAAACCATTTCCACTAAGATCAGGAACAAGACAAGGTTGCCCATCAAACAGAGAAGAGAAAGAAATAAAAGGAATCCAAATCAGAAAAGGAGATGTAAAGCTGTCACTGTTTGCAGATGACATGATACTATACATAGAGAATCCCAAAGATGCTACCAGAAAACTACTAGAGCTAGTCAATGAATTTGGTAAAGTAGCAGGATACAAAATTAATGCACAGAAATCTCTGGCATTCCTATACACTAACGATGAAAAATCTGAAAGTGAAATCAAGAAAACACTCCCATTTACCATTGCAACAAAAAGAATAAAATATCTAGGAATAAACCTACCTAAGGAGACAAAAGACCTGTATGCAGAAAATTATAAGACACTGATGAAAGAAATTAAAGATGATACAAACAGATGGAGAGATATACCATGTTCTTGGATTGGAAGAATCAACATTGTGAAAATGACTCTACTACCCAAAGCAATCTATAGATTCAATGCAATCCCTATCAAACTACCACTGGCATTTTTCACAGAACTAGAACAAAAAATTTCACAATTTGTATGGAAACACAAAAGACCCCGAATAGCCAAAGCAATCTTGAGAACAAAAAATGGAGCTGGAGGAATCAGGCTGCCTGACTTCAGACTATACTACAAAGCTACAGTAATCAAGACAGTATGGTACTGGCACAAAAACAGAAAGATAGATCAATGGAATAGGATAGAAAGCCCAGAGATAAACCCACGCACATATGGTCACCTTATCTTTGATAAAGGTGGCAGGAACGTACAGTGAAGAAAGGACAGCCTCTTCAATAAGTGGTGCTGGGAAAACTGGACAGGTACATGTAAAAGTATGAGATTAGATCACTCCCTAACACCATACACAAAAATAAGCTCAAAATGGATTAAAGACCTAAATGTAAGGCCAGAAACTATCAAACTCTTAGAGGAAAACATAGGCAGAACACTCTATGACATAAATCACAGCAAGATCCTTCTTGACCCATCTCCTAGAGTAATGGAGATAAAAACAAAAATAAACAAATGGGACCTAATGAAACTTCAAAGCTTTTGCACAGCAAAGGAAACCATAAACAAGACCAAAAGACAGCCCTCAGAATGGGAGAAAATATTTGCAAATGAATCAACTGACAAAGGATTAATCTCTAAAATTTACAGGCAGCTCATGCAGCTCAATAACAAAAAAATAAACAACCCAATCCAAAAATGGGCAGAAGACCTAAATAGACATTTCTCCAAAGAAGATATACAGACTGCCAACAAACACATGAAAGAATGCTCAACATCATTAATCATTAGAGAAATGCAAATCAAAACTACAATGAGATATCATCTCACACCAGTCAGAATGGCCATCATCAAAAAATCTAGAAACAATAAATGCTGGAGAGGGTGTGGAGAAAAGGGAACACTCTTGCACTGCTGGTGGGAATGTGAATTGGTTCAGCCACTATGGAGAACAGTATGGAGGTTCCTTAAAAAACTACAAATAGAACTACCATATGACCCAGCAATCCCACTACTAGGTATATACCCTGAGGAAACCAGAATTCAGAAAGAGTCATGTACCAAAATGTTCATTGCAGCTCTATTTACAATAGCCCGGAGATGGAAACAACCTAAGTGCCCGCCGTCGGATGAATGGATAAAGAAGATGTGGCACATATATACAATGGAATATTACTCAGCCATAAAAAGAAATGAAATTGAGTTATTTGTAATGAGGTGGATGGACCTAGAGTCTGTCATACAGAGTGAAGTAAGTCAGAAAGAGAAAAACAAATACTGTATGCTAACACATATATATGGAATTTAAAAAAAGAAATGGTTCTGAAGAACCTAGGGGCAGGACAGGAATAAAGACGCAGACGTAGAGTATGGACTTGAGGACATGGTGGAGGGAAGGGTAAGCTGGGACTAAGTGAGAGAGTGGCATGGACTTATACATACTACCAAATGTAAAATCAATAGCTAGTGGGAAGCAGCCGCATAGCACTGGGAGATTAGCTCAGTGCTTTGTTACCACTTAGAGGGGTGGGATAGGGAGGGTGGGAGGGAGACGCAAGAGGGAAGAGATATGGGGATATATGTATATGTATAGCTAATTCACTTTCTTATAAAGCAGAAACTAACACACCATTGTAAAGCAATTATACTCCAATAAAGATGTTAAAAAAAAAAAAAGAAAAAGTCATGGGGGACATCTGTTACTAACAATCACTACTAACACTGACAGATAACTGTAGTTTCCTGTGCTAAGCTGGCTGGTGTAAGGTATATTGGCATCACTTTACAAAAACAGAAGAAAGTCAGGTCTACATGGACAATGAACTAAAGGTTTGCTTTGGAGTATTTCGGGTACATTTTCAGAACCTTTCAGGGGGCACAAGTATATTCTTGCATGTCGTTACCGAAGAAATCACTACAAATGAAAAAATTAAATAGTCTTGGTAAAATTTCAGTTCAATGGAATACATATGTACAGTTGAATGGAATAAAATGTTCAAGGACATTTTTTTTTTTTTTTCTTGCATTATGCGGGCCTCTCACTGTTGTGGCCTCTCCCATTTGCGGAGCACAGGCTCCGGACGCGCAGGCTCAGTGGCCATGGCTCACGGGCCCAGCCGCTCCGCGGCATGTGGGATCTTCCCGAAACGGGGCACGAACCCGCGTCTCCTGCATCGGCAGGCGGACTCTCAAGCACTGCGCCACCAGGGAAGCCCTCAAGGACATTTTTAATGTCTGTCCTTGTGACACTGTCTTGAGTCCATCATAACACATTTGCAGGATTAAATCTCTCTTTACTTATCTGAGTCAAGGAAAAGAGGAAGCATGCATCCGCAGCGCTCAAATGGCCGGTAAGCACCCATGCACTTTACTAATCTCTCACAGTGGGCTAGTCCCAAGGAGACATGCTGCCTCCACTCTCATATGGTAAGTGGTTTCATAATTCCAGACATTCCCATCACCCTAACCCTAACCTCGGGAAGCATGGTCTAAATCAACCTTTGAGAGAGATGTTTGGCACTTCCTGCTTATTTTGCTAACAAAAATTTCCCCATCTCTTCTCTTCCCCGTTTCCCATATCAGTAGACCACCACCCCCAAAGATATCTTCCTCCCACATTCAACAACTCCCTCAAATCCCATCTTCTCATCTTGCGCACGTCAGTTCTCTTGTCCAAGCACTTAGGTTGAATAGGGACTTAATCTTTGTTTCTCCACCACCCAGCCCCGTATCTGGCACACAGCAGACACTCAATGCATGCTGAAGAATGAGAAAGAGAGAATGTATAACCTTAGTGCTACAACAAGGCTACTAGTAGGACACTGAAGGGTAGGGATGGAAATGGCAGGAAGTAGGAAGGGAGGAAGAAGGGGCCCAGCAAGGAGGAGAAAATCGAAGAGGAGACAAGAGTCCCCTCATGTCCTCTTGCTTCTAAAAGGCACCCTTCCCCCCATCCCTAAAGCCCCCACTACCACCACAGGAAGAAAGGCAGTGGAGCTGCCCCTCCAATAGCCCACATATATTCTTTGGCCGCAAGTTACGACTATTTTACCTTTAAGGGTGACCTGAGTATTCATTCCAATCCAATTTCACTTAGATACAAAATGTGATTTTTCCTGGCCTAAACCCCAGGAATTGGCTGGCTTTTTCTCAACAACAGCAACAATTTCTTTTGGAATAGGAACCTTCTAGTATCATCATCTGACAATGAAGAATTTAATGTTCCCTGTATTCCAGAGTGTATTAGGCTCTACAGCACATTCAAAAACAGAAGTATTTTGCATCCTCAGCACCTAATGAATCTACAGGGTACAGACTGATGTGGTTCTCAACCATTCTGTGTCAATTTCCATATACCCTGAACTGTTCCACATTATACAAAGTACCTCTAAACTGCCTTTCACACCATAAATTGCAGTAAAACCTAGACAATATATTGAAAATAGTAAACCGATGTGATTTCCATTCTTCTTCCCCATAAATTAGGTCTCTTGGCAGCCATTTCACTCCTCCAGCTCCAAGGGGTGGGGGGTAGGGGGTGTGGGAAGGGGGAAGTGAGTACCTGCTTGGGAAGGAAGAGGCTGGATGAAGGGAAATATTCCAATCAAACAGGAAGAACAAAGAGAAAGCTTATCCCTTCCACCCTAGGGGAATTGGTAGGATGCTATGTCAAGCAACATGAAAACAGGTGGGAAAAAATGTATATGACTCCATTCTCCATGCTGGAGTCCTGGATGGGTGGAGGCACGTGAAATACATTAAAGGGAAAAAACAAAGCAGAGAAAGGGCTTCCTTCCCATTAGGCACTCAGAAGCCAAGATCATATCAGAGGTTGACTCTTTCCACCCCATACCAACCTAGAGTGTCCAGAGCAGAGTTAAATGAGTGGTACAGGAAGATAGGGAGAGTTCAGCTTTCTAACATCCCCTTCAGATTCTACGTCAAAGGCAAGTATGTGTTAGTTGCTGGGTGCCCTATGGAAGGTCCCAGAAGATAGCTGATGGACTTGTAAGGGAGGGGATGCTCACAGCAGAGACTGGATGATCCTGAGAGCCATGGGCTGCAGGGGAGACAGGCAGGGTTAGGGCTTAGGAGAAGCTGAGTCAGCTGGAAGGATTCCTGGTATGACCGAGCTGAGAGCGAAAGTACCATGATTTCAGAGCTGTCAAATTTAGCACCAGGGCCAGAAGTTCAAAACCAGGCAGATTCAGAGCATGGACACAGCCACAGGAGGGTCCAGCAGGCAGTACAGGGACCCACGTGCGTTAAGTCCCAGATTTCCCCTCACCATGAGTTGAGATCCCTCCACCATCCACCTAAGGGTTCTCTTGGAGAACAACAGAAGCAGAGGAAGAAATCTGAGAGACTAAACCTTTACCCAAAAGAGACCTTTACCTAAGAAGCTGTTTAAATTATCAAATCAGACCAAATTTTATTTTTACTTGATACTCAGCAGTATGGGGGCTACTAGGGAAGAGCAGATCTCTTACGAAACATTAAAAAACTACATTTTCTTTGCAGATCAGTGTATAGTGTGTAATTTTGCAATCCAGCTTCATGGACTTCTTGTAATTTATATGAAAAAAAAAATGATTGCAAGCCATCCCATAATGGCACTGCCTGCTGCCACCAAGACAAGATAGATGAGGAAGGGTAGGTCCTTGGAGAGCTACCAGTGCCTGCACAGGACCTTAGGGGGAAGGAAGCATCCCTCTAACCTTAGGCTCCAAAAACTGCTGCTGCAACAAGATGATGCATGGCCAGAAGCCAGACACTTAAGAGTCTGGCTTTTTCGCTGGCAGGTGCAGTCTCCAGCCTGTGTCCCTTACCTGTCTCAAATCTGCCCCCTCCTACCTCACCATGATTCTCCCCTTGGGAAGCCATCAGGTGACAGCTATATGAGTGCACGCACCAGAGGGGGATAGACAAGGCTCCGTACCACTAGTAATATGGTAGGAGAATTAAGAGGGGAAAAAAAACCCCAACACCTTTGCCCCTACTTTTATTCATGGGGTCTAACACAACCATATGTAGAGGCTGCAGGTTAGGCGCCACCTAATCATCAGCCACAGCAGGGGAGATGCCTGGCTCAATTTCCCTAGAATCCAGCATGAACTGTCACCTCCCTACCCAGTGCCGCCTCTCATGCCCCAGCTCTCATGACCCAAGGAAGGCACAATCTGCCCAAATCAGCACTGGCCCTTTTGTGACGCTTTAAAAAAATTCTCCACAAATGGAACCCCCACTTTACAACACAGGAATCCACTGCATAACTCTTGGACAAGGTTTCAGGAATACAGTATGTAAAAAATAAAAAACTGCCTGATTTCTTTCTTCCCCATTTTGTTATTTAGATTTCTTTCTTTGTTTTTGGAGAATTTTTCCAGAATAGGTGTCAGTCTGCATGGTAAACATTGTGCTTAACTGTTTGCCAGACTACAGAATAACTAGCAGAAACTGAAGTTATTTTAGACAAGAACAAACAATTTGAATATGGCAGTTAGCGGGGATCTGAGAACAAAGGCTGTGGTTTTATTTAAAGAACAAGTCAATCACCCCAATAGAAAGACAATGCAGGCGCTCCTGCGTGCATGGCTGAAAAGCCTGAAGTTTCCCTGTTCTGAAACATGTGAAGATATTCGTGACAAAAGGCCGGGTTTTGAACATCGATAAAAGAAATTCAAGAAAAGCTACCATAGTTCACAAAGAAACAAAGCTTTCGCCATTGAGGAAAAGGATTGTGTCCTGTGAAACCCAGTACTCAAAGATGACAGTGTCTGGTTTTACCGCCAGGCAGAGAATCAGGAAATTGACTTGACACAGAAGTTTTATGCAAACTGACTTAACACACACACCCCATCAAATATGTTAAATGCACCAGACAAGGAATAGGAAATACTGAAAAGGCAGGACGACAGCTACTCAATGGCAATTCCCCCTAAAATAACCTGCTTTCAATCCCCTACTTCTCACATCAGGATACTCTCTTTTCTCATCAGTGGTTTACTTAGAACAAGACTTCAAGTCAGTCAGTAGTCAGCAAACATTTTCTATAAAGAGCCAGACAGTAAATATTTTAGGCTTTGCAGGCCATTCTGTCTCTGTCACAACTACTCAACTTCACCAGTGTAGCGTGACAGCAGCCATAAGAAATCTGTAAATGAATGGGCGTGGCCATGTCCAATAAAACTTTATGGACACTGAAATTTGAATTTTACATAATTTTCACCTGTTGTGAAATATTTTTCTTTTGAGCTTTTTTCAACCATTTAAAAAAGTATAAACCATCCTTAGTTAACAGGCCATACAAAATTAGGTGGCAGCAGCAGATTGCCCACCCTGGCTCCATAACCCCCAAGCCCTTCAATGACTGTGACCTAATATTACCTGGGCATTCAGAACCATACTTCTGAACACGTGTTCAAGAAGAACGGACACCTGTGAGAATGCAGAAACTGAACTGGTGGCCACTTGAAACCTCAGGAGTAAAAAGAAGGGGGGGGGGAGCAAAAAAAACCCAAATTTTAAAAAAAGAGCTGTAAAATGCGTTGAAACGTATTCGCATCAGTCCTGATGATGAAGTGAGTGGAGGAAGAGGGCTGAACAGAACAGCTGTTTCATTATCAATACTTAGAGTTGAATGAAGGTAGGGTTTGAGGAAAGTCACAAATGAGAAAGCACGGCCCCGCTTCTGTGAATGGAATATGGGAGAAGAAAGGAGAAAAGGAGGTCATGAAAATAATGAAGACATTGAAGGCTCACATTATACTATTGAAATAATACTATGTAATACTATAGCTAATACTATGTAACAGGAACGATTCTAAATGCTATATATACATTGCATCATTTAATCCTTATAACAGCCCTATGAAGCATTATTATTAACCCCATTTACAGATGAGGAAACTGAGACTCTGAAAGGATAGATAACATACTCAAAGGTACAAATGAATGGATAAAGAACTAGATAGATGATTGATATAGGATTGATAGGTAAACAGATAGATAAATGATTATAGAGATGATACATGGAGGGATGAAAGGATAGACAGATAGCAGTCCAACTCGAAAAATGGAGCACTTAACCCCACACTATGCTGCCTCTGCACGGACAATGGGAAAGTAAGAAAAAGGCTGCTGGAACAGAAAACAGGAACTGAAGAGTGGGAGGTGGTAGGAACTCCTCTTTTTTATAAGCAGCTCTACACCGTTAACTACTCTTCCAAGAGGTTAGTTTGGGTGGAGGTTTCCTGAAGGAGGTGAGTTTGAAGTCATTTTGAATTGACTGAAGGAACTAAATATTGAAACATGCACGCGACCACAGGAAGTGTGATCGTGGAGGGCCTGGAACTGGGAAAAACAAAAGATTCAGAGGGGACTTGAAAGTGCAAAGATGATTTGAAGAGCTAGATAGACATTTTTCTCTCAGGTCTAATGTAGGGACAGATGTTCAAAAACACAGGTTCTACAAACTGCCTCCCTTTGATATCCAGAAGGGGCTTGTTGGGAATGCAAAGCAGCTTGTGCAAGGAACATCTTCCTCCATGGTGGGTCCAGCCTCAAGTGCTTAGGGAGCTTGTTTTAACTACACAGAGGCCCACACCCAGCTATTCAGGGGGGCGCAGGAATGATATTCACTCACATCAGACCACATTAGCAGGAAACATTATCCTCATATTATAGATTTTTTAAAAACACTTTGAAAAACTAGATAACTTGCCCTAAGTCGATTCTGAGTCTGCAGAACTGTGTCTACCCTTCTGAAGATGCAGAGTTCCATTGAGGCATGCTGGCTCCATCAGGATTTCCCCAAAGTGGTCCCTGCAACCTCCTGTGTTGTCATGAAGCAAAACCTTCCGGCAACAGACCTTTCTCTCTAAAAACAGCATATTTTCCCACTTCGTGAAGTCTGTAAGGCATGTCTACTTCAGATCTATTCAACTGATTTTGAAAAAAAGATAAAATGCAAAAGGTCTTTACTTTTAAAACACATGGAAATTGTTCCATACCATGCTGCATTTATCAGCATTCATGGACCCATACACCAAAAAGTAAATTTGAGTATATGCAAATTATTTCTCAATTTGAATAAGTTTCCTTTTTTAAAAAAGGCAATACTGAAATTTCTCTCTGGAAGTGGAAGGCTTTAAAAACAGAAACTTCTAGCATTCCTGAGTGTCTGCCTGACTTTTAGAGGAAAAACATGAATGAGCCAATTCAATACCTCATTTTGGGGGTGATTGACAAGTCACATTTGAGTTACTAAAGTAGTTCTGGTTTCAGGACTAGTGTGATCCACTAAATCCAGCTGTGATTCTGTTTAACCCAAGTGTTCCCCAGAGGCCCACCACGGCTGTCTCTCTTTTCCAAGCGGCAATTGAGAGGCTTTGCGAGTGGCCCTATAAACACACTAATGAATGAATGGACAACTAATTACCTTGTAAATATGCATGAATAAGCACAGATTCCTCAACAGTAAGCCAAATGTCTGGGCGCCCTCTTGCTACCTACTGGCGCATGAGAAAATGTGACATTCCTACAGCGGAAGCTGGGCTTCCTATCTCCAGTTTCTCCACGTGGAGAGAAAACTAACTTCCCAGTGGAGGATACTTTAAAAGATATACTTTTAATAAAAATAAAATAAAAATTGATCCATGAAGGATGGGCCATCACAAGTTTTTGGACCACAACAAAGAGTAAACTGACCTCTTGGTTCAAACTTTCCAGCCAGGTGCTTTTTTACTTTTAAAATGTTTTTAAACAGTTCTCTCTCTCTCTATTTTTCCATTATAGGTCACACCCATTTCTTTGGTTCTTAAAGATTCTACGGCTTTAAACGTCCTTATGATGATACTGCTCCCTGATCTAGGAATGCTAGCATCACACAAAATCTGTGTCAAAAGGATATTCCTCTCAGAGCCTTGGTGGAAAAAGGCTCCCTTGGAAGGCATCTGAGGGCGTATCTTGGGCCTGATGGAGTCATCAGGATGGTGAGTTGAGGACATGATTCGGTTCAGAGTGTGACTGGAGTCAGAGTGAAATTCTGGATCCACCCTTCAGTAAATGAGTGACCTTCAGCAAGTTAGTTAGCCTCGTAAGTCCTCAGTTTACCCATCTGTCTCCTGGGATTAATGAAAGCTACCTTGCAGGATTGTTGTGAATATTAAATTACATAATGTATATCAAGTGCCTATTTCTGCATCTAGCATATAGTATTTGATAAATAATATTTTTCATTAGCTGCATTAGTAAGACCCAGAGGAACAGTAAACCAATTTTGTTTTTATAGACTTATATCCAATCTAGTCTGGACATAGGTTTATTTCAACGGGGGGCAGCATTTCCCTAAATGCCAGCTGGAATAGGTCCTCATCTCAGAACTGAAACAACGTGGATAGGATCATGTCTGATGCAGGACCAAAGATGGTCAGGAGAAGGGAGACTCTGCCAGGCTCATGCAGTAGCTTTGAATTTCCTGTCTTATTTTTCACACCTGGTCTACGTTCAAGCCTGAGCCCAAGGACAAAGCTGTTGTAAAACTATGGCAATGATATTTGATCTCTAATGGATAAAAAGAGGAACTGGTAAATACTTTAGAACGGCGCTTCCCATAGCACGTCTCATAGAACAGTGGCTCTGATAGCCAACACATTAGTTCTTTCTCAGCTTGCATATCGGAAAAGTATAGTTTCTATGTTGTCATCTAAGTTATTGATTTAAAATTTTTAGAAAGATAACAGGGCCTCCAGCTTGGAAGCGGTTGTAAAATAAGGGTAATTCTCTCTGGTTAATACAACATGCTGAGAGTGGTTATTCAACTAACGATATTCCACCAGTCAGTCCACATTTCTCCACTTTTCTTCAAAGAGATTTTATCAACATGCTTGCTAAAATCCAAGCTGTCCCCTTAATCCACTGATATCACACTCATTAAAGATAGTAAATAGGATTAATTTGGCAACACTTATTTTTAGTAAACCATGCTGACTCTTGGAAATCATGGCTTTGCTGAGGGCTCACCATTTCAGTGACTAGTAACTAGGGAGGCAGAATAACATGGCTGAGACCACAGATTTGAAGTCAAATCCCATCTCCATCAATTACTAACCTGCCTGCTATTGAGCAAGTTAGTTAACAACTCTAAGCCCAGTTTCTCCAACTATAAAAGACAGAGTGAGCAAAAGAGACAGTACATATAAGGTGCTTTGTAGAGTGCTATGGACAGACAAATGTTCAATAAAACGGTCATTGTTTTTTAAAACTAGCCTTGCCAGAATTTGGTTGGCAATCAACATGGTTTTCTTTTAAAAACTGGGTCTGGGCTTCCCTGGTGGCGCAGTGGTTGGGAGTCCGCCTGCCGATGCAGGGGACGCGGGTTCGTGCCCCGGTCCGGGAGGATCCCACATGCCGCGGAGCGGCTGGGCCCGTGAGCCATGGCCGCTGGGCCTGCGCGTCCGGAGCCTGTGCTCCGCAAATGGGAGAGGCCGCAACAGTGAGAGGCCCGCGTACCGCAAAAAAAATAAAAAATAAAAACTGGGTCTGTCTCAGGTCTGGTTTCACAGAAACAAGCTTGAGATGGGCACATGAGTGACCAAGCGAGAGCTCTCAGGAGGAGAGTAAGGGTAGCAGGCGGGGGCAGAGGAAGAAAGGAGCAATCATGTGGTTTTGGACGAAGTCTAACTTCAGTCCAATTCCACGAGGGTCTCTCGGACATAAACTGCCTGGCAGAGTCTGTTCTGCCCTGAAGAAAGGGAACAAGGCTTTTGTCACCCCCAATCCAAGCCAGTTACTGACTATAGGATACCTAGGGCTGTGAGTTGAGAGAGAAAGCTCCCAGAATGTCCTGGCAAAGCAGTTCCTGGCCAAGGCCAATCTTCCAGGGAAGGCTGCAGAGTAAGCAGCAGCTGAAGGGTGGGCATCCAAACAGTGACAGGGATCCCAGGAAATCTTGGTGGCACATCATCACCAGCATCTACCATGGAGACATGCCAATCACTCCATCAAAACTTGGGACCCACAAACCAGGGTGACTTCTGGGGCAAAACACACATAGCTCTATGCCACCTCCATTATCTTATCCTTTCCTCATTTTTTTCCTCCTTCTAAACTTTCCTTTTGTTGAAATATATTGTGATTAAGCACAATGACAAAAGACCACAATATCTCCACTTCTGAGTTACAGTCTGTCTTATTGCTGTCAAAACATGGCTACAAACTATTTTTTTCTACAAAGAGCTCAAACATAGATTAAAATATAGAACTGAACTCAGAGAAAGGAAAATTAACCACCAGAGCATGATGCACAATAAAGCCTTCAACAGGGCACAGCACGTAAGAGAATCAAGAGCCCAAATGTTCTACAAGGGTAGGGCCACATTTCACACACTCCTAAAGCATATTTTAGGGCAGTTTATAGAAGGAGGGAAGATCTAGTAACTGCACCCTTCTGTAGTTTCCTGTGTTGAGGTGGTTATGTTACTTCCTTGGACAAACTTGAGCTCAAATCTTATTCTGACATTTACTAGCCATGTAAGTTTTGTTTCGGTTCTAACCTCCCAATGCATCTGTTTTCTCTTAACATCTTCAAAAATTACAGGTGGGGGTTTAAATAAAACCATGTATACATACTGCTTAACACAGTGCTAGGCATATGTTAAGCTTTCAAATGCAGCATATATTTTTAAATTCCTTCAAAAAGTCCCTTCAGAGGGGGCTAAGAAGCTAAAAATGGAAGAACTCCTCCTGAAATCTTGGGATGATGAATCTTTACCACTGAATTCACAATGTATTAATATACAGACTAAACCGATATATTTTGTGCTTGAATTTGATATCCCAGGGATTTTTTGTTCATATTGAGGAATTCGCATCTACAGATTTGTCTCTCTGATTCCTTCTCACACCCCATCTTCCACAGTGGTTCCACAATATGGTACGTTGTGGGGGCAGTTTTGATGGTCACAATGATGATCGGGCAGCAGAGACTCTACTGGCACGGAGTGGGCAGATCCAAGGATGCTAAACATCCAGCATGACCCAAAACCATCTCTCACAATGAAGAATTATCCCACCTACCTCCTGCATGACTTCGCAACACCCACTGGACATTCACCAAGGTAAAAACTTGTTAATCATTATCTGGGCCTAGAACCTAAGTTTTTTCACATATAAACAAACCATCATTCAGTGTGAATATAAATGAATTTTCCAGGAAAGCAACTGATGGATAAATCAAGGGACGGCTATATGCTATTTCAGTCCAAACTCTACCAAGAGTTGTTTCCCACATCAGAAAGTCATGACAAAGCAACTCAATGAAACCAAGTCGCCAGTACAATGCATTCTCTCAGTCTGCACCTGTCACTGACCTATGGTGCATCCACACATAGGTATAGGTATTGACTTCTGCATTATGTTTCCTAGTATGTTTGTCCTGAATATTCTCATATACAATGCCTATTTTATTATGAACTGGTTTCCTTTCAATTTTGTTTTTTATTACTATTGGAATATTTTATCAATTTTTAAAAATTATGTGACTGGTAGGCCATAATGTCTATGTATTTCTTGTCAGGCTAAGTCAAGAGGATGTTACAAAATATTTGTTATTAAAAGGGTAGCACTGGGTGTAATAGGACTATGAATGATGGTATGTTCTCTTTGCTCCAGGTGATGAAATTATTCATCGCTACCATTGTTATAATATCACTGATTTCTCAGCCCTGACTCCCCTGTCAGACTTTTCTCATAGAAAATCCAGGCCTTCTCAACCAGGCCTTAAATGTTGGCAAGGTGCTCAAAAGTCAAGGTCAAAGTTTCATCACCATGTGATTGTGTTGGCTGAGACTAGGTCTTTGCACATCATGAAGTTTGCTGATAAGACTGGAAAAGTTTCCCCAAGTCTCTGAGGATCTCCTGTTGTCGCATACGTTAGACTTGGGGTCATTTGTCTCCATTCTGCACCTCAGTCAAGACCACAGTGAAACAGCCCATCTTTGATTCTGAACATTATACACTGTAGGACCTTTCAGGGGAACAAAAAGAACGCATACAATGCAATTTCTTTTGCTTGTGTGTATGTTTTGTGAATATGTTTTTGAGTAGAAGCAAAGTAGATATTTGAGGAGATAAAACAGATATCTTCCTCCATCCAGACTGACAGACTCCCAAAACAAGATAGTATTAGGTTAAACCTACCCATAAACTTGCTAGAATTTTGAGTATCTCAGATTCTCTCTGGTATGGAAAGTTAAAGAGCACTATTAAAGTCTACATTTGTTCCTATTTTACATGAGTAATGAGAATGAATATATAGAATTGAACTAGGAGTTGACTTTTGTTTCTACGAAGTTGGGTATTTTCTCTGATCCAATAGAAAAGAAAAGGCAAAATACCAAATTTGTTGGAGTTAATGAGACAAAGAAATGTATCCCACTCTTCCAAAAAAAAGAAACAATTATTATATTTCTAGAAGGCAGCCTAAGACCTCTGGTTGTTTGTCCAGGACACAAAATACCTAGCACGCTGCTCTGGTATCTGGGTTTTTCAGGGAGAGTTTTTCTAAGAGGTTGACCACAGAGATGAAACCACAAGGATCTGCAGTTAAAGGAGGATGCCCAGAGGCAGAATCAAGAGGACGTGTAGGTTGTTACATAAATCACAACACAAGGGGTCCCTAGGATGAATAAAGGACCCCAAATCTCCTAGTTTCTACAAGCCTCCAAAAGCCAGTATTTTTCCAAAGAAGGCATTGGTGTTTCCAATCCAGTGTGGAGCAAATTGGAAAACAAAACATAACAATTTTTTTCTGAGAAATTAATATGAATGGAAGGAAAACCAGCAATTGTCCCCATTGAAATGGCAACAAGTCCTTGCCTCCAGCCATTTGAATCAGAGATTGTTTGCATTAATAAGGCATTAGCCTTGTTTTCTCCTTTTTTTTTTTTTTTTAATTATCAATGCCAAGTTGTTCAATGTCCCACATTTGCACATGAAATTCAGGGCAATGAAGCTGACAAAACGTAATTTACTTGCACTGAAATGTGCCAGATCCACAATTTACTTTCCCAGCCTTTCAGGTGGGATTTCACATTCAGTGGCCTTTCCGAACTATCAGAGGGCTGCCCAACTTGCGTGGGCCACAAACAGCCAGGGCATGGCAGGTGGGCGGCCACAGGAACAGCTGGCAAGGTCACTGATAACACAGATTTTTCCAGAAGAGAAGGAAAACACTGCTGTAAACTCCAAACAAATTCCAAAGCTCTCCTGAGTTAAGTAGTAGTTCATCTTTCCCATACACACCTTAAAATTAATGCAAATTAATAGACAGGAATAAAATACACAGTCATTTCCAGAAAACTTAACAAGTTCAGAAAATATTTACCAGAGCGTAGAACTTAAAGAGCTAAACTAAACTTCACAAATAACCTAAATGTATAAAACGCTGCATCATCGTGATGGAGACTTTTTGAAATAGAAAGAGGAAAAACAAGTCAGAGGACACACAGCAAAAGCATTGCAAAGTGTGGGTATTTGGAGCAAGATTTCCCATACATATAAAAAAGTATTGTGTTAAAAACTGTTTCACAAGATTTATGTTCAAGGTTACCTATCATGACATTATTTATAATACTAAGAAATTTGGAAGAAAAAAAATGCCCAAAAACAGGGAATCATTTAAATAAATTATGGGGCATCCATACTGTGGAACCATTAAAAAATCATGTTGCAAAAGTATATTTAATAATATGTAGAAATGTTCCCAATATAACATTAAATTGAAAAAGCAGTTTACAAAGAAGTATGTACATTTTGCTCCTGATTCCATAACCTGTATAAAAGCACACATATGCATGGGGGAAGGAAGAGAAGGCTATATATTCTTTAACATTAGCAGTGATTA
The DNA here is from genome assembly GCF_000442215.2 of Lipotes vexillifer. Lineage (NCBI taxonomy): Eukaryota > Metazoa > Chordata > Mammalia > Artiodactyla > Lipotidae > Lipotes > Lipotes vexillifer. Next base: position 32,604 of record NW_006775530.1, read on the forward strand.
TGTGTAAGTGGTGAGATTACATTTTATTTTTACTTTGGGTGCTATTCCATAGTTTTTTTAAATATGTTTTACACTAAACATCTATTATCTTGATAATAAGAAAATAGAAACAGTATCTTAAATTGCCTTATTTCTGAAAACTGAGGTAAGATAGTAGCAGTTCTACAGTATTCACATTTAATTCCTTTAAACAAAATCCCCCCAGATTGGCAAGGACAAAAAAAGTTCTTTCTTAGCAGATTTGGATCAAGGATGGGGTGAATAGGTACCCTCTGCTCCAAAAGAAAAATACGCATTTGCCTGTGTTCTAGATTCACACTTAAAATGTATTTCCTGTACCAAAGTAAACCAGCATCTGATTTTTAAGGGATTTGGAGAAATCCATTTCCAAAAGCCTGTAACATCTGTGAATACAACATTTAACAATTAGCAGGATTTTCATTTTCGGAAGGTATTAAAACTATTTAAAGGTGTCACAGCATACTCAGAAATGTCCCCACCCTTTGGAAATCTCCTGATCTTATCTGGACCAACCTGCCTTCTGCCCCCACCTAACGAAAACAGCAATGTCTGCAGTAAAGACTAAATTTACAGTCTTAAAGGAAAACTGAAATAAACCCAGAAACTCTGTAAGGCGTACAGAATAAAGGTCTCCGTGACCACTGCTGTTTCAATAGAGCTGAATGTAGTTGTGGTCAACTGGTCAGGAACAAATGTCCAACTTTGAATGAACTCAAGCCCAGAGCTCTTCAGTTGTGACTAATCAGAGGGGCACAGACAACCAACGTGCAGAGGCAATTCCGTCAGCAGTAGAAAACTCAGCAAGAGCCTTTCCTACCAATTAAAGGTAGTCAATATTGATTATCTGAGGGATTTCCATGCTCAGGAAGCAAATTAGAAACTCAATACCTGAACTATTCCTAAATGCAGTTATCAACTTCAGAGTTTTATCTCATAAAACCAATTCAGCTTAGAGTTTAATTCTATTAAATTAGGGCTTAGAAATAAGATTTGCTCTAGAATGAATGCATCATTAGTTTTAAAATGCAATATACTAAAACCCAAAATGTGCTGTATTAGAGTTTGAAGAATAAATGAGTAAAGATGGCATCTAAATGCACTTCTCCCTAAATATATTTACCAGTTGAAAAAGTGATTGTTCATGAAGATATGGAGACCTATGCTAAAAAGAACACGGCCTTCTCTTTAGTATAAAATAACCCCCCTGGATCCACTTCTTTACTCAAGTTTTCCCTTTTTTCTTAGACTTCCTTATTCCAACCATCAACAAAGATTTTTGAAAGGGGGGTGGGAAGGCAGACTATTTTCCCTGATATGTTCTACAATGAAACTCCATGAAACTTGGGACACGCATTTCAAAATAAAAGATGCTAACACAGGAACCCTAAACAGAACTGCCCGGTGCTGTTTAAGTTTTAATATACTGCACCAGAGGTTTTCTTCTGCACTTTTTTAATACAATAGAGAGTGCATGAAGATTCTCCTTCCATGCGTGGTCAGAACAGTGTCCCCTGTCCTGTGGTAGATGCTTAACACTCACCGTTGATATCTTGCAAAAATCAAAAATATGTCCCTGGGCTTCCCTGGTGGCGCAGTGGTTGGGAGTCCGCCTGCCGATGCAGGGGACACAGGTTCGTGCCCTGGTCCAGAAAGATCCCACATGCCGCGGAGCGGCTGGGCCCGTGAGCCATGGCCTCTGAGCCTGCGCGTCCGGAGCCTGTGCTCCGCCAACGGGAGAGGCCACAGCAGGGAGAGGCCCGCGTACCGCAAAAAAAAAAAAAAAATGTCCCTGAGTAAGCCCGGGGAAGGGGCCTGTCCTGCAATGCCTGCCTTCCCAAAACACAATGAGGGTTTTGGTGCCCTGAACAAGAAAAGTTCAATGGCTACAAATCCAGTCACAGTGATGTTAGAAAACTGAGAATGAGAAATAAAACAGAAAGAGGCTCAGACCATGTCAAAGAGCCCCCGAGAAAGCCTGAGTATTGAAAGATGCACCATTCTGGGGAAAACAGCTGCTATTCTTGATAGAGTCGTAGATGCTCTGATGTCAACAGGCCATTTCCACTGGCAACAATCGTCAAAGTTGGGTTCTTGAGCAATGAAACCACATTTGCCATTTTGAAAGGAAATGATTATGTTCTTGTGAATTGCACTGCATCACACTGTATTTTAGGACCATGCTATGCATTATTATGCCCTCATGAAATACTGCCATGCATTGTCTCAGTCACTGTAAAAGACCAGCATCACAGTGTTTTGTAAATAGATGACATATGGGTTAATCTCATATTTGGATTTGGAAGGAATAATTCAACATTCAAATTTCAATATACAAAAATACACAGGTATCACAAAAGATGTCCAGGGAACTTCGGCAAGTGGAAGGTGATCACAGCTTGATCTGGATTTAATACAGCATTTTCAGATGGACTGGATCAGGATGATGGGACTCTTAGCTTCATAATAATCTACAACTTTCAGTAAATTACAGTGTAGATAAGATGGAATAAAGGAGGATGAAACTTGATTCTGAGTTAGTTAACTGAACTAACTAACCATTGACAATCATCCACTTCTCCCTTTCGGCTCTTCTGCTCTATTTGTGTAAACTGCATTTATCTATTGAAATACAAAACAAAACAATTCCCACAGGAAGACAAGGAGAGTATAAATCCCTGTCTTTTCCCCCAGAGAAGAATAGTTATACAGCTAAACATGAGGAATATTTCCAAATTTCAGCCCAAGTTGAGGAGTTATGTTCAAAGGTACCCTAGGGACCATTTGCAGGTCCCAGTTGAGGACTGAAGTCCCCTGTTGTCTAAAATAATTTCTGAAATGTCCTGACGCTCCTACTTTATAAAATGATAAATAGTGCCCAGCGAAATGGTAAAAGAGTATCACTAGATTTAAATCTTGTTATTATCATATTTGGGGAGTCAAAATTAATTTAATTTTGTAAATTAAAGCCTGTATGACCATTTCAAACTTCTGATGTGCTCACTTAGAGAAAGAAGCAGCCCTCTTCTGCCTCAAGATTTTCTCTCTCTGCCTATCAACCGTCTGGCACAGGGGAAAGAGATTCAAACGGAGAGTCTGCAGACCGTTAACTAGATGTGTGACCTCAAGCAAGTCATTTCACTTCTCTAGCACCCCGTTTCCTTCACTTTCAGAAGGCTCACAGTAGTGCGTCTCCCGTCCCAGTCTCATTCTCGTAGTTGGAAATTACAATTCCAATGGCTGTTGACAAAATAATACCTAAAAATTCAAAAGAAAGGCAAAAACAAAAAAGCAAAAATAATACAACAGAAGTCAAAAGCCAAAACAGAGAATCATGCTCTCTTCTAGCAAAGAGGACAAGAAACACAGGGAGAAATTGCCCGGGAGCACTCAGACTCAGAGACAAAAGTGCTTCATATATTAATCAAGCCTCAGAGAAAACACACATAAAGTCAGCAAGTTGCACTCTGGTTCAGAGCATTTTCAAAGGTAGCCCTGTGCTGTTTATGTGGGAACGTGAAGGAAAGTAAAAGCATCCCACCACATGTCTTTTTCATGCAGCAGGAGTGGCCTGTAGACAAACACCAAGAGACAGAAACGGCCAATTTAAAAAATAAAATGCAAAGTCCTGTGGCCTGGTTCAAACTGAGTCTGACAGTGAAGGTCACAACAACTTTTCACTTTTGTTTAAAGATGCCGCCTTGATCACTGCCGGACAAATACACAACTGCAAAGAGGGACCTGGTATTAGACCATCCTGAAAGCGAGATTACCCTAAAGCGGGTTTTTTTTTTTTTTTTCCTGATAGCTTTCTTTCTTTTCTAGATTAAAAAAAAAAAAAAATTGGGGAATTAACAAATTACTAACATTTCAAAACATGATAAAAACTATTTTCCCCAAAGTATATTACAAGTGACTATAACCAAAATTTCTCAAGCAACAAAATCCCTGCCTTTTGAAGGCGCTCTACACTCAATTTCTTGTAACTTTTCAAACAGTTCCATTCCATTTTTTGCTCTTCTTGTCTCTTGCTCTCCTTCACATTTTTTGTTGGTGGCGGTGGGTTTTGGGGGTTTTTGTTTTGTTTTGGGGTTTTATTTTTGCAGTTTTTCTAGTCCTACCAATCACAAGGAGTGGTAAAACACTCCAATTTTAAAAAACTGTTCAAACCAGTTGTAAGATTCATTGTCTGTAAAGAAAATTACTTTGGCCTCCAACATGTGTTTTCAATACAAATGCATCGCATAAAAAGTAAAAAGACCTCTTGTCTAATATGGCAATTCTCGTGGAGCCATTTTGGTCTTTATAGAAAGATCTCACTTATATCTTGGTAGAAAAAAAAAAAATGTGAAACAAAGCAGACTCTGCACCTTCCTCAGGCCTGTTTTACATTTCTCCCATGCTGTCTCCTAAAGATATCAGCACTTGATAAAAGTTCAGGCCTTTTTGGTGCAGAACTCTGCTTGTCATTTCTTTGGAAGCGATTAAAGACATTAGCACAGCTTCACCATAAAAGCCTAAACAGCAAGTGTCAGGACGACTCCACAACCCCCACCTCATGCTTTCTCTGCTTTGCACATTCCCAAAGGTTTTATACAGAAGAGGAGAAGCAGTAATTTTTCAGTTTCCCTTTTCTAGCCTTTCTGATGGAAATAATGCTGATAAATTTTCACAAATATTTCCAAAGAACTTCTACTCTTAGAATCAAAATCATCAGCTTAACAACAAAATTTCCATATGATCATTGTTTTCTGAGATAATCTCAGAGGCCAGTGAAGAAAAATACTCTTCAATATAACCAAAAATGGTGCCAAGGAAATCAGAGGGTTTGGAAGTTAGAATACTCTAGGTTTTCATCCCAATTCTATTCCCAACTCTGTACAAACCATTCAGTTCTCTGTGCCTTTCTCCCTAACGTTAAAAGAAGAGGTATTAGTCCCTGCCTGACAGAGTTCAGATTAAATCATTCATATCAAAGTAAAATATTCAAAACGTGTGATTTGTATTTGTTGAGAGAACATTTGCAGTGGTCATTTCGCAAAATCTTTGGGAGCTCCTTTCCACATTTCAACAGTTCCCTATGGTGTACTATCTCACTTTCCCAAAGAAAAATCTAAAAACTTCATTTCCTGCTGTCTGTCTTTTAGATTCTTTAAGTGAGAAGCACCCACATGAGTTATGTGGAGGAAGAAGCCAAGTGCTGTCATACATTTTGTGGGTGCAGATCACCACGTGGTTCTGAACCTGTAGCTGTGGCCCCAGCTTCTGATCGCAGTAAAGGCTGCAGCTCCTGCAATTGGTCTGTTCTGTGGGGTGTCTCTAAGAGTCTTTCCTGGAAGCTCAGCTTGGGGTCTGTATCTTAGCCCTTCTCACTGAGCCTACGAGCGATCGATATCACTTAAAATCTCCTGTGACTTTAACTACCTATAGTGGGTTCTGTTGTGTATAACTAAGAACCTCATCAGATACATATGTAGAAGTGCTTGGTTTTACACCCGACATATAGTAAAAAAACTGTACATGTTAATTGCTTTTCTGCCACCCCCTGAGGTTTTGGAATCTCATCCTCACTAGCAAGATGAGCAAAAAACAGACAGATATAAAGAAAACTACAAAAAGAATCTGCAGACAAATTATTAGAATAAATAAATGTTTGTAAACATTTATTTATTTCTGGATATAGATGATTAACACAAAAACCAGGAGTTTTTCTATATATGACTTGTAATAACTAATTTATGAAATATAAGTGCTTAATTATTTATGGACATATGGAAAGATAAAGCAGGGTTTTTCTAAAATTTTATTTTATTTATTTTTTTATATAGCAGGTTCTTATTAGTTATCCATTTTATACATATTAGTTTATATATGTCAATCCCAATCTCCCAATTCATCACACACACACCCCATAAAGCAGATTTTTAATGGGAAGATTCAATGTCACAAAGATGGTAATTTCCCTCAAACTAAATGCAACTCTTATCAAAATCTCAACAGAGCTTTCCACAGAACCTAACAAGCTGATCCCAAAATTAATCTAGAAGACCACAGGGCCAAGAAGAACCAAGACCATTTTGAAAACAAACAAGAAGTTTCTCTACCACCATACCACCTTACTTTTATACTTGCCCCCCAAAACCATCCTTCATTCAGTCAAGGAACAGTTAACAACTATTTTGTGCCAAGCCCTGTGCTAAATGCCAAGGATATGATAATAAACACAAAGGTTAGAGTAGGGGGTGACATTAATGGAATAATTCAACCATGATTAGCACATTTGGACAAGTACTAAAAAGTTGTACAGAGTGATGTGAGAAAATAAAATAGGGGGACCTGGCATAGCCTGGCAGGGGAGTTGTTAGGCATCCCTAAAGAAATGGTATTTGATTGGTATTACAGACTGGAAATAGCCACATACTCACCGCAGTTTCCCCCAAGAAGTAGTGACTATTTCCTTACTCCTTGCAACCAGACTGGCCTTGATCAACAGAATCTGGCAGAAATGCCCTACCAAATATTAAAACTTACAATAATTTAGGCTTGTAGAATTGGAACAGATATTCTAGATCTTTATCTACTATATACAACAGCCCAGTAAGAGACTACATATACACAGAAACTTCCCTTATGACACGCGTTACACATCAATGGGAAAAGTAAGAATGCTCAACACACATGGTGTGGTGACAATTGGTTGTCCATATTGCCTGGGGTGGAAGGAGGGGGGAAATTCACGATCCTCATCTCATACCACAGGCCACCAACCCCCAAAGAAGAAAAAAATCTCAGGTGAATTAAAAGCCTAGCTATGAGAAGAAAAGCTTCACCAAGTCTTAGAATATAGAAAAATAACTCATAACAGTGGAGTAGGGATGGATTTAAAAAAAAAAGAAAATTACCCATACCAAAACCTCTACTCATCAGCCTGCCATAATGCCTAAAAGTCACATGACTTCACAGTAAGTACTTATCTCCAAAAGACCCCTGATTGGCAGAACTGGAACAGATTAATTAGTAGAGGCACTCCCTAGAGAAATGGGATATAGAAAGTTAAGTTTTAGTCTGTAGGCAGTGGGCAAAAAGTGAGGATCATGAACAATGATCCCAGAGGGTACCCAGGTGGAAGGCGACCCGGAAGGGATTGGGGCTGAAGAGTGTGAATGGTAGGACGCCAAAAAAAGAAAAAAAAAAAGCACTTTCTTTGCCTAAGATCATGAGATGACTTACAGAAACTTAAGTCATCCTGTGTCTAAAGGGATATATTCCTCACAGGCAGCAGAGTACATGCAAAGGAAATTAGTTTTTGAACTCAGAAGAAAAAAAAAAAAAATAGAAAGGTGGAAAAAGACATATAGTGACCAGAGCTGATCCCTGAGTTTCCTCTGAATTCTCAAGGTAAATTTCACAGGCCTTCTTTCCAACCTAGATCACTTTCCATATCATAAGACAGGCATTTCACATACCTTAGATCTCCACTTTACCCTATAATGCATGGACCTTTCTTATATCTCTTACATCTTGCAAAAGATATTTTGTGAATGAGTGTATAAATGAAGCATATTCCAACCAGCCTTTTTAGTTTCATAATTTCTTATTAGTTTCTGAACTCTGATTAATATGCATGTAGCCCAGTTCTTCTGACAGAAAAATGATCATGCAGTATGTACTAATTCCAGCTTCAAATTACAAAGGCACGTTTTTTTAGTTACTCTTGCTTTGTGCTCTTGCCTTATCTAAGCTTTCCAAAAGAATTCCCTTTATTTTGGTATGCATTATGTATACTCCAATAGATCACTGGCATGTTTTACAATCCACTGCCAGAAATGCTGCTTCTGTCTTCACGATTTGACTCGTAACTGATATCAGCATACACCATCAGGGTCTTCTTTCAACTTCCAAGCCCAATTTCTGTCACTTCCTCCTGAACAGTTTCTCTACCATCATACCACCTTACTTTTATACTTGCCCCCCAAAACCATCCTTCATTCAGTCAAGGAACAGTTAACAACTATTTTGTGCCAAGCCCTGTGCTGAATGCCAAGGATATGATAATAAACACAAAGGTTAGAGTAGGGGGTGACATTAATGGAATAATTCAACCATGATTAGCACATTTGGACAAGTACTAAAAAGTTGTACAGAGTGGTGTGAGAAAATAAAATAGGGGGACCTGGCATAGCCTGGCAGGGGAGTTGTTAGGCATCCCTAAAGAAATGGTATTTGATTGGTATTACAGACTGGAAATAGCCACATACTCACCGCAGTTTCCCCCAAGAAGTAGTGACTATTTCCTTACTCCTTGCAACCAGACTGGGCTTGATCAACAGAATCTGGCAGAAATGACACTATGTGAGTTCTGAGCCTAGCCCTCAAGGGACCCTGCAGCTTCTTCTCTCATGCTGTTGGAATATCTCCATGAGACAGGCCCAAGCATCCCAGCTGTCCCAGCTGAGGGCCCAGACAAACGAGTCATCTCAGTCAACAGGAGAGGTGAGCCATCCCAGGTGAACCCAGCTAAAACTGTTGACCCACAGAATTGTGAGCAACTATGTGATTATTGTTTGGGGACAGTTTGTTATGCAACAAACAATAACAGATACAACTGGGATCTGAAAATAAGGAGTTACACAAATGAAAGGTCTGCAGAGAGTGTGTACGAATAATCCAGGTTCAGAAAGTCTCATGAGGAAGCCTCCTGAGGCAATAACAACATCTGAGAAACTGAACTGAAAGACAGGTGTGGCTAGAGCTCAGTGAGGGGGAAAGAGGCAACTCTGTGAAGCCAGCCTGCCTGCCACGTGTTCATTTAAGAAGGCCTTCATATCCTGTTTCCTGGGACTGAGACCCTCCAACCTCCCAAGTGTCTGATGTTCTAGACAGTTTCTCTGCTTTGTTCATTAATTGCCCACTATCATACTGTCAATTTCCTTCCTCCCACTCACCCCCCATTCCAGACCAGTGGCACAGTGTCCTGAGTCCTGATTTGGGGAAAATCTCAACTATGACTCAGAGAAGCATCCAGTTGTGTCTAAGAAGATGCTACGAACCTAGGGATGGCTTTGAGCATCCTTTTCTTAGCCTAAAAACTCAATTTGCTTCAAGTGATAACAAGCACTTATCACTCACTCTCTCCTCTCCTTGAAACCTGAAAAAGTCCATCACTTTTCAAAGAATTCTAGCCTCCATGTCCTGGCTATTGTAAAATCGATAGCTAGTGGGAAGCAGCCGCATAGCACAGGGAGATCAGCTCCGTGCTTTGTGACCACCTAGAGGGGTGGGATAGGGAGGGTGGGAGGGAGATGCAAGAGGGAGGGGATATGGGGATATATGTATATGTATAGCTGATTCACTTTGTTTTAAAGCAGAAACTAACACACCATTGTAAAGCAATTATACTCCAAAAAAAAATTTAAAAAAAAAAAAGAGTTCTAGCCTCAAATGATTTTTGTCTCCCTTTACTCTCTCATTTACTCCAGATATCAAAGTAGTAATAATAATAATAATAAGGAAGAGGAGAAGAAAGCACTTACAGTAAGTCCCCTACATATGAACGAGTTCCATTGCCAAGAGCGCATTCGTAAGTCCAATTTGTTCATGAGTCCAACAAAGTTAGCCTAGGCACCCAACTAACACAATCGGCTATGTAGTACTGTACTGTAATAGGTTTATAATACTTTTCACACAAATAATACATAAAAAACAAACACAAAAAATAAAGAAAACATTTTTAATCTTACAGTACAATACCTTGAAAAGTACAGTACTAGAGTACAACAGCTGGAGCTTCTCAGCAGTACCAGCTCCATCACTGCTACTTTTACACTTCCTTCCAGACATCCTGGGCTTGAAATAAAGATACTGTACTACTGTACTCTATACCGTACTGTAAAGTACACAAAAGCACAAGCACTTGTAGAGGATGCACGCAATGTACACCAGACATGTGAACTAACTTACGTCACTGGACATGCGAACGCACATTCGCAATTTTGAAAGTTTACAACTTGAAGGTTCGCACGTAGGGGACTTACTGTATTTGTCAAAAACGGATTCATCCTTGGGGTTGACCCTTCCTCTGACAATTTCCTAGTTGCCTATGATAGCTGTTTGAGTTGGATTTCCCTCAAAAGCAGGCTTCAGTTCAAGGACTTGGGTGCAGAGAGTTTATTTAGGAGGGGAACTCAGGAAGGATAAGTAAGGGACCGGGCAAAGGAGAAAAAACAATAATGGTTCATTAGCTGGCCAATGACTGCTATGGGCACCTAGCACTCAATCCTGCTGGGGTAGTTCTAATGAAACCATGTAACACAAGCCTCAGAATTGTACCACCAAGGGCTGGAGATGTAGGGTGCTTACTCCCCTATTCCATTTGTGTCCCTTCTTGGTTTGGAGCTGCCCCTTGAGACATTAATTCTGGGCACTTCATGCTGCCCAGTGCTTGGACTGGGCTAGTTCCCATAGTCTAGAGATAACCCATAGACTAGGAGACAGAGACCTGGAAGAGGAGAAGCTGTTTGGCAGCTTGGAACTGTCCACTTCAACTACAGGTGAACACAGAGCTGGGCCACAGGGACATGGGGTGAGGCATTGACAGCATCCAGTATACAAACATTTACTGAGGATGCTCTACGAGCCAACTCTGGTGTCAGATGCTTCACGTGAGTTATCTCAAGCAATGCTCAAACCAATGCTATGATGTTATTGTGAGCTCCATTTTACAGATGGGAGAACTGAAGCCCCTGGCCTGAGTAAGTGGGGCACAGCCAGATCCTAAGCATGGTTCTGCTTCACTCATTCATGCATTTGAATAGCAGGCAGTTGGGTAAGACATTGCAAACTACAAGGAAAGCAACTGCTCCCTAGCATTGTGGAAACCATGAGACAAACAGTCGACATGACTTCACATGGAGCCATTCACAACCTCATGAAAGGCCAAGAAAGAGTTTCTTCCCCATATGTTAGTTTTGTACTTCTTGGTTAGTCTAGCTATCTAAAATTTTATGTGCCTAAAGACTGGTGCCTTTCTTTTTTAAAATTCACATGGCACTTAACACCTTGCAATTGTGCTATCTATTAAGTACTATTTAATTGGAAGGTGTAGCGGACACATTGTTTTCTGGGCATCCAGTATCCATTCCCCTTCCCCTTCCCAAGTGCACCCGGATTTCCATAAATAACTACCTCTCCTCCAGCAGTAGAGGCTTGCTGAGAAGGTAAGTCCAGGTGCTTGCTTCTCATTTGAGAACCTGCAGTGGAGTGACCCTTCCCAGCAGTATGCCTGTGGTCCAAGCTTGAGCAAGCAGGTGCCCTCTCATAGGACTCTGCATCTCGAGCAAGTGATGCAAGAACAGAGAGAGGATGTGAGGCCTGCATCAGAGCAGCAACAATAGCCAGCCAGCCAGCACATTCTCACTAGAATGGGGTGCCACGCTTCTTTTTTCATGTCTCCAGCCCTCTGAGCCCCCTTGATCCTGCCCCTCCTTAAACCTGGTCCCCTGGTCTCTGGAGGTTGCTCATTGCTCCCCTTCTTCTTTTCCTCCCAATAAATCCTCTTTTGCTTAATTGCCCAGAATAATTTTCAATGTTTGTAACCAAGAATTGTAAATGTTACAGACAGTAGAGTAACTGATAGTGGAATCTGTAATGTATGTCATCCATTGAAGGTGGTAAGATTTTTACACATGCAAAGGTTGACAAGTAGCATCTGCAGAAACTTTCCTCTGCCCCCTCTGAAAGTGTATGTGGTTCTTCATTCCAACACATAAATGCGAAATTTACCTGGCAGTACAGGGAACTCCTCAGACATGCTAACAAACCTAAGCATATTAACTAAAGCCTATGTTTTCATTGGAATGCAGAGGATATCCCACTGAAAACGTTACTCAATGCACTCTGAAGGGTTTCATTACAGCTTTTTTTTTTTTAATGAGTTGGCGTTCCTCTCGTTCCATCACATGCCCAGGCTCCATATTTTTATTTCAATACTCTGCATTATCAGTTTATAATCTAAGGGCTGTAAGCCAGCTATTGATCTACTTTTTAAAGAACACGTTTATTCTTTCTCATGATCTCATAATCTTCGTTATTCCATTTTCCTTCCTTGGAAGTTCTACCCTCCGAAAATGGTGAACGTTGTCATATTAAATTTAAATTAGGATGAAATGCTCAGTGGTCTCTAAAAGCCCTGGACAGATTCATCCAGGTCAGTATTCTTCAAGAATATGTCATATTAACCCCCCCAGTAGCTAGTAATGTTTATAACACTTTCTTAAAAACCTTATCATGGCCAAGGCACACATAAATTGTACAAATTTGGAAACACAGTTGGTAGAGGAGCAGCAAATTCATAGTGTAGAAAGCTACAGGGTGTTTTAGAAAAGACAGCATTTTAAATACGACTCATGAATAAGCAAACAGCCCCGACCACCCAAATCAACTCGAAGAGTAAACACGGAGGGAATGTTTAGTTAAATTTTAGATGCCATTTGACTAGGGAAAAGGGCTAAAACTTATCAGCTGAGAATGAATTATGTCAATACCAAAAAAAGCTAAGCATCTGCAGAGAACTGTCTTCAAGTAAAAGTTACACAGACAAAAAGCTGTTTATGCACCACAGATAAAATACACTCTACTACAAAGGGCTTGCCCGTGCAAACGATAACGGGAGAAATGCTTTAGAATGTGTGGGATATACATACATAACTTATTTGTGTATTTGCATGACTGTACTTAAGGATTATCATGGGAAAGAAAGAGGCACATACACATACACTGGGACGAGGAAACAAAGACAAAACAGGCAGCTGTTAATGTGTTTCCATCTACAAATGCTGGCATGTGACCTATTGAAGCCCAGTGCCCTGATATGAGGCAGGGGTCTGCAGAGGTAACCTATTCGTTACATGCGGGGCTTGAAGAGAAGCTAAGGCATCTCATAGTTTCTAACCCTGCTTCCTGTTTGTTTAGAGGGAAGAAGTGATCTTGTGCATTAACAAGTTTCTTGCAGCCAGAGGCTGTGTCTTTTACATATAGGATCATAGGAGCCTAGGACAGAACCTGAAACACAGCACATGTTTAATAAACATTGGTTTAATTAAATCAAATATTCCTGTATCTTCTGTGTCCAGCCTCTAATTGGGCATAAAGTAGCTCCATAAAGTTCCTTCCTTTGCTGGAAAATAAACCATTTGACTCCTTGTTATTTCCAAATATTGAATATGGAAGGCCAAAATCTCAGCTCTTCCAACTCCCTATGTATCTCTTTATACATCATATTGAGGGATAATAATAATCACCTTTATATACAATTGAGATTTGCTGCTTGAATTCAAAATCATGCCAGGGCCTTGAGAGAATCTCCCTATACCATGGAGCATCACAGACACCACACAGGTTAGGTATTCTCTCTCAACTAGCAGGCTGAAGGCAGAGCATTAACAAGGCATTGCCTCCAGCCAATCCCTAAAGCCACGAAGCATCACCACCAGTGCAGCTGGTCATTTGTCTGTTCAGTGGCATGGAGTGGGGATAAACTGTGAGGAAAAAGAAACCAAGAAAAGGATGGGAAGAGGAAAAAGCTGAAGGGAACTTCAAACTAGTTCACCCCAACCCTCAACACAACTCTTTTTCTAAGGACCAGACAAGTGTCTATTATGCTCTGTATTTCTTGGATCTTGCTCTGACTTGAAAAATGGCATTTATGAAGTATTTGAGTGTAAACTCTTTTTCTTTTTCTTTGCTCATAAAGTCATTAAGAGGAAAATGCATTCTGAGATATAGTCCCCAATCCAAATTAAGTTCAAAGTCAATTCAAAACTGTGGAAGTGTTGGAGTTTGGAGATTGCTATTAGGGCTGATGGGCACAGCATGCCCTCCCATTATTAGCTGGACCTGAACATGAACAGCAGCAGATGCTGGGCAGCAACCGGGTGTAGAAGGAGGAGAGACACGTAAATACATCACTGCTTTCTTCTTTTAACTTTTACTTAAATTTAGCTAAGACCAAGTAAAATACAAGCAAGGTTTAAAAAAAAAAAAAAAAAAAGCTTTGAATAATGTCTCCCATAGCCTCAACAATTCCTGGGCCAATCAAACAGATTACTGGTCTGTACGTACCAGTGAGTTATGGATTCCAAGGAGGCCATCCAACAGAGACTTTTGTGGGTCAAATGTTTGAGAATAAGTGGTCTAAATCAATAATGTTTACAAGTTCTAATTGTTTACTTATTGACACAAATTTACATAAAGCCACTTAATGAGGAAGGGTTTGCACAACCCATGGTACTGTGTTATGTCAGATTTTAGCCATCATGTCATAGCCTGGCTCGAAAGGAAGAATTGCTGGTAACTCGTGGGCCGGGAATGAGCAGCCTATTAAGATCTGAAAAGCTGTCATCCACCCTGAAAGGACTTGCATCAGCCACTGAGGATATATTTTAAACCGCCTGTCCGCAAGAAAACTTTAATAACGCAGCCTTGCTCTAATGTCTTGTGAGAGGAGAGGCAATTTTACTTCTTCTATTAACCCAACGTGATTACAATGGCTTATTTCATGGAATATTAAGTTCAAATTCTGCTCCCTGGGAGGACAATAAAAAAAAAAAAAAAAAAAGAGTGTGCTTATGACTTTGCCCGAAATAGCCACAGGACCACAGCTCCTTGGTGCTTTTAATGCATCCAAGCAATAATCTACCATAATTCGCTAATGGTGAGATAAATTAGTGACCAAATAATAACCTGAAAAGATGACATCAAGATGGAAAGCAAATGTTTACCTTTTGCAAAAGACAGCATAACAAAGCTCATGGTAGTCTTCCACTAGTCCCTCTTTTAAAAGAAAAAAATCAAGTCCTTATTGGCTGCCTCTGACAGTAGTTGTTTAATAGACCATAGGTAGCTAACTAACAAAATAAATAAGCACTTTGAAAAGCAACAAGCAGCTTCAGAGCCCCCTGAACTATATAAATGCTTAGGGAAATGAAACTGGGCTTCCTCTAAGAATTCCCATTAAGATCTACTCTTTGGAAATTATTTCAAAGAGTAATTGTACTGATGAAAACTGGTAGGTCTACCATAATCAGGGTCATCTAGGATTTTCCATAGGTCCAAATGCAAAATTTTATAGCCAACTTTGATACCCATATTCTCATTTTTAGTTGTAGGTGAATGACTGGTTGGAATTAGAACCATAATTAGTCAACCAATAATCCTAAAAGCCAATAGGCATCTCTCACCTGGCTCCCAAAAGCCATGACCAACACTTACTCGTAACGGCTTTCATTTTCCAATATGGCTCCTGTCTAATCACTCTCCATGTAAATGGGAGGAGACCCTATCTTAATAGCAGGAGAGTGAAAGTTCATTTTCCCTGGCTCTGAGTGACCTTTGAATACTACATGAAGTGATGAAGATTGGACAGCTACCTTGAATAAATTTAATTCACACAATTTATGATATGAAAGTCTCTCTCCATCTGGGGCTTCCATAAACAATGTTAATTTCATGGAATGGGAGCCACAGCTTGCTTAGGTACTCTGGTGGTGACCACGTTATTCAGGCCTGCATCAGCATAGCTCATTTGAAAACAGACGAGTTCATCAACTACAAAACAAGATTCCTAGAGCTACAGAAAACACACGTAAAGAAAATCCTCTTCCTCAGTTTATGTGTGTTTCTTTATCATAAGTGGCATATTCAGGTAAAACCAAGCATAGTGAACTCACACCTATGGCTCAGAAATGACACCTTATGGATATGATTTATCACTATTTTTTTCTTTTACAGGGGAAAAAAGCATTTACCTTTAACATTTTTATTTGAGAAATGCAAATGATAAATGAAATTATAATCACAACCCGATGAACCTAAGGAACGCTGAAAGTTAAGTATACATAAAAATAGTGTTGAGACTCCTTAAAAAAGGAAAAACTTTCATACAAATACAATAATGCTTATTTTTACTCTCTCTTTAGAGGAGTTCCCTGTTTGTGGCCCATGTGACAAAGTGATCTGATAAGAGGAGCAAGGCTAAATAGCAAACGGCAAACATCCCAACCTGATGTATTTCCTCAGCCCTGACCTTAAGATAAAAATCATACAGAAATCTGCAAAACCTCCAAATATGCAGCACCACATGCTTCCAACATTTTCAGACACAACAGTCAGGAGGGGAAAAAAAGGCAAAAAAGGAAAAAGAAGCAAACGTATCGCTACTGAAAACAGCGTTTTCTCTTTAATATTTCAAGATTGGGCTCAGATGAATGCAGTGGCTGCCTACACCATTTCTCTCCCCATCTGTGAATGTGCATGCACAGGCAATGTGTGTAATATACATATGTGTATGTCTATCATTTTTATGTGTAAGTGTACCCAATATCAAGTGTGTGGGTAGTTCACATGAGATATATTATATACATACTGCGTGCATATTTAAGAAGAAAAAAAAGACTTCAAAAGGTAAAAATTTATTGCACTGTGAAATTAGCTAAAATTATGACAACTGTAAGAAAAAAAATTATACGGGCAAAATTTGGGTCTGGTGGAAGAATTCTTTGATGTCTGGATTCCAATTTAACCCCCGACTGAGTTCTAAGAATCAAATGAACAAAGTATATCATACACCCCAAGTCTGCCTGTCAGCGCTAGCCATCATTTTTTATTTTATTCTTTCCAGCTGCATGTATTTACAAGACTCTGTTCTGACATTTCCTCCCCTCAAAATGTACACACTCACTGCTACGGGCAGTTGCCAAATACATTTGTAAAACAGTTCAACCTTGTGTTTGTTTATTCATTAGGCATCTCTATTAGTCTCAATAAATATGTATCACCCTAATTTTTTACATTTGCTATTACGTCAGGCCTTTGTATATTTGACTTTTGTGTTTATGTTTGAATATATACAACCCACATTTTAAAAACAGCTCCTCAAATACACATTGAAAATAAAAGAGTATTCGCATACAAAAATTCACCTATATGCTGCCTTACTGTCTAGGATAGATTTTTTTTTAATTTTAAGGATAAGAATTATAATTACATAGATTTCAACACATCCCTGCACATACAGAAAATATGGTTTTCCTACCTGGATCTATACCAGTGATCCCAGGTAACTCTCAAGATATGCACAAACAAATGCTTTATGTACATAAGTTTGGCACCAGTGGACAGTTATGCAGGCACCACACTGGAGAACAGTGAAGTCTGAACTGCTTGTGTATACTGCATACAAAAATAACTTTACCCGGGTATATGGCTGTTCAGTGAGCTAAGTCTCCAAATATTTTAACGCAGTTATAAATGTTTAAAATGTTAATAATAAATCTAGGTTGTTTAAAGAATATTTCCAAATAACATAAAATATTTGGTTTCCCCCACCCAATCCATAAAAAGATAAGATTTATTACAAAATGTTTGAGGAATAATCAACCATTTTTGGCTAATATATTTTAATATTTATACACATGACACATGCTGAATATACATGAAACACTGTGATTTCCCATAGTGTATGGAATTTATACAATTAACTGCAAGGTCCAATGGCTTGAAGGCACATAAGGTGCAAACACAGTTACAAGGTTTTGCTGATTATTGTTATAAATCTTATAAAGCATAAAAGTATATTCTGTTTACACCATTCATTTTAAAACACAGCTTATAAAAATATTATTGTTTCTTATTAAAAGATTTATATTTTTCTAGTTTTTTTCTTTTATGAGGTAAATTTATTGGCCGGTATTCAAAAAATACATTGTTTTTCCACTTCCAAATATGTGTTTGAAAGATACTCTGAGATTCAATATCAATTTTCTAGTTATTTCTCAAGGGTTATATCTGTTCATCATAATAGCAGCAAACATTCAGGCATTATTCGTTGGGTTTCTCCAAAGTGTTTAAATTTAAAAAGAATCAAATAACAAAAGCATGATGAACCAAATTGCTAATTTTACACACACATTATAGCCGTATACATATGTATGCACTTATGCGTGTGTATTTTGAACACACCATTAATCATCAATGCCAAAATCATGTTATCAACCCACCTACACTGAACATTAAATGTTTTAATATTCATATAAATTACACCAAAAATGTGATTTTGCTTTTTAAATTAAGAAACTTTGGTTCTTAATGGAGATATTTTTCATAGGCCTTTCCATTCCTTCCTAGCCATGTGTAATGCTTAAATATGCCTGTGAATAAAAATCTGCAGTAAATTCTACAGCACACCCCCCAACCGTCCAGTGTGTGAATATTTTAAAAGGAACTAAAGCCACAGCATATGAAATGTGAAATGGAAACATCCCGACATGTACATGCATGATCCTGGGTTGTCCACCCGTTAGTAAAAAGGCACTGGATTCTGCAGCTGCTTATCAAATCAGCTATATGTTTCTGGAATGAGTTCCTGCTGCTGAGCCTGACTTTGTAGACAGTCATGAAAAAAATATCCTATAAGATTGATCTTGCTCAAAACAAAACCTCTGGAAAGACACCTAAGTTTTATCAAACCCATGTACACCTAGATAGCTTAAGGATAAATTAACAATACGAACATCTGTGTGTATACATATATACGCTAATGTATTTAATATGTTTACTTATATTCAAACCACATATTATATGTCTTGCCTAGGTGTCAGTGATAAGATTCATGTACAGAGTAAATGTTTGTGTCATATCAGTAACATTTATTCAATAATTTGCATGTTTACATCAGCTAAAGTACATTATCACTTCCCTTTCTTTTTTACTTTTTGCTGTACGAAGTCTGGCGATCAAAAAGAAGAAAATAAGTAGAAAAATAGCTCCTTTCATCAATTACCCACCCTGGTACTTGGGGTAGAAATTCATTAGCATGTCTTCCCCCGTTCATTTGTTAAACCAGAATGCGGGAAGAATTAGACAATAACAGCATTTCTCCTACTTTTTTTTTGCCATGAAAAACAAACCCCTAGAAAAGGTCCAGAATCAGCTTCGTTTCTTTTTTCAAATGGGCCTAATAATCTTTCTCAACCACCCGCGCACACCACACGCACACAAAACCCACTGGGTGTCTCCGTGGTCCATAAGTGGCTCCAAAACAGAGCTGTACATTTGCAAACACAACACTTTAAAGATTGGAAGCCAATTTGGACTTACTAAAAATCTATGATCCAAGTGAGAAATCATGCTAAATACAAGCCCTGGTAACTATATTTTTAATGATGACTTTTTACAAAAAAAAAAAAACAAGGTAGGAGAGAGAGATCAGCAGGGTGAATGTAAAAATTGTTCATCTTAAATTTCTACAAACCCAAGTGTCAGGGTAAGCATGTACGGTGCATCAAGCATAACAAAATGAAAACGAGGTGTGGGGGGGAGGGGGTCCCAGGCACTTGCTTCCTTGAATCCCTCTGAATACATTTCACAATTCATCAGTTTTTGTCTTTCCTGCCACGAATGAGGACAATCAGACCAGACACCCATTAGATTTTTCATGCATTTTTTTTTCTTGTTCATGACATGTTGGCAGGGAGGATGGCAATTCTGAAATCTTACCAAATGAGAAAAATGTCAGAAGCTGAAATGACAGCTAGTGGTTACTATGGTGATAGGTGATATTGAAAAAAAAATAAAATAAGACTCAGTTAATTCAAAAGGAATCAAGTTGGGTATTTTTAAGCCAGTTGATACAGATGAAAACTTAATCCTGATATTGGGACATTATCTTTTCGAGCTAACAGCCAAAGACACCATTTAGCTTAAATAATAACTAAATACACAGCTCATAATCTTGTGATTAAAAATAATGGAAAGAAACAGTATTGATAAATGGAAGTCAAATATTATTACCAAATGACTCTCAGAGAAATATAGATTATATTCAGTGGAAAGAGGATTTTGTCTGGGGGAAAAACGTTTACAGTTTTAGCAAAATATTTTTTAAAAAGAGAACATAGTAGCTTCACAGAAAAAAAAAAGGACTCAAGGGACAACGCAGATTCTGTTAAAACACACAGAGAAATGTATGAACATGGTATTTTCATCTTCAAAGTTCATCTAAAAAATAGAAAAGAAAATCCATTTTGATTGTAATTGTCAATACACTCAACCTTTATTTTTAGAAGTTATTTACATAGGTAAATCCTCATTATGAATTTTTTTAAACAATATATCTATTCTCCATATCATTATTTCTTTTGTTGAAATTCAGTTTAATGTTCCGACCATTCTTCAGGGATCTTCACAATAAGCAAAATAATAATAATAATGCAGCACATACAGGCACCATTTCGTAACACCAAGGAATGACAACTTTCCCTAGCTCAATCAATTACTGCCGTTATTTTTTGGTTTCATGGTTTAAAAGAAGGAAACAGAATATCATGAAAGTAATGTTTATAATTAAACAAAAAAATGCAATTGTCCCACAGGTAATGCACATGAAACCCAGACAAGATGGTTTCTAAAAAAGAGTTTTAAAACAATGAGTTTATAAAAGTGATTCAAAGTTTGTAGGGGTTCAGTCAAGAAGAATACATTGTGTCTGAAAATCTTTGACACCAAATAACTTTCTCAAGGCTTCTCTTCATAATGACTCTAAAATGCTGTAAGTACAACGGATTAATGTGGGAAAGTATACTTAGGAAGACCAGAGGCAGCTCTGATTTTGAAACAGTGTATTCTGAAAATATTCCATGCATGCATATTTTTTCCATATGCCACACTCCCAGATCTAGTCTTTTTTTTTCATTTGATATAAGGATATTAAATTATCTACTGTATCTTTTTTTAAATCAAATCTTTTGAGAGTTACAGGTAACTAGCGAAACAAGATTCTTATTTATAACCTCAAGCTAGTATTTAATGCAAGAGGGAGGGGATACATTATCAAGGAGGAAGCTCAGAGGAAAAAAATTAAAGTCCTATTGGTTAGGGGAAGCTCTTTTCCACTGAACAGACTACAATGCCATCTACTGGGAAAATGAAGTTCAACTTCACTTTATACAGCAAGGCTAGTTTAAAAGACGGATAGATGTAACTGGAGAGACATCCAGTCCTATAGCCTTCAGCAATAAAAACAGACAGAAACAAAAAATTTTATATATATATATATATATATATATATATATATACGTATATATATACATATATATAAATTACGCCACCAAAACTATCGACAGAATTCCAGAGAGCTCAGAGCTAGGAGGTCCAAGGTTTGTAAATCATAGTGTGAGCAAAAAGGTCTGGACAAGAATATGGTTAAAGCCATTTGAAGAGTAGCTAGGATCCTCAGTATGCCAGCCTCCTCATGCTCAAAAGAAAGGAGTATTTTTTAACCCTCTGTAAAACAAGTATAATTAATTTCAGGTGTACAGCAAAGTTATTCATATATATATATATACACATATATATAGTCATTGAAACTTCAGTTCTTACTATAGATCATTATGTTCTTACTCTGAGATCTCCTCTCAGTATTTTGTTTCTTAATTTTCAGCTAAAGCCTCTCTTTTTTTAATCTCCTTCCAACTACTAATGAATAACAAGTTAACAACACCCAGCAAAATGATCACTGGCAGTGAGCAACATTGGGGTTCTTTCCTGTAATCTCTAGCTTGTGATTTTTACAAGCAGTATGTGTTAAAAAAAAAAAAAAAATCTCATGCAGAGAAGATTCTAACACCCAAAATCACAATGTGAAAGGCAAGGGTCCTGGTCAGTAGGGGTGAACAAGAGTGAAGATACAGAGAAAACCCTTGACATCATCCACATAAAGTCTCTTTTTCTATCTTCTTGTGCTGCCTGGGATGCAGAAGCTAAGTTATCCTTTGAAAACTAAAAATCCATCAAGTTTTTGTAAGCTGGTCTTACATTTCCACCAATACATCCTTTGCTCATTTGTACACTTCTCTTTAATTCTGGCTGGCTTGCTCTATGGTCTTTACAAGTGAGAAACGGAAAGGATGAAGAGCCATTTCCCCCTCTCTATATGAAACTATTCAAATTGAGGAAATCAATATTTAGAAGCAAGAAGGGACAATCACCCAAATTAACTAAGAATTTGTTTTACAAGTACTATCAGAAGGAAAATAATTTCCTACCTAAAAGCTACTGCGTGTATATTCCAAGTATAGGTATAGGCATAAGTAAACACACTATTTACTCCACACTATTCACGTGTGGGGGATAGAAAATTCTTTGTTATGGGGGTTTTCCTGTGCATTATAGGGTGGTAAACAGCATCCCCAGCCACTACCCAATAGATGACACTGGCACCCCCCCAACCCCCACACACACAGCTGTGATAATCAACAAGGTCACCAGACATTGCCAGATGTCCCCTCAGAGCAAAATCATCCACCCCACCCTTTGATAACAACTGTTTTAGGATACTAATTTCAATTTTATATAAACTAGCTCTCATATGATTCTCTATGTGGCTATGATTCATGTTGATGCACAAAAAAATATTTTTTAAGGATATAAGAATATGGTACAATAGGTGTGAATGGGAGAGTAGCAATCTCCATTCAATAATTTCTTTAACCTCAAGGCTAATCTGGGCTCCTGACCTTTCCAAAGGGCTCCCTCACAAGTTCTAGGGAAGGAACTTAAGGGGAGAGTTGGCTCATGGATGGTAGCTGTCTAAAGGATACGCCCCAAAAGCAAAGGGAAAAAATTGCCATGCTGATGAGAACTTTGGACAAGCAGGGGATTGAGATGGAGAATGGGAAGAAGAGTGGGCAGTTGTTTTATTCAGTGTTTAAATTATAGGGCTTCTCCATGCAAAGTTAAAAAGTAAACTAAAAAATAGGTAATCCTTCAATAGGAAGTATTCTTTCCCTTTGCAAAACTAGGCAATTTTAACAGGGAAGGCATAAAATTTTAATCTCCTAACTAGGAACATAATTTGAAGCCTTGTTGTGTATTTTTTAAAATTATCCCTCCAGAAGAAAAGATTAGCTTGAGATAAAGGTAAGAGGAGAAGGTGGAGTGGGGAGAGAGAGACACAGGTTTACATTCAAGAAGGCTAATGAAGTTAGAATTACAGCCAAGCTCAGGCTTAGGACAGTGTAGATCTGTATTAACCTGAAATGCTTATAACTAGGAGTAAAGCCTTTTAAGTACTATCCCAGGACATGTGCGCCAAGTCCCCATTTAAATTTCTCCAATAGAACACCAAATAATTCTGCAGTAACTAATAGACTGTATTAGATGTGTATTGTCTATTTCCGCTGCCTTTCACCATCTACAGGGATATCAAAGTTTTGTTGGTGGGAAGTTTTCAATAGCTAGTCATCTTTCTGTAGCACTCACACTGAAAAAATGTAAACACCACCTGTCTCTGCTCCCCTGATTTACCAACACTTTGGTGATAACAGGCAAGAGCATATGGAAACTTTTAACATTTCTTAATTCACTGAAATCTTGCTTTTCCTCATTGCAGGAAGGGGGTATGTGCAAATGAGAAGAAATTGAATGCAAAACAAAGTATATTCACTCTTCAAAACTGCAGTCACTGGTACCACGTTCCCTAAGACCGGTAGCTTTTGTGGAGTGTTTTTTTTTCTCTAAATGAGCTGGACCACACATATTCACTCATTCAGAATAAGCCTATAGATGAACTGTCTCTGTATTTTTAAAGAAACTCAGCTTGTGAGGTCTGCTGATATCTCAGAGAAACAAGGGACTATTTTCACATCTCATTCACATAATGGATGGGGCTACAGCACAGAGCAGACAAGCACCCTGGAAAGCATTCTGTTTGTCACGCCGTGCAAGAAAATTCTCTTATGATTCTACACTGAGTTTCCCAAACTAAACTAGATTTCTAGGGTAGTATTCATGGATTACATTGCACTGGACCCAGGAAGGTAAAGATCGTAAGCACACACACTTCCCATTCTACCCCTGGATTGTCACACTTGTAAGTTTCAGCATACCTATATACTCTGGATATTTGTTAGGGCTCCTGCTACAAATCTGCCTTTTTTTTTAAATTGGTTTTTAAAAACCAAAGAAAAAAAAGCTGATCATTACTTGTTACGATAGTCCAGGAGTGTGTACCTAAAAGATTTTGTTTCAGTTCTCTATAGATATTACCTGAGCAGTGTCCCCTGTAGTCACCCACACCTGGTGGCCTGCCCCATGGTTCCCTTCAAGACAAAGACTCTCCCTTTGACTCCAGAGAGAGGTCACTGTGCACAAAACGCTGGTGGAATCCAGCCTCTTTTAGTCCCTTAACTTTTATCGTCAGTTGCTAAATTAGCTAATGATTAATTAGTTAATGTTTTCAAAGCACTTTGAAGATGAAAAGCACCGCCTAAGTGCTAAGTGTAAAACAACATTAGTTATTCGACTCTGCAAAGACTAATTAGCTTTTAAAAAAATGTTCCCCCCAAACTGATCAATAATGCTTCTGGTATTATAGTAGGAATGTTTGTCCCACAGATCACTAA
Organism: Lipotes vexillifer; assembly: GCF_000442215.2. Lineage (NCBI taxonomy): Eukaryota > Metazoa > Chordata > Mammalia > Artiodactyla > Lipotidae > Lipotes > Lipotes vexillifer. Next base: position 57,077 of record NW_006775530.1, read on the forward strand.
GACCCACCTCACGTTTTAAGGCTTTTATGCCCTGAGACACGCAGAAATCCTGACCAAGGTTTATTGCCTAGTAACCCCTTGGCTTTCAACGTGGCTGGAGTTGGGCTAGTGATGTCATCTATACAAAACACAGCATTTTTGCTGTCAAAAGAGTTTTAAAGGATTATTTAACAAAGCTAAAAGTAAAGAACTAAACTCTAGGAAAGTGGTACAGAAACATGATCAGTGAACTTATATTTAAGAAGAATTAAGCTTTTAAAGTTTTTTTTTTTTTCTTCTCTAAAAAGCTCTTTAACAGTGGTTCTCCAGGTGGCCTCTGAATTTATTGTGAGATTTCACTTTGATGGCTATGAGTCCTCATGGGGACTATTATGTCAATAATTTCTACAGCAATATTTTATTCCAGGTACAGAAATGACTTAGAAGATAGAGCCAGGTTCTGGAAATTCCAGGATCCTGCTTTAAATTGCCCATACCAACCACTATAGAATGAAAAGAGCTAGCTTTTGCCATTTCTCCCCTCTCCAGCCTGAGTCTTAATGTACAGACCCTTCTGTCAGCTTCTTAGACGCTAAGTGTCCCAAAAAAACCACTCGAAAAAGTTCAGTATTTTGTTTCTCCCATCCACTTTCGAAGATGTCAACAATGTAAAGTTAACAGAAATGTTGAAGCTGCGACAAGCAACTCTGTAAACAGAGTTTTAAGGATCCTTTGTCCCCTTGGTAGAAACACATACTTCTACCCGCTGTCGACCAGCAGGCCTTGGTCATAAACACTGGGGATTTGAGAATTCTTTTGAAAATGCCTGTGATTTTTATTTTTAGTCAAGATAAGAAAATAATCACCTTTGAGATTAAAAATACTAAGTAATTTCTGTTAAAGGTTGGTTTTGTTTTGTGTAATATTTTTGTTTTGGAGAAGGGCAATTTCAAAATAATATAAAGATGCTGACTTTTGAGGACATCAAGCAAACCCTATTAATATGTCATTCTCAAAATATGCAGTATTAACAAATTAAACCTTTACACACATAACAAACTGTACAGACAACTCAGCTTAGAAAATAAAAAGTTAAGCCAAACAAAAGAAATTTTACATGTGGGAACATATGTTCCTTATGTATGTAGTTACTCCAGGAAAGAGTTTAGATGAAGCACAAACACTATAGCACATTAGACTACGTATATGTGTGTACATATATACACACATATATGTAAAAGACATATATGATATAAACATACAATCACACACATTGCATACACATCAATCAAGCATTTGCTAAACAAAAGGAAAAGAGTGACGTGCACAAATTCCCAGAACTACAGGTTTGGTATCAATATCGGTGTCAGCCTTTCTTTTATATGCACTAAAATGTATCTGCTGTAAAAGCACAATAAAATCACTTGAAAACGAAAAAATAAATGGATGTAATGAAAAGTGTGGCCAGCTACTACATGATTTCTTTGCAATTTCCTAAGTGAATATAAAAGAGCAGACACCTGCAATAATTTGCAAATCACTGTAACCCAGACACTCAAAAACATAAAATATGAGCAGAATTTGGAAGGAAAAGGTGGTCCAGTCAAGGGCAGCTGTTACTTCCGAGGTCTCTAGAACTGAGTTGGACACTAAATATAGGGCAAGATAAAAGGACAAAGTAGGGAAAAGGTGCAATTTTGACTGGAAGAAGTTACTTGGGAAATTTCAAGGATTTATTTAAAATTCTTATCTAAATCAAGTTCCCTTCTGAATTTCTTTTTCTTATAATTGAACAAGTGTTAAACTGTATCAGGCTGTCACAGCTGTTCCAATACATGAACCGCACTTATAGTAACAGCTTTCGTTACACATTTTTGTGGAGTAGTTTCCAGCACACTGCAATCAGAGCTTGCATATTTCTATACTACTTGCATATTGAAAATAAACCCAACATTTTAGATTATTTTTCTCATAGTGCATCTGGTATGTATGGTTTCTGAAAGACAAAGAGGCAACTGTGATTTAATACCTACTGATCTGAATACAACACCTTGTTTTATTTTTGTATATTATCCTCAGTGCTTTAGTTAAAAAAAAAAAAAATAGAATACTTATGTTGGGTCAGTAAAGAAGTCCTGAAAAACTGCAGCTTAACCAAATCATTATCCATGAGCCAAACACTAATGCAATTTTTTCCACTTCAGAATATCTTTATGACGACATATCAAATATCTAAATATTGTATGGGTACGGAGGCCACGCAATGTTACTCAGAGCCGTTAACAAAAGAAACATGGAAAAATCAACACAGTCAAGACTCTTAATTCAATTGTTTGTTTTGTATTCAAAAGCACTTGTTCAGTCTTCCCTGAGTAACAGTGATGTTTCCAACCACAGGTGATGTTCCCAAAATGACCATGGTTCATGACTTCAATTGTTGCTTCCGGAAATATTCCAATATTTGCAAAACACAGAAATTCTGAAGTGCCTTTATTTAAACTGGAATACACAGACTACACTTCAGAAACACTATACAAAGAATAATTCTCTTTCTGCCTAAGTAAAAATAATTGTGTTTGAATAGTTTTTGAATTAAATATCCACATGCTATTGTTTCAGAGGCTGAAAAAGAAATGGTAGCCATCTGTTGCTTATTGTCCTTTTTCCAGAATTAGGTCTTAATTAGCTGCAAAGGCCTTATCTTCCCAATGACCACAGCACATACGTTGTGTAAATTTTGCCTCTTGTTGTTCAAGCCCTCTAAATTAGTAGATTCAAAATTAGCCAGATATAGTAATGCTTTTCACTTTAAATTTTAATAATAAACAGAGACATCTCCTTTCTTTTTTTTCCCCTAGACCCTCCCTCTTTTCTGAAAACTGAAGGCTGCTGCTGAAAGGATTGAAAATCTGGAAAGAGTTTGGGGTGGACTGGCCAACCCCCTTTCATTTCCTTCAGATGTTTACAATCTAGCACCTTTCTGAAGACAAAGATGGGAAAAAAGCTATTTTTCCCTTTGACTGACTGAAGGGTGAGACAGGGGGGTATTAAAAACTGATCAATGTAATTTTTTTCTCAGAAGTATTTTCACATCTGTGAAATAATGTAATTTATTAAAAAATTTCTTTTTATATGACATTCATGATTATAGCCTGATCTGGAGAATTATTCAAATACAAAATTAAATGTTCAAAAACTTGCTGTGCTGTGGATGGCTTAGCTTATCCCAGCTGTGCATCAAACTTATATAATTCTATCAAAAGTACAAAAGTGAGCCTTTCTAGATCTCACTGAATCTCTGAAAAGGGAAAGTAGTGTTTTAAAAGGAAGTGTGATGATCTACTTCTTTTCGTTTCATTTACTTTTGATAAGCCTTCCAGGGGTCTAAGCATGCTCTACTACACTGTTAAAGAAACAGTAATGACAACAATACCCAAAAAAGGTGATGGTGGTAGGGGTACTGGGTAATAATGCAAATGTTCCATAAAACAGACTGTATTTTATTATCACAGGAAAATCTGTGACTTAAAGGAAAGTTACAAACCTTTAATGTAAATTCTTCTGTTTGGGTGAAATTGCTTGAGATATAATATGAGCTGTCTGTAATTCACCTGGTCTCCCTGTTGAGCTGGGCAAGCTACTTTCACTTTGAAAGTAGCCCCCACTCACCCACCCCCTTCCAAAAACAGCAAGTGCTCCAAATTGACTAGGGGAAATTTGCCCTCCAAATGCACAGCTTATAAAAACAAACTTTCCCTGGCCAAGTGTTATAGCTAGGTTTACATTCCCATTTCCATGTCTTTGCATTGTCAGCTCTGAATACCTCTGCCTGTAAGGGAGGAATTCTATGAAATATTTGTCAGATTCAAATTTATCCTATTTCTTGCACAATCAATTCAAGGTAACAAATAGTCAGTGCTATTTAAAATAATTGGAGCCCAGAAAATAAAAGACTATTAAATATTTTTGAAGTTACAGACTGAAACCCACACCCCAGATTCTGGTACTTCCCGTATCTCCTATTTTTTTTAATAAAATGCAATTCTAAAGCATTTATTGTGAATTAAAGGTTTAGAAATAAACAGAATTTGTTTATGGATTAATATTATCAAATTTTAAGTAGACAGAAAAATACAATTCTTAATAATTTTATGGCACAAATTAGTAGTCAGATGATTTCCAAAAAAGCTCACATTACGAAGAAAGGGATCTGCAATTACCCATCTTTAAAAATGCAAGCAAAATAAGGGCAAAGATATTGTTTCTGCTGCCTAAGACAGACGGACTTTAATAACACTTAACAGAATGATGCACATAATGATCTCAGAAAGCACTTCTTATGCCTCATCCATCATGCCGAGGAGAAAATGAAGCCTTCGACAGCATTAGGAATTATTCTAGATGTTGTCAGTAATTCGCAGCTCCTCCGTAGTATCACAACACAAATGTGTGTGTGTGAGACACTGACCATTAATCTAGGAGTTTTTTTCTACTCACACAGCGCGCTGAGAATGTATCAATTGTTTCATGGAGAAATGGCATATAGGAAGCCACACTAAATAAAACAAGAAAAACCAGGGAGATATATGGATAGATAAACAGTGTGTTATGGAATGAAAATGTTTTCTATCACTACAAGAGAAGTCAAAGTAATGTCCCTGGTGCCCGGGCTAGGTGAATTGGAAACTATAAATGTCCTGGCTAAACAATCAGACTCTCACTGATTAAAAGTTTCTGTAAAGTTACAGCATACTATCAACATCCCTAAGTAATAAGCCCTTATGCGATGAGAAAATGATGGGTTTCCTTTCTCTACTAAAGAGAAACGCAAAAAGGTCCACTTTCTGTCCTTCAGGCAGAAAATCAAAGTGAGCACCTGGGTTGTTTGTTTCACCCGTTTGAAAGTTCTCATTGGGTTCAAAAAAAATGGAGAGGGGTGGATCCTGAGGATGAATAAAATAACCAGCTTGTGCACAGATATCTCTGGCTTTGACAGTATGTCAGTGGCAAAACAAATTTGAACTCCCAACCCTCACGATAAAACAAACAACAGATTTTGGCAGCATCTTCCTCAAAATAAGCTCTGTTCTTAATAGTATGGTGACCATACTAAAATAGACTCTGCTCCAGAGAAAATGGTTTATAAATATTTGCAAAACAAACTCTTAAAACATTCCTCTGAGTCCACTCCAAATTGATTTCTACCCATGCACTGTAAAGATGAAAGCTGACTGGCTGTCTGGTTTATGATAAATTAAGATGGTTTAACTCCCAAAAATCCTATCAACCCCACACAGATGTATTTCTGTGAAGTTCTGTGAGCTATTCCACAACCAAAAAAGCAGGCTCTTGTCAAATGGACTGAAATGAGTGCTTCTTAGAGTGGATGCACTGGAACAGGATTGGGAAGGAACAAAAAATAAATAGATAAATATGCAGGTGAGAAAATGTAAATATAAGCTAATAAACAGTAATAATCACTAAGTTTAAAGTCTTCTAAAGTAAAATGCAGGTTTTTTAAAATAGTTACCTAAAGTATGTTAGCTAAGTAAAAACAGGCCAAAACCACTTGCAAATTGGTATCTAGTGTAAACAGAGTTCCATCTTATTTTCAACACTCAAAATATGAAAGCTTATATTAAAAAAAAAAAAATACTTTTTTGGAATGATGAACAAATTTTCAAGGACAGAAGTGCTAAGTACACAACTCAGGTTGGGCTACTGTACCCACCTCCCCCAGCCCCAGCTCTGAGTAACAGTTTATTATTCATGCGTAACAAACTCAAGGGCAGGATAAAAACAGAACTCCCAGGAAGTGGATGTTGCCCCAGTCCCCTCCCTCCCCATCTGAATCCTCCCACCTTCCCTCGCCTCTCTTCCTCCCCCCGCACTGAAAGCTATAAAGCAGAAATGTCACTGAGAGCATCACCATGGTCTGGCAATGGACAGATATTTATACTGAATAATGCTCACGTCAGGAATGAGTAAAACCAGGTTTAAAATTGAGGTTTTCACAAAATAATGAAGAGGAAATGTCATTCTTGCAGCAGTAAAACGGCATAAATTGTGCTTATTCATTCATTATCCTGTTCCCCTCCCCTTCCCCAACGGAAACATAATTTTTAGTTTTCAAATCTACATGCATACAAGACAACTTGGCTTTTACCAGAGTTGTCGCTCTTTCAAAGCCCAGTACTAGAGACAATGATGGCTTTTAAAGATTTCTTTTCTTTTTTTTTTTAATTACAAAGATGGCAATGAGAACACGTTTCCTTCTAGATTTCAATTCAAAGAGAAAAGGTAAATAGAATTCCCCAAACAAAATTACCTGGACCTTTAACTTTTACTTTCTCTAATTGAACTACAGAGAAAACAGCAGCTCAAAGTGTCACCTGCTCAACAGTAAATACACTGCTTCTTGTAGCAAAGGAGCTGGAAGAAGGAAAAGAAAAAGTGTCTACATTCCAATGACGCTTGTCCCGAAAAGGATTACAAAAGAATACTCAAGAAGATATTCCTGTGGGCAGCTATCCGAAGAGATGTCAGGGCTGAAGGAGGCAAAGTGGGGGCTAATAGTAACTAGAGACGATTCGGTGAGGGTGGGGTGGGGTCTACCTCGGAGGTCTAGTTAGGGTGCAGACAGATTTCAGGCTGAAAGAAAATACCCATAAGGATCCCTGTCCCCCCTACCAAAAAATCCTGTAAACCTGTGCTGTCTGGCAGCAAGCCTGCATACTCTCTAGTGCTGAGATAAAGACCCAATCTGCTCATCAAACACCTCCAGGCTCCACCATCTAATAGGAACAAATTGGCAATGACTGCCCAAGCTAGTAACCCAGGTCCACTGATTTGTACACTGATATGGATGCCTAATGATCCCCTTGGGCAGATCAATAGGAACAATCCTCATCCCTGCCTTTCTTCTTTATTGGCCTAGAAGACTAAGGCAAGGAGAAAGCAGGATGTAGAAGAGGCCACAGTACTACCTGGGGACAGATGGAGAATGAGGATACAGGTGTTGATGTGTGTAAAGGAAAGCCACTACGGACCAGTGCTCAAGAACTTTTCTCAGTCTTGATTCCCTTCCCAGTATTTGGTGGGCAAAGGGTGTAAGAATAGAACACAAGATGCTTTTCTATGAACAGTAGCCATGCACAGCTTTCGGTGAGATCCAGCTTACAGTAAGCAGAGCTGCCTTCATCTGGGAAAGGGAAGAGACATCGTGCAAGCCCGCGTGCCACTCCAAGAAGATGAACTGGGTAGACAGAAAATGCCAAAGATGCAGATGAGAGCAAGTAAAAGAGGGCAAAGATGTGATGCTCCATCTTAGGAAAACTTGGGATAGAATGAATTTGGAATGCCCGTGACCAAAGAGGGGCAACAATGATGGACACTGCTTTAAATAACAAAAAGGAGGCAAAGGGATTTATCCACCGTGTTGCTTGAACATGCTTAAAGCACCCTTTGCCCCCACCATAGTTTGTCTGCTAGTTCTCACATGTGGGTGCTTTTCTCTGAATCCTGCACCTTCCTCTTCAGGGCACTACCCGAGCAGGTCTCCTACAAGTTGCTCTTACAATGACTCTTCCTCCTTCTGCAGACCAACCCCCTCCACCCCAAGAGGGAGGGCTCGTTTTCCATTTGTGTATTATTCTTGCGAATAAAATTATCCAATTAGGAAATCCATTTAAAGTCCTTAACAATAACAGGGAAAAACTAATGGAGTTGCTTTGGATTTTCTTTTTCAATAAATTAATGTTAGTGATGTTCTTTGGATTCTTAAGTGCTCATTTATATCATCAGGGTTATTGCACACATAACAATTAGTTCTAAATTTCTATACTGATTTGTCTATACTGCAGGAAGTTCATCCTCCCAAAGAAGCGATAGACGAGACTAATCAGAGGAAAACTTACTGGCAGACAGAAAGAATTTGACTTCTACTACAAAAAAATCAACAAAGTCTAAAACCCTTTCTACTTTGTGTTTATATTATTTTTCTTCTTTTAATTATCAGAGACTTTAAATTAAAACCTCCCCTCTCCTCCCCCAAGAATCCTTTTACGACTACCTCGTGCATATTTACAGGTGTTGCATACAAAATAGCCAAAAGCAGGGGGGGAAATGTTCAGTTTTTACTCCTGCATTCAGACCTGCAACTAGCCGCCTGAGAATTTGCTTTGTTCCGTAATCAGTCTGGTTTGGTTTTGTTATTAAAGGGCAATAACGCTGAATGCCAGAGATGAAATTGCATTTTCTTGATCGTCAACGGTTGAAACCCTTGCCACCCTGCCGATCCGTAAAATATTGTTTTTTGGTAATAATAAAAATGTTTTTAATTTTGCCTTTTTCTTTTTTTTTGCATATACAAAATAGTACTAAAGAAACATGAAAACCCTTGGTCTCCCAGACCAGTGTGTAACATCACAAATTAGTCATCTCTTTCCTGTATGCTGCATTCTCCTTTTTAAATAAAAGCAAACGTGGAGCAGAGTTAAATTTTGACAGTAAAGGCTTTGCAGTGATGGACCAAACAATCACGTGCACTGGAGCTCCAGCACTGACCACTTAAAATTCAAATTTCACACTAACGATAAGTGTAATCATGGCAATCAGCACCACCACCACCACATCACCACCATCACAATAAAAAGATGCATTCTGTGCACTGGTGACATCAATCAACTGTGTGGTGAAGATCAGAAGCAGCACTCCCCTCTTTTCTCTCACTCCTTCTGTCTTGCTGACTACCCCACTCCCCACCTCACTGCTCCCCCCCACCTCACCCCCCGCTCTGAGAAGTGATCACATTTAATTCATTGCATCATTATGTCATCTCCATACTAATCTCTGCCCTCACACCTCCGCCACTTTGACATGCAAATGAGCTAGAAAAAAAGCCACACATTAATATAAAAAAGTCATAGCAATCATGTCTGATTTCCTGCCTTCCAGTCCCACAACACTCCCTCCAATCCTCACCTCTCCCCCCATCTCTCTTTCCAGCACGCTGTGCTGGTGATCACAAGAAACAACAGCAATCTGTTGAAGATCAGACGCTAAGACAGGGAGGTGGGGAGAAGGATACAACACATACACGTGTCAGCAACGCGGCCCAGGCAGTCCTATTTGCATATTCACATGAGTTCCATTCTCAGATTGCTTAAGCAGGGAAGAAGTTAGGTAGCTTCCCCACCCACCTACCCTCCCAGATCCATAAAGAAGCAGCTCTTGAGAAGGAGAGGGGGAGAGAGGGAGAAAGAGGAAGAGAGAGGGAGGAAGAGGGAGGGAGGGAGAGAGAGAGAGAGAAATATGAATGTAAAGGGAAA
>NW_006775530.1:66627-69198 GCF_000442215.2 Lipotes vexillifer
AAAAGGGAAAGAGACAGAATATGAGGAGAGAGAGAGGAAACGGAGAGAGACATACACAGAAAGAGACAGAGAGAGGGAAGGAAAGAAAAGAGAAGAAAAGAAAGGCTGTCCACATCTGCCTTACCTCAGCTAGCTTGCTTTCTGTTGCTCTTAAAAGGAATTCCCTGTGGTTCCTTTAGAATTTTTGAGAACCATCCTTCAGGGTTTTTACTTCTCTCTCTCTCTCTCTCTCTCTCTCTCTCTCTCTCTCTCTCTCTCTCCCCTCTCCTCCTCCTCTTTCTGTGTTGTGACTGGGTTTATAAAAAAAATAAATAAAAAGACAACTCCATGTTCAGCTAGCAGTCAAGAAGGCATCATGAAGTCCAGGGCTACAGGGGGAGGGAAGAGAGGAGGGGAGGGTCACAGCTTAATGCTTTACAAAGGAGAACCTGGAGTCCCTATTTTTCAAACATCCCTCTCACATACAATGACTAGCCAAGACAAAAATATACATACTCTATGTATACACAGAGACATATGTACATTTTCACCAGTAACCCAGATGTCAGAAATGTTAAGACTGTGATGCAAACAAATGTAGGAAAATTATGAGTCGTGAAAACCCCATTGCGGATCCACTTTGCTGCTCTCTGAATGCAGAGGGGGCCAGGCAGCTAGGGGTTTTATTTGCTGAATCACATTTGTACCAATACCTAGGTAACAAGGGACTGGCTTGAGAAGGGGTTTCAGCAACTGCAATGAATTTCCAAGCTTTGATCAGTTTTCATCAGTACTTTTGTGGCAATGAAAATGTGTGAACATGTCCACAAATTTTCTTGCTTTCGTTTTCTTGCAACAACTAAGGAAAAAAAAAGGAAAAGGAAAATAGCATTTAAATATATATACGTGTGTGTGTGTGTATATATACATATATATATATATATATGTAAGCTGATGTAACTAATAATAATAGCTGCTTTTAAATATTCCTTATGAAGTGTAAAATTGGTATGAATTAAAAACATAGAATGATTCGTGCAAAATGCACCTGATTTTCTAGTGGCCTACTGTATAATATTATCCTAATTGACTTTATTAGCTCCAGTGAAATGTTACTGTCCCTCTAAGGAACCTGCCTTCCAAGACAAGTGAACCGCTGCAGTACTGATGAACAGCAGCTGACTCAAAGACATTAAGGGCTGGTGTGTTAAGTGAAAGGAATAAAAACATTTTCTAAATACAACAAACAGCGTCTAGTTTAATTCCATTTCTCAACCTGTTCATTTCAATTAGCAAAGACAAAAGGGCATCCAATATTGTAAGAAACTTTAATAGAAATATAATTCTAAAAACTGGCCAGAGGAATGCTTTTGCAAATTGGTTTTGAACATTAATCCTAAATTTAAATAGCATGAACGTTTCACTGTAAAAAGAAAAAAATGATGCATGGTCAAGTTATGTCTCTTAAAATTTAGTCAGCTGAGCATTCAGTAACTAATTAGGGGCATTATAAGAAGCAGGATAATTATAAAAGCAATGTAAAATATGTATTACAGCATATATACACACACACATCATGGGACAAGGACCCAAATGCGGGTCATTATCTAGATCATAATACGTACACATGAAAGAATACCATTGTATATGTACAACCGACTTTGCAGAGGAAGGAAGGGAGAGAGGCAGGGAGGGAGGAAGGAAAGGAGGGAGTTTAAAAGGTGTTAGCATTCACACTAATAAAGAATTTGGGGAACTTGTTGAGGATAGTTAAGGAAATGCCAAAATAAAAATGTCCTTTATTTGAAACAGAACTCTTGGCAGACACATCAGAAAAAATTAATTTTTCTGTATCTCTCAGAGAAACTATGAAAAGAGAGATGTTTTATATTTGTGGCCTGAATCCTAAAAGGAGGAGAAAAAGGTAATTTTAAGAATCAGACCCTAATTCACAACTTACAGTTTCTACCCAAAACTGATGAAAAACATCTATGACAAGACTCATCAATGAGTTCCTGAAATAAATAGAAAAATAACCAAAACGTGAGACCCAGGAACGTTATATTTCAATATTATCATATGAATTAAATGTAATCCTTGAAGCGACTAGTCTCTGGGGTCACATATTAGGGCTTCCCCCCGAGTCCCACCTCCTTTTTTTTTTTTATTTAATAGAGGTCACCCAGGCTGAAAAGCAAAACCCAAATGAAAAGCATCTTCAGTGTGCTTATAACACGAGCTGCAAGGGGTCAGGCAGCATCTTGTATGGCCTCATAAAAAATACATAACCAGACAGACTAATAGTATTTCTCTGCATTCATTTTTGGGTGGAGGATGGGGGCTGGAGGGTGGGGGCTAGGGAGGAGAAAGGGTTGATGTTGGTAGCTATGATAGAAAAGAAAAATCAAAGATGGCACAAAAATACATTTTTAAAAAGAGGATAATCTTTTTCTTTTGTGAAAATGTATTAAGTGCAACTCTAAAATGTGACTGATTTACAAAATATACTGACCTCCATTTTTTAAGACAGTAAAAGGTATATAAATACATATCTATATTCCCTCACTTTTTTTTTTTTTTTTTTTTTTTTGT
>NW_006775530.1:69211-69458 GCF_000442215.2 Lipotes vexillifer
TTTTTTGGTTGGTTATGTTAATTGGAAGCTTTGCTAAGCTGGGCTCTTCTTCTGGTTAATGTTTTCAACACAGTAAACATTCATTTAAATACAGATTTATAAACTACATTTATTTCAGGGGATTTCTAAAAATGAAACTGATGAGAAAAAAACCATTAACTGTGTTTTTGCCTTAACACAGAGAATGTATGCAGACATGTGACAAGAGGAGAAGAATGGGCAGCGAGGGAAAGAGGATTTGGGAACG
>NW_006775530.1:69468-116566 GCF_000442215.2 Lipotes vexillifer
GAGAAGGAGAATCACACAGTTGGACAACAAATAAAAATAAACAGCTCTCAACGCTGGGAAGATGAGAGAGGCTCTGACGATATTTCTTCCCCTCCCCCTCACTTCTTTCCTCCCAAATATAGCCCAGAGATGGGTGACCCTGCTGGGGAAGATGGAGGCAGGGAGGTGACCCGGCGCTAACCAGCCTGTTACAACTAATAAGGTGTTCTCCTAAGGCACTCCGCTGACATCAGGGCAGCGTGGAGATCACCCCCCTTGTTACTGCCCATCCTCAGCTTGAAATTTACTACTCCTTTGCATTATTAAAGAGACAGCTCTCATCCTCTGTGGGACAGAGAAGATTTGGTGAAGATAAATACTCTGCATTATTTTTATTTAAATGTTATGTCTGTACTCCGTAGTCCAGATATTAAAAACCTATGATTTTACAACCTAGTCATGTGAGTAATCTGCCATTGGTGTCTCTCACTGAGATAGTCAAAAGGCACGAAAAGAAGCATAATCTTACAATTTATACTCCCCTCCCTCCCAAGCACCCCCCACACACCCACACTTGCATCCTTCCCTACCTACTCCATCTGGGAATCAAAGAATAGGAAATATTATTCTAAGGTGCCTAATTTTTATAGTAAGTTCAGCATGGCATGGCGAATCACAGTGGGGAGCCACCTATAAAGTTCGACGTAAATTTCCCACTTAGAACTTCATGACTCTTATTCGTGGCAAACAGGTAAAGTTACAGGACTTTACATAATATTTTTAAAAGATGTGCTTTAATGTTCCCATAAGAACACAGCTTGCTTGAAGAGCTTAGTGTTATCAAGTCTTAAAGGGATGTGGAAGTCAGGCGATACCACCTGCCATCTAGTCCAGCTACCCCCACATGGAGTGCAGGCATACTTGGCTCACAACATAACCCAAGAGCATAACTCTTTAATTAGGATTTTACAAAAAAAAGTCTTATAACAAATGGTTTTCTTCCAAGATATCGCTATGCCGAGGTCAGAAAATTTAGTTTTCCAAAATATAATCATTGTAACAATTGATCGTAGAGGATTAAACAATTGGCAAAACGGCACAGAGACTATTTTATTAACTGCAATCTTGAATGTCTTGAATGTTGGTACTGATAAATACAGTTTTTATTGGATAAGGTTTAAAAGTGGTCAGAATATTTCTCAAAAATCTGCCAGAGAGGTACCTTGTTAGGAATGTGCCCAGGTACAAGTGACTCCATCAAGAATGAATGCTGGCAGCAGTGATGAGTAGAAGAAATACTAAACAGTACAGTAACTGCTGATCAATCAGTTAGTTAAGACCTCGTTTTCCTTATAATCCTAAAATGTTGCTTGAAAAATATGAACCTCTAAATACAGAGACCCAGAGTATACTCCCATTTCATAAAGATACATACTTCAACCAGACTAAATTTCTAAATGCTTTCTTTTTATATATATATTTATTTTTATTTGTTTATTTTTGGCTGCGTTGGGTCCTCATTGCTGTGCACAAGCTTTCTCTAGTTGCGGTGAGTGGGGGCTACTCTTCGTCGTGGTGCGCAAGCTTCTCATTGCGGTGGCTTCTCTTGTTGCAGAGCACGGGCTCTATGTACGCGGGCTCAGGAGTTGTGGTGCACGGGCTTAGTTGCTCCACAGCATGTGGGATCTTCGGGGACCAGGGCTCGAACCTGTGTCCCCAGCATCGGCAGGCAGGTTCTTAACCACTGTGCCACCAGGGAAGTCCCTCTAAATGCTTTCTGATCTTCTGCATCCTCTCATATGTTAGCCCTTCATCTTCACCATAGGCTAGACACTAAACATATTACCTTACAAACAGAAAACCTTCCACTAATGGTAATAATAGATTGGTTTAAAATAACCTCCAACAAAATGACAGTATAGTCTTAAACTGGGTGATAATATAATATGGTAAATTTAACAGTGGAGAGGAAGAAATACAAATCAAGAAATATATTGCTGAATGATTGAGCAATCAACAATCAGTCAGTTGAAGACAACCAAGAATCCTTTTATTATAATCTGTAGGAAAAACAATCATGACCAAATCAATTTTACAAATGGACACATACCTTGAATGGGATTCTACTGGACGGACCAATAGAGATTACATGCTACAACAGACTCCACTTAATCTTCAGTCTGAATTTGTAGCAATGATATAAACAAATTATTCCATATTGTTTTGGGGAAATTTTGTTTATGCTGAAAATCTACTGCACTAAAGTACCTTCCAATGTTTTTGTCTTTATAAATTCATTCAGCCAATGACTTGCTTCCAGTAAATGATTCATTAGTTCAGGTTCAGCACCCTTTTTTACAAAGTGATTTCTATGGAATAGGTATTTGCTGTGACTGGACTTACAAATAATTACCATTAGAATACTGGTATATCATAAAGGAAGACACATTAAGAATCAACATCGTCAAAAGAGACACCCAAGAAATAACTGGATGGGCTACCTCTGCTGAATAACAACTTGAGAACAAAAAGAACATAATACATGTTTTGGGGTAAATTAACTGGTGAGCCACCAGTTAAAAACCAGAATGAGGCCAACTTCACTTGTTTTGTGAAGGGTACAGTACCATTATTTAATCACACACATTCAGGTGGCAAGATGCTAGATGGTTCTGTCAAAACATACGAATGGTGCACTGAGAGTTAGGAGTCCTGTGTCCTAGCCCTGGCTCAGCCATTAGGCTACTGAGTGGACCTAGAAATAGCATTTCACTTCACTTGGTTCCAGTTTCTTTGTATGTAAAATGAGCAGCAGTGACCACAAGGCCTTTTTCAGTAACAACTGTTTTCATTCCTTCATGAAATAACCATTGAAATACCCTTTCCTTTTAAATTGGACAGATCGAGAGCCTCCAAGTATATGTGGAGTGAGCATGAGTTCAGTAGTGATGAGTGTGCTCTGAACCCGGACCTTCAGACAACTACCACAGTCCTTGCCCATGGCTCAGGCTTAAGTTACCTTCTTCTTATACAGCATATTAGTATATGTCTGGTACTTGAAAAGTGTTAAAATGAAATACACATACATATACACACACAATTATAACTAACTTGATTTTTCATTGGACTTTTCAGTCAACATGATTTCTTAGGGGGAGGGAAACTCTGAACCTCCCTGATCTCATCAATTAAAAGCACAAATACAAAAACCGTAAGACAGAAATTAATTTTTATAACATAAAATCTAATAATTTCAAATATCAGATCATGAAAACAATTTTTGCCTCTTTTATGTTAATCTACACTTCAATTCCAAAACTACATATGAAAACAATGTCATTTTCAATTTTTTATGACAATTCATTTTTTCCTTTCATAATTTCTTCTTTGTGAACTGAGAAAGTACTTACCACTCACTAAACGAAAAAAGGCAAAATTTGCTTACATATGCAATCATTAATAATCGTGTCAAAATAAAATGTATAATATAATCCTTAATATTGTACTAATCTAAGATAAAATAGTTCTCACTTAAAATTACCTCTTCATAATATATCACACAAAAATGATGGACTGATTTTAAAAATTCCTAAGAGGGTTGAAAAGACTATAAATTACTATTAAAATGGTCCATGGGTCAAAAGAGGTTGGGAAATGCTGATCTCGGAGGTCTATTTCAGCTCTAAAATTCTTTATGTTAAATGAGACACCTCTGACTTTTCTAAAGTAGCAGAAAGTAAACTTGTAGAGATTGCTAAATCCCCCATCCCTCCCACTAGATATTTCCAAATTCACATGAATATAGCATAACAAGTCTAAAAACTTAAACATATGAAAACCTAGACATGGTAAAAATAAGTGCATTTAAAATGTGAACTTATCTACTCTATGTTTCCCCATTATCTATTTGCTGGGTTGGTAATTTACGTTTTTCATTGTGCCATTTGAACTTAAAAATTTGTGAGACATCAGCCTGAATACACTGTTATGCCCTGGTAATAAACTGGATTTTAAACATGCCTAGATTTCTAACCGAAATTTTCAGCAACATCGTTCAACTCACTGAGACTACCCTTTCAAAGAATCAAGCCATTGAAAGGGGCAAGAAGAGAAACAAGATCTCAAGACATCCACAACTTTGAACTCATGGATCAGAAAGGGCGGGGTGGGGGGGCGGTGACGCTGCTGCCTACTAAGAGGATATACCCAGGCCCACTTACTTCCTTACAGGAGAGTGTGGATCTTAAGCAAAATTACATCATCTATCAAAGACTTAGGTTCCAGAAAGGACTGGATTATAACTGGCCCTGGATTTTAGTGATATGTATAAGGGGGTACCAACATTTTTCTGTAGAAAGCCACATAGTAAATATCATAGGTTTTGCAGGCCATATAGTCTCTGCCACAACTATTCAACTGCCATTGCAGTGAAAAAAACAGTCATAGAAAATATGTAAAACAGTGAACATGGGTGTGTTCTAATAAAGCTTTATTTACAAACACAGGTGGTGGACAGGACTCAGCCTGCAGTCTGAGATCTGATCTACAATAACTTTTTAAATGATGCAATTGAAGGATGGAATAATGGGTGGAAATGTCTAAAAGAAGTGAAAGAATTGGAGAATCTTAACGACTGCAAATACATAAGATTTTAAACCCATTTGATTTGCACTTGGTGGGATCTCTATTTAATGTAGTAACAACAAGTATAAGCATAAGATTTACCCTTTCAAAGTGCAATAAACTTACACTACTTCCTCACAACTAACCTGATGAGGCAGATCAAGTAGTATTAGATAAGGAAATTGAGACTGAGACATCCTGACTTTTAAAAGATTGCTGAGTTAGTAAGCGGCAGAGCTAGCACGGGCCTTCAGGTTTTCTGACACTTCTGATGGCTCCTTCAAATGAAATTACGTTTAACACACACACACACACACACACACACACACACACACACACACACGAGTTTGTTGTCAAGACAAATTAATGCCATAGAGTAAAAATTTACTACCAGATTAAGGTGATTATAAAAAGCTTAGGAAACAACTAAAATTAGCAATAAAATAAGTATAAGGTATCAATTGACAAATTTAGTAGGGTTCAGCCATTGAAGTTTCTTGCACTGAACTAAATAATTTGAAGTGTTACCTGGATTTATAAAATACCTTTTGTAACAAATACTTTCATGCTTTTCTTTGAAAAAATCAGCTCTACATATGGTCAGAGTAGCAGATATATCCATTTAATAGGGAGACCTCCTTCTCTTTCAATTATCTTTAACCCTGTCCTTCAATGCATTCATTCAAACAACATATTCATGGGCTACAGTGAAGTTTTACAAAATTGAAAAATCCAAACATGAAATTATTGTGCCATGTCTAACATGGTATTCATGTGGAATTCTTTACACTAAATTGACAAAATTTCTCTCTTGTAGTGATAATTATCAACTGAGAGCCATATTCAAAGAATAAGATGCAGATTAAGTTATTTAATAAATTGAGCTTTTGGTGTATCATCATGAAAATGACAGTGTGGGAGATTAATGTGCTCCTTTAATAGTTAGCATCTAATGAGAAAAAAGCAAAGGCCAAGTTAATATATAATGATACCTGCTTGCCAAATGTCACGGGACATTGCCGGAACAAACGTTTCATGGAAAGTGGAATGGAGGAGAGTAGTGGGGAAACTGAATCACCACATGGCACACACTAAGAGAAGCAAGCCAAATTCCGAAGAACTTGTGGAACACCACACACAGCCCCACTATAATATTCCCATTTTAAATTAATAATGAGGAGGCTTCCCTGGTGGCACAGTGGTTAAGAATCCCCCTGCCAAGGCAGGGGACACGGGTTCGAGCCCTGGTCCGGGAAGATTCCACAGGCCACGTAACAATTAAGCCCGTGCGCCACAACTACTGAGCCTGTGCTCTAGAGCCTATGCTCGGCAACAAGAGAAGCCATCCCAATGAGCAGCCCGTGCACCGCAACGAAGAGTAGCCCCCCCACACTGCAACTAAAGAAAGCTCGTGTGCAGCAACAAAGGCCCAATGCAGCCAAAAATAAATAAATTAACAAATAAATACATTTATTAAAAAATAAAAAATTAATTAATTAATTAATAGTGAGGTTCCTATATTTATACATAAGAACTTAACAAGTCATTTTCAAGAAATGTAGAAGAGTGAAGAATTTTTCATTAAAGCACATTTAAAACTTTTTCAATATTGTATTTTGAGCAGCACTAACAAATGGACTGGCCCATCAAGATGATGGATAAGCGACTTTAAATGAATTCAGTATGTAAAAGAAAAAAATAACCATGATAATGACGATTATTAAAATGATAATCCCATCAGGCTCAAAATCCAAAGAATCAACTTAATAAGTAAAATATTAAAGAGAAAAATGTATTTTTCTATGATTAAATCCACCATCAGTCCTTTAGTTTTGCAAAAACATCACAAAAAACATTAAATTAATGTTAATTTAAACTTTAATGGTTTTTATAGTAAATTTATATAGTAATCTGTAAATTGAGTTTAGTTTTATAGCTGTATAAAAGCTATAGACACTGGAAACTAATGTCTAATTTAATGTTTGTCCAAATTTAAACAAAATACCATACAAGATGGCTAAAAATAATTTCTGTCAATACTAGGAGTCCAAGAGAATACACTACATTAACAAAAACCAGATTTGGTTCTTTAAAAGTTGGGGATGCGCAGTCCCTTTCTATGAAGCAGCCTTTTCTTCTCTGACAAGAGTCAGAATGGAAGGAGGAGCTGTTCCAGACTAACTACAGGTCACCCTCAGCATGATTCTTGAACTGTCTTCGTACAGGTCTGATCAGCAGCCAAATATTCCCCTTCTGTCCCTTTGCCCCCAAGGAACCCATTTGCCTATTTTATGTGTTTCAGCACATCTAATGATAACATAGTTACTATCTTATGAGATTTTCTTACCATGACCACTTCTTGCAAGTATCTTGAAATACACTCCTATGCCCAATTTATTTATATCTTTTGTAATGAGGTCTCAAAAAAAATAAGGTGGAATTAGAAATTGCTCCGTAACTTAAAAGAAACTCAGTTCAATGCAATTCAATTCAATGTATACCAGCACTCATAGGTAAAAGACATTTTCAAAGCATTAAGGATAGAGAGCTAAATTAGGTAATGGTCTCTACACCAAAGTATAGACAGTCTTACTGAGACCACATTTCATTCACTATTCAGTAGATGATATATTTCAAGCCAACAAAGGGAAAACATTTCTTAATTTGGTAATTATTTTTAATTTAATTTAAATACACTGGCTTTTCTTTTTTAACATCTTAGCAATAGTGATAATAGCAAGAGATCATGAGCACTTACTCTACTAGGCATTGCACTAAGCAACCTGCATGTATTATCTCATCTAATCTTCAGAACAAGCTTATGAGGCAAGAATAATTGTTATCTCCATTTTAAAATGGACAACCTACAGCATTTATAGCTTGCAAAACACATCTAACAGAATTAGGTGAAAAGACAAAATTGCCACTTTTTAGGCCAAAAATAACTGAGTATTGGCAATTATCAATAAATGTGGTAGTTAATACGTAATGAAAAAATATTTTAAGAAGTTTTGGTCTAACATCCTCTATAGCATAAAATAACCAGGTCTCATTTTTCCCATTTCCATGTCACTAGTTCATCTACCAATTTAATGTATTACTGGTGGATGCCTAATAAAGAGTCATCTTTTTGTGTTCAGTTGAAGTATAGTTGATTTACAATGTTATGTTAGTTTCCATGTACAGCAGTAATTCAGTTTATTTATGTATTATATATTAATATATAATATATATTTATTTTTCAGATTTTTTCCATTATAGGTTATTACAAGATATTGACTATAGTTCCCTGTGCTATACAGTAGGTCCTTGTTGTTGCTCTATTTTATATATAATATAGAAGGCCATCTCCTACACAGAATTCTGAGTAGAGGGTAAAAAAGATGACTTTGTATCTTAATTAGGAAGTTTGCAAAAATCTAAATCTCTTTACTTTTTTCAACACAATCAGGGAAGTTTTCCTATTTCTTATGTCACAGCTCCTCATTTGGTCTGATTAAGTCCAGTTTTGTACTCTGAACCAAGTCTGTACCAAGTCTGTACATGTGAGACTTTTAATTGTAGAAAAATGTAATAAAATGTCCATCAATACTACAAAAACAATAAAAGGCATGAATGACACTGCACTTTCAGGTAGGGCTTGGGCCCCCTCCTCTTATAGTATCTTTTGTAAACACAAAATTGCTTGCAAAGAACTCATATAAGCACAAGATAAACAATATAAAATGTGCTTTTTAAAATGTACACAGGCAACCTAGAAATCAACATCTGTAACTGGGAACACTTTAATGGTTTGATCAATTTTCAACTCTCTAAAATAGATTATTCTCAGAACAGTTTACTAAAGGATTCTACGGAATTTTGGCAGGGCCACATTTAAACAATCCCAGACAAGTGAAAAACCATGGTTATGATTTCAAGACTTCCAGAAAGAGAAGTATATGATAACCATTGATATGCTGATGCAATTTTAACAATTATCAAATTACCCTATGTAGCCTAAATCCATCATGTTATACATCATCTTTATTTCCTGTCATTTCTTTTCTTAGTGAACTAGAATTAGTATTAAATAGGCATGAGGTGGACCCTTAGTCTTCTGTTAATGCATATAGAGTTTCATTAACCTAAAATGTGAACAATTGTTTAGAGAGTAGATACTATAAATCCTATCAAAACAATGTACAAAATTCAATGCACTGAGTCATAATCACCTATTACAGTCATTGACCAAAATCTCAACAGAGAAACTCTACCAAGCATTTCTCAGGAAAGCAAACGAGAGCTAGAATCTTTACTTTTAAGGAAGTTTCATACATTCCTGGGTCTCAGGCCTGAGATTACATTCAAAAACGTAAGTTCTGCCCCTACTCTAACATGACAGCAGATGGTATCACACAACAGTTTTACAAAAACAATGTCCTCAAATTGTTAAAACTCAAGAAATCGCATGTAGATGAACTTACCCAAGTGAGCCTGCAGCCCAGGACTACAGTGGAAATATACTGATTCTGGTATGAAAAGTTAATTCACTACTTCACTGCTCTCCTGTCAGGTAGTTTTCTTGGTTCTCCTAACAGTCTATTGATTTCCACTGATTTAACTTGCTTAATTCTAAAGGTGTATCTTGAAATGGACACTTCATTGGTTTTCATTTTCATTGGTTTCTACAGAGTCTACTTAAAATGTGGCACAGAATTAAATAATTTAAAGACCAACTATAGGTAATCACACCTCCACTTCTAAAATTAAAAGCTCCTGTTAAGGGCTTCCCTGGTGGCGCAGTGGTTGAGAGTCCACCTGCCAATGCAGGGGACACGGGTTCATGCCCCAGTCCGGGAGGATCCCACAGGCCGCAGAGCGGCTGGTCCTGTGAGCCATGGCCGCTGAGCCTGCGCGTCCGGAGCCTGTGTTCTGCAACGGGAGAGGCCACAGCAGTGAGAGGCCCACGTACCACAAAAAAAAAAAAAAAAAAAAAAAAAAGCTCCTGTTAAACACCTTTGAAAACAAAGTGCTTCATTTTCCTGGCCCATAATTCAGGTGACATCAAATATTAAACATTTTTGATAAAACATCAATATTTTTTGTTTTATATCAAAACTTGTATGCCCATAAAATATCACCTTCACATCTTCCCTCTGTTCTTTCTTTGCATTTGATATTGACAAAATGAAACTGGGATCACTACATTTTTGGCCCACTGCACAGTGACTGCTACCAAAATTATGTAACCATCCTAAAGCCCATTTCCTCTAAGCACCACCATCTAATTTGTCATGTCTCCTACAGGAACCAAGGCATGTGGAAAACAGATGGAGAAAAGCATAGCTGATTAGGAATTGAAAAGAGATTTATCAGAGAAAGAAACAGAAGTAGGATTGGAAGAGGGTAAAGTCCAAGAGACACAAGGTCTATTATAGCCACTGAATTTTGTACTTTCAAAAAATGGATTTTTGTATCAGGATGCAGAATGTTCTGTGCATAGGTTCTCAAGATGAGGGGGTCTTAACCTGTATGCATAAGCCTTAATAGGATCATTTCCTCTGAAATACTTGGCAAAACTTGAGTGTGTGTGTGTGTACGCACACACACATGCATAACTTTCATCAGAATCTCAAAGGAGTCCTTGACCCCAACTAAGTTATGAACCACTGCTCTAGAAGCTAAAGCTACTGAATATCCATCTCTCTCTAGCACAGCGGGAAAAAAACCCCAGTTACTTCCATGAGTGCTTTCTCCTGCAACTTTCTTTATGGGTCAGAGGACTTATTTGAATTACAGGTTACCAGCTACAAGAAGGGCACTCACAGTCACATTCACTAGGATGAAAACTTCCCCTCAACTAACCACACTGAACACAACATGTAAACAGATACATTCAGGGGCATTTTGATAAATAGTGTACTCTATAGGTATGGGGCAGGGCATCTTACAGTCAAGAAAAAGCTACCTCAAACTTCCAATACAAAAGGAAGAATGTTAGGAGAGAAGAAAGAATGAATGCCATATTTAATGAACAGGATAATACTGAAAAGACTGGACATTAGTGTCTTTTATAATGCTCCAAAGTAATCCCAATACTTCTGTCACTATCAGTTAATCAAAGACATTGGGGATGAGTAACGAGTATAAACTACTTATACTAAGGTTGGGAATTTCTTGTGACTGACTGACACCCCATCATCTCTCTCTGGAAATACTGATATTGGGCCAGGCACAACAGATAAGGTATAAATTAACTTGTGTTATAGCCTCTGTTTTTTCTGTATCTTCTCTGACCATAAAGAGAACTTTTCTCACTGGATCTGCTAGCTAAACAAACATCCATCATCAACAATTAACATGCATACACACACACATGCATACACACATGTACACATACACATCTACATACATAAAGATAAAACACATTCAAAGGTTTTGAAAACCAGATGTAGATATAGGAACTGGTACATTTCTACCAAACCAATTTTGTTATAGTTTTCAGTTCAATGGTGAGCCCTCAAGCAATCCCATTCTCTTGTCTTGTTCTTTTAAAAGCACTCAAGCTCTCTTAAGGAACTCACTTTCTATTATTTTACAGCATACCTTCCAAAAGAACCCCAGCAAACAGTAGGAAACGTGTATATCAAAGGTACCGACCTATCAGCTATTTTGCATGCCAAACTAAACTAGTGTTCAATACCATTAGAACCCTCTCAAAAGTATGTTCACATATTAAATGCCCAGACCTTTCAAGATAGTTGAACAAGAGATTAAGCCTTGTATTTCACACTCTCACCAATTTGAAATATTCATGTGGAGATAGGGTGGGTATGATGTCCAGGAGTTATCATCAGGAAATACCTGATGACATCATGAAAACTCGGCTAACCTTAAAGTAACTCCTACCAAGATTTACAAACCAAGAGGACTGAAGATTCAGCAATGTAGAAATACAGATGAAAACCAACATTCTTCTGGCCAGCAAAATGAATCTGAATTACACATGAAAATATTGTTCAAACTCGAAAAATCATTTGATTCTGATTTTTCACATTTGATTTTTACCTGATTAGAAACCCCCCTAAGCTAAATTTTGGATACAGGTTGACTAGAATCAAAACACAAAAGGCAGAGCTGAGTCTAACAATCTATTTTCATCAAACAAAAAAATTTTGCCTAGGATCTGCTTTCCTTTAATTCTGATAATAAATTGTAATTCTAACCTTTATACTTTATTATTTCTATGTCATATCATAGCTTAGTGGAGAGAATCTAGTAACAGCTAAGAGACAGTATCTTTTTTAAAGTTTGTGAATTTTCAAATATTGATCGTTTCTCTACTTTATATAGTCAACTATTGGTAGGATTCCTCTGAAATTTCATTTTTTGTAAGAAATTTGGTTTCAAATTATATTTCAAATTGGTTTGGATTTTTCTATCATTATTATAATCCATAAGATTTATTTACTTAGTCACTTATAAAGTTTCATAAGCATCCTGAGAAACCCTTAATGACTTCAGCAGACACCATTTTAATTTATTAGCAGAAACCAAAGCCACTTTTTTGTACTTACTTCTGGAAACTTCTAACAGTTCTTTCCTTTTTCATTATAAGTAGCTTCAGTTGCTTCCTACATTTAGAGGAAAAAATCTTGCTGTTCTACTTTAAAAATTCAAATATAAATATTTCGTGGTTTAAAATCAACTCACTGATGCAATATAAAAACTATAAATGTCATATCTAGTGTCACAAGTGGAGCTATCCAAGGAAACATGACAGGATTCCTCCAAAGTTGTTACTGGAATTAAAAAGTGGCTTGAGGGACTTCCCTGGTGGCGCAGTGGTAAAGAATCCGCCTGCCAGTGCAGGGGACATGGGGTCGAGTTCTGGTCCAGGAAGATCCCACATGCTGTGGAGCAACTAAGCCCGTGTGCCACAACTACTGCGCCTGCACTCTAGAGCCCATGAGCCAGCACTACTGAGCCCTCGTGCCACAACTATTGAAGCCCACGTGCCTAGAGCCCGTGCTCCGCAACAAGAGAAGCCACCACAGTGACGAGTAGCCCCCACTCGCCACAACTAGAGAAAGCTCGCGCTCAGCAACAAAGACCCAACACCCCTAAAAATAAATAAGTAAAATAAATAAATTTATTTTTTAAAAACTGGCTTGATTTTGTTCTGCCTTCATCATCATCAGTCTTTAGGAAGCTATGTTGCAGAGTGACTTTTTTTTTAAACAGCAAGCAGTAGCATTCATGCTAAGGAATAAGCCATCTTGGAATAAAGAAACCCTTCATATGCCACTTTGCACGTAGAAGACAAGCCCAACTGGAAGATTAAAAACAACAAGTAAAACAAGCACTGAACTGCTGTTCATGCACAAACACAGAAATTAGGAGGTGGAGAGGTAGGGAGAAGGAGAGAAGAAATAGAATAGAGAAAGAAAAAGAAGTGATTGCTTAACATGGCAAAAGGCTGAAGCCTTCAGAGAAAAGTAGTCAGAAATTTCTGGTGATGAGAGGCCGAAAAACTTCCCTGAATAAATCCACGTATTATTTTTAAGTTGCTTATATCACTGCAAGGCAAAATTCTTCCTTTGCTTCCAAACCTTTAACAAAGTCAGTTGCTCAAATACATCTTATGTGAGTAGTTTGGGGGAAACTGGAGGCAACGGCTAACTTCCAGTATCCAGATTGCTGTGGAATGCAGAGATTTCCAGGGGAAAAAAAGCTGGATAGTGTGTGGTTGATGTGGGGACTAGGAAGTCACTGGAAGCAAGCACTTAAGAGTCAGGAGGGGCCATGAAAAAAAAAAATTAACTGCATTTTTGGTAAGAGATTGGGTTTCCTGCAGGACATGTTGTCTAACCACTAACTTAAATCTCAAAGGACAAACTAATGTCAGCTGGCACCTGGGTAACCCTTACAGTCTTTGTGTGGTTAAACTTCTCCTCTCATAGGCTTCTGTGAATCAACGACTTCTTCACCAAGTCAAAGGAACCCTGTGTGACCTAATTTCAGGAGGTCAACTTTGAATGGTCTCCTGTCACACATGTACATTTCTTCCTTTTTCCAGATTTTTATAGTTTTTAATTTCCTATCTGACACGGTGGAAAAGGGGGAAGATCCTGATTTGTATTCCGTTTGGTAATAGAAATGACTCATGAGAATGTCCTTGAGCTGAGAAATCCCAGTTGCCATGACTTTGGCTTTTACTCAACTGAGGAAAGCTCAGGTTGACCCCAAGCCCAGTCTGCTGCCCCAGCAGCTCCCATGTTACAAAATCAAGGCAGTGAGGGGAGTGACAGCAATGTCCGAAGCCTGCCTTTGTAGCCCAGGTGTATACGGTGCTGGTGTACCACAAAACCCAGCATTTCTTTTTAATCAATCTCAAGATAGAATTGGACTCTGGCTTATAGCTGAAAATGAGAAATAAATTTATCGCACTTTCTGTCCCATGTATCCCGGTACTTCTTGCTTATAATAATATGGAGATAAAGATTCATTGTGTGTGTAAAATTGGCTTTCCAACAAATTCTGTTGCTCTTAAAACAAAAATAAGATTCCCAGGGGGGGGAAAAATGTGCAAAAGAAAACAACCAAAGCAGGGAGGAATAGCGAAAAGAAAAGAAACAGTAAAGGTCCATTGAAAAACAACACGCATTACCTGGCTAGGTGTTTTTCCCCATGAACTATGAGTTTGATGGGTTTGAACTGTACTGTGACTCTCCCTTGGAATAAAACACAGAAGACAGACATAGTTGTCTGCTTGGGCTTCTCTCTAGGCAGCTTTCTTGGAAGCTCAGAATGTCAGACAGTCTGAAGTAGAAAATGGGAAGGTGTGTGGTGTGAGAAACAATCTTCAGAATGGCCAAATGGGCTGGCCATAATTGCACAAGTCCTGCATGGCAAAGAAGGTCTGCAAAAGATGCCAGACTACTGTATGGCTGCTGGAAGATTCTTGTCTAGAAATGGAACAGTTAGTGTTTCAGGAGAAGCCTTGGATACATACCAAGCTTGGTCAAAGTTCTACTTATATAGCCAGCCTAGGGGAAGCTAGCAGGGAAAAAAAATGTGTGTAAATAGGCAGAGAGAAAAGGTGACCAGTGGCCATTTGGCAACAAGGCAAACCGCTGGTTCCTAAAAATCATTTTTAGAGCTCTGCCTATGGCTTTTACTTACCTATTTATTCACCTACCTACTTACCTGCCTACCTACCCATCCACCCTACAGACTTGAAAAGAATCTTAAGGGACTGCCAAAACTTTAACCAGTCTTCTCCACCTGTACCTGAAAAATAGCAATACCTGGGGAGCTCATCAGACTCTGAAACAAGGGAGAAAATGCCAAGGAGAATAAGTATAAGGGCTCCCTTATTTGTCAACGCAAACCTCAGAAGAAAGGAGACTTACTTGGGTCTTCAATAAGTTTGGTTTAAATTTATTCTTTTCTCTAGCAACTGAACCAAATACTGCACTAATTGCATTCTCCATGGGTCAAGTGCCTACAAGTTAGTGGAGACATTTGAAAATGAACATGGTAACAAAGGAAATTCTGCAAGCCCTGTGTGTCAGTGAGTGGTTAACTGGACAAATGGGACCAGCTCCTGATTCTTTTATTTCTGGCTATCAAACTTTTCATCAGTTAAAGTCAATGAGTTTTCAATGTCCTAAGGCAGAAAGGAGATTAAGGTTTGCATAGAGATGTTTCAAACAAATACATTTATTTAGCAACAGTTCTACCGTTACTTAGGCAGAAATAGTATATTACAGTGCAGAATATCATTTTTATTAAGGCTGAGGAATTTGTTACAAGTTGTGCAAAATCCCCCATACCATATGTTTTCCCATGTGGACAAAATTTATTTGGAGTTTGTCCTATGAAATAAATTAAAATATCCGTAAATTGATGGTGAACTAAAAATAATAAACACTTATAAACACTTCTCTTTAACTAAGCATTACTGATGGAGACATTAAAATCAAGAGATGTAATTCTCTAGATATAGTCACGAGGAGAGGAATTTTAGTACAAACACAATGAAACTCCTAGTTCAAGATTCACTTTCTAGCCCAGAGAAAAGATATTGGAGAGGAAGAGAGAGGAGAACATAACTTTTAAAAGCTAGGAATCTGACATCAAGTTGAATTTTACCACCTTTTTTTAAGGAGGCTCAGCCAGACAATAGCCAGACAATAGGCAGTTTTCTCACTGCTATTTTCATTTTTTAATCTTTTGCAGCATAGCCCAACCAGGATGATTAACATTTACCCATCTGTCTGAATACAAAAGCCCTCAACTTTCTACAGATAGTTTTAATGTGCTATCAGTTAAACAAATTTTTTTCACTGTGGTTTTTGGACTTCGAAATAGAACTGATTTACCTACATTGAGATTGGAGAAGATGGGAAGGTAGACTGGGCAGAGAGAATGTGAATTATTACTTTATCAGACCAGAGCTAAATGTCATCAGGTTACAACTCTATAGAACTGACACCCTCGGTAGCCATGCAACCAAAGGAATCCAAGATTGACAATGTACAGGTTCAAATGCATTTTCCATGTATCAGCCACACAAAAAGAAGGGATAAAATACGGATACACGTGAACTACATATATAGAGACATCTTGCTGGTTGAGTAAGGATATGTGCTAAATAATTTATCCTAAAATACTTCCTTTTAAAAGCAAAAATAAATAAATAAATAAATAAAAAGCAACCAGGTTTTACTGTCCCAGCAAGGGTATGACAGCAACAATTTACAATTTCCTTCCATCTCATTCTCTCATCCTCCCTCCCTCTGCCTCTCCACTCACCATCCATCCTCCATTTCCTGATAACTTCTCATCATGTTAGTTCATGCCTAATATAAAATGGTGGTGTGTGGAGGAATTTTTTAAAAAGATAGAAAAAGGAAAAGTGAGACAATATGATTGGGAAGAGGACAGGAGAAAGAGAAAGATTGAGAGAGACAGAGAATGTCAACGCCCCAGTCTGGCATTTGCCTATTTAAATTCAATCCTGCAGCCCTGGCTGAGCTGAGCAATAGATGGGCTGCGCTTTGAATTTCTGATCAGACAACTGATAGGTTATGAGAGAGGACATAATCCCATTGAGAAAGCCTTTTCTTCCAAGCAGGGGCAAGTAATAGCTTACCCTTGAGAGACAGCTCCTTGCTCTATCCTTTAAATGTATATGTGTATGTATACGTGTATGCACTCACACTCGTGTCTCTGTGTGTACACATATATAAATTTTCCGTTTCTTTAAAAAAAAAAGTCAAAATAAGCATTTTATGATGATAAATGTGTACTAATAATTGATGGTCACCTGCATCAGAAACAGAGACATGCCTGGGTAATCAGACACACTCGCCAAATAAACTGTATTTTTATCTTTTTTTTAATCTAACTAGAATTCTCTACTTTGCCCATCTCATCTTAGTACCTAAATTGGTGGCCTGAAAAGAAAATGAAAATATTGAGGACAAACAACATGGGTGTTTTGAGTACACTCTCTGATTTGCTTCCCTTTCAGTATTTTGTGTTAACCTGAAAAAAGAAATATCATGCATATACAATGGACAATGTAATTCATGTGCAATATTCAAAGAAAGAAACCAAGCCTTAAATGTACTTTTTACACACATGTAAAACAATCGTTTAAATTGCTTTGTGTAGTAATTATAGACAGTTAATTACTCTAGCTCTAGTTAAGCAGTACACTAACCAAGAGGTTTGCAGGTTAATTGAAACTTGTGTAACAGTGACAAGCTATTGAGTATCCAAGTCAAGACTTTGCAACAGCATATGGGTACTGCACGGTAAAAAGTAAGAAACTGTAAATCTGATATCAGGGGTGGCTGGAGTCAAGTCTATCAGCCTCTGTGCATCACATACACCTACTAGAAAAAGACCTCCATGTCCAATTTACAAGCATAGGAAAAAGTCACTCAGAATTATACAAATGTAATAGCATAGCAGGCAAGGGAGATGTTTATAAACAAAAGCAGGGAAAGCTTAAAATGTAAGATTTTAGAGGAAGAAAGGTCATTGGATCTCATCCTTATCCCATTTTGAGTGACATCAAATGAGATGAATAGCATCTTGTGCTCTTGGTTTTCCTTCTTTCACCAAAAGGTATCCCAGTACCTAATGGAAATTTACTGCTAAGGAGGAGGAAGAAAAAGGGTTACAGGTCCATATTTTACATAATGTTCACCTTATGGTTGAGACCCACTACAGGGAAAATGTAGCATCCCATTTAACCTAGAGTCCTGTAAGCCAGTTTTTGGATGTGTGTGTGTGTGTGTGTGTGTGTGTGTGTGTGTGTGTTTGTGTTTAAAACAGCATTCCTTTCATGATTTAGGGAGATTTATTTTCCACTTGTAAATGTCCCAATTATTAATTACGACCTGCAAGATCAAAATTGGGAATGTCTATCAGTACCACTCTGCCTGTGGAATGCAGTGTTTTCACTTATGTCACACGTACATGTCAGGGTAACTTCAGTTCTCTTCACCCTCTGAGCTATAATAGATCCATTAAGTAAGTGTGGATTGGGGCAGGGCGGGGGGTTGGGGTGGGGTGCATAATCTAAGAGTGCAAATTATTTACCTGATTTAGATTCATTATAGTCAGGCATACTATCTGCATTTCACCATCTTTTTAAAATGGGGAACTTGCCCTGAAAGAATATTATGTAAATCTTTCTGTCACAGATTATTGCCTCTGTACATGACTTCCACACCGTGCATCTGCTTTCTGTGCAAGCTTATTACATACACATACACAATTCCCTATTTTTAATCTCCAGTCCTTCCCATTCTCCTCCTTCCCCCGATACTCATTATGGGGAAAATTACCTCCAACAGGACACTATTGGTTTTTTTCCATTCAATTTACATAATTGCTGTTTTGTTACTTTATGTGGAAATTTTGTTCCCCAAAGGAAAGCATCGATGTTTAAATGGCAAAATGGAGTTCTACTCAGGGTTATAAATGTAGGGTTGCTCCTAGCAATGCATTCTGGGACATTCTGAGCCCACCAATGTACAAGCCATTTTGTGGGGTTAGAGTCAGTGTTTTCCATGATGGTGACAACCCACAGTGAAATATATGCCAGCCAGGGATGCTAAGCTTCTGAGAATCATGAAAATAGCTGTTTTAGGTCTGATGCCTCATGATTTTTCAGTATAACATTATGCCAAATCTGTAATGAACCTACTTAGCTTTGATTAATAATGATAATTAACATCAACGTTCCATATATGTAGAGGAATTTAAAAATTACTATTTTTTAAATACACAACTTTTAAGAGAAAGCAACTTTTGAAAGAAGTGAGCAACTTTTGAAAGAAGTGTAGTTTCCAGATGCACATTCCCTTTTCTACAATTTCTATATTAGGTACTACAAGAGAAATATATTACATATGCGGAATAAATACACATGGACAATTGAAAGAAAACCCATAAAGGAAACACCCATGTAACCAACCAGATTAAGAAGCGGAACTTTGCCAACACCTTAGAAACCAGCCTTCCTCCCACCCTATCTCCCCCTATCTTGGACTTCACCATCGTCCTTTCATTCTCACAACTCTATAAGAGGGTCCCACTCTCTTGAATTTTAATATAGTCATTTCCTATGGGTTTTTTTGCGGTACGCGGGCCTCTCACTGTTGTGGCCTCTCCCGTTGCGGAGCACAGGCTCTGGATGTGCAGGCTCAGCGGCCATGGCTCACAGGCCCAGACGCTCCACGGCATATGGGATCTTCCCGGACCGGGGCACGAACCCGTGTCCCCTGCATCGGCAGGCAGACTCTCAACCACTGCGCCACCAGGGAAGCCCCTCCTATATTTTTATGATACAGTTTTTCTGTGTTTAAATCCCAACAAGATTTTAGTTTTGCCTGTTTTATTATTCTATTATGATTCAGAGCTTATTTCATTTGCTCAACATTGTAAGATTCACTGATTTTGTCATGTGCTGCCATGGTCCATTCATTTTCATTGCTAGGTATTATTCCATTTTGTGAATATATCAGTCTTTATTGATCCATTTCCACTGATGGGCACATCATTTATTGATCCATTTCTATTGATGGACATGTCATTTGTTTCTAGTTTGGGGTTAAACAATGCTACTGTGACCATTCTTGTTCATGTCTCCTGGTACTCATGAGCAAGACTTTCTCTAGAGTATGTATAACCAGGAATGGGATGCTATGTCTTAGTATACAAGTGAGCTCAACTTTACTAAGTAAACCCAACTCTTTTCCAATATGGTTGTCCCATACTGTCTCCCATGAGTAAAGTTCCCAACAATCTTTGTCTGCCAACTTTTAAAAATGTTGCTAAGGTGTTGGGTATGCAATGATAACTCTTTCTGGTTTTAATTTGCAGTGACCTGATTACCAGCAGGGTTAAACATTTTTTCATATGCTTACTGGCCAATCGGGTTTGCTCTTTTGTGTAAAAGGTCAAGATTTCTCATCCATTTTTTCATTGGATTAGTCTCTTTCTTATTCATTTGCCAGAATTCTTTATGTGTTGATTAATACTCTTTTGTCAGTTATATGTGTTGCAAGTATCTTTCCAATGAAATGATTTCTCATTTTCTTTATGGTGTCTTATGATAAATGTAAGTTTTTAATTTTAATGTAGTTCTATTTATTATATTTATTCTTTATGGTTAGTGCTTTTGTGCCTTGTCTAAGAAATTTTCCCCTATCCTGGGGTCATGAAGATATTCTCCTAAATTATCTTCTAAAGGCTTTATTGCTTTGCCTGTTACATTGTTAGGTCTTTATTCCACCTGGAATTACTTATTTTGTATACTATGAAGTAGAGGTTCAATTTCATTTCTTTTTTCATATAAATAACCAATTGTCCCAACACCATTTACTGAAAATCTCTCCTTTCCTCACTGATCTATAAAACCACTTGTATCTAATGTATACATATGGGCTGTTTTATTTCTTGGTTTTCTATTCTTCCATTGGCCTTTGTATTTATACCTATACCATTACTACACTGTATCAATGTGGCCTAATAATATATCTTGCCATCTGGTAATAAGTCCTGACTATGATTTCCTTTAAAAGGCAACTTGGCAATACTTCATCCTTTGTATTTCTATATACATCTCTTTTTTTTAAGTTGGAATTTTGATTGAAATTGCCTTAAATCTTTAGATCAATTTTTGGAGAATTGCTATCCTTAACGAACATGCTATATTTCTCCATTTATTTAGGTCCTTTTTAATATTGTTCAATTAATTTTCTAATTTTAAGGTTAGCAACAATAAGTGACTTCAGTTAGATTTACTCCTAGGTTCTTCATATTTTTTAACACTCTTAGAAATGATGCATATTTTAAAATTTATTTTCTATTTGTTGTTAGTATATAGAAATATAGTTCATTTTTCCATACTGATTTTGTTTCCAGCCACTTTGTTAAATCCTTATTAAGTTTAATAATTTGTCATTTGACTCTTCTGGACTTTCTGTATTCACAATTATATCATCTGTGAAGAAAGACAGTTTTATTTCCTTCTCTACAATCCTGTACCTTTTATTTCTTTTTCCTGCCTTATCACACTGGCTAGAATGTCTGGTGCCATGTTGAATGGAAGTGATAAGTATGTTTATCTTTCTTCTGATCTCAAAAGGAAAGATTTTTATTGTTTATCTGTTAAGAATAATGTTTGTTGCAGAT
The DNA here is from genome assembly GCF_000442215.2 of Lipotes vexillifer. NCBI lineage: Eukaryota > Metazoa > Chordata > Mammalia > Artiodactyla > Lipotidae > Lipotes > Lipotes vexillifer. The sequence goes on from NW_006775530.1 coordinate 90,775, forward strand.
TTTTTAGACATTAGCTATCAGATCAATAATCTTTCTTTCTATTCCTAGTTTGCTAAAAATTCTCACACTGGATATAATGAATTTTATGAAATTCTCTTTCTGTATCTAGTAAGATGATATCGTTTTTCTCCTTTAAGTAATATAGTATTATCTACATTATTATGTAATATATAATGATTATACATTCATTGATTTTCTAATATGAAACTAACACTGCATTTCAGAAATAAGCCCAGGTCATAAAATAGTATCTTTTATACAAAGCACTAGACTTGGTTTGCTAATATTAACTTTGCATCTGTGTTTCTTAGAGAGGTAGGCTATAATTTTCCTCTTCTCATACTATCCTTGAGTCTCACTATCAAGGTAGGTTATGCAAACCTCATGAAATAAGTTAGACAATGTCTTAAACATTTTGTAATTCTAATTAAGCAATTAATTCAAGCCACCTTCCTCGTCATCTCTTCCTGCCTAATCAGTCAAGGTTCAGGCACAAGACAGAAACTATACCAGTTAATGCAACCGAAATATTTTAATAAAGAGAATTGTTCACTGGGTATAAAGAATTCTGACCAGTGAACTGAAAAGACAAAAAGAACCCTAAGGTATCAAATAAGTACCAACCTCTTCAAAGAAAGGATGAATAAAGGGAAGAGGTTAGAATTATCAAAACTAAGGGGTTTGGGAAAAGGGCCAAACCCAGGTCTCTTAAGATGGGGCGCTAGGTGGCTAGTGCTGGTGTATTTGAGCAGGGCCTGATGAAACTGGTTCTTAAGATGCTAGGAAAACTGCTAATGAGATTCAACTGCTACTAGAGGAAGTAACTTCCATGGACAGAGTGACAAAATGATGCTGGAATCATGCCCATAGGAAAAAAGCTGACAGAAAGTTCATAAGAAGCAGACCAAAAGAGTCTATCATATCTTCCTCTCCAACCTTTCACTATTCTCCTAGTGGTCTCTATTGGTAGAGCTCAAAGGGAACCTGCAGGCAAGGCCAAAATAGAATTCGCAGGGCTCCAGTCCCCAGAATCACAAAGTAGCATATAGGAGTTCGGGTTTGTAGCTGAAAGATAATAGCCTAATAAATAATATTAAAATGACAAATCACAGCAGGTGACGCTTGCCAGAGAAGACAAAAATTTTCTCACCAGTGATGCAGGTCACCTCCATCACCTAGAAACTTATAGTCACGTTGAACATCTGGATGAAGAATCCTATGTGTCATATGAGCTCATAGGATGTGTCATATGAGAGTTAAGATTCTCACCATCGCTCCATGGAGATTGTAAAATGGCCACAAATTACTCCCTTCCCATATCCATGCCCCTTTAAACATGACTTTGCAGCTTCTCCTGTCCAAGATAAAGACTATTTCTCCTCCCCTTAAATCTGGCCTTGAACATCATCTAAGCCAATGGATGTTTTAGCCAGTGGAACATTAACAAACATGATGCATTCAGAGACTCAAAAATTACTTTCCCTCTCTTGCTGCTGGGCATCAACACCACCATGTGCAACAGCATGGATTAGTCTCCTGGCAAATGAGACACCACAGGGAAATAGGTCCCATTAGTCTCAGTATTTCCAGCCATTCCATCTGAGCCCACAGACATGCAAAGCCATCCTAGACTGTCTAGCCCCAATCAAGCTGGCACAGACTACATGAATTGTCCAGTTAATTCACAAAATTTTAAGAAATTAATGTTTGTTGTTATAAGATACAAAATTGTAGTGTGGTTTCTCACGTACCAAAAGCTAACTGATACATACCATGGACAATCACATGCAATCACAATTCTCCACTCAGTGGTTACAAAAGAAGTCACATCAAGAATCAAATCAAGTTCCTACTCTTACTCCACAGGCCAACAGAGTATGTTATGTTTCCCTTTCAAAATCCCTCACTCCCAAGAACATCTAAGAGTATTAAAAAGGAGAGCTTCATGTGTGCTTGCAGACTATCTTTTCTAGTCACCATATAGCAGCTGACATGCTTTGCTCGGGCTGGCATGCTTGCAAAGCCTCTTGGGCAGGTATCACTATTCTCACTATCCTTGGTGTTCATTGTGAAAAAGCTGATGCCTGGGTCAAGGAGACTGTCTCCAGATGTTCCCACAGTTGTTAGTTTGAGAATTCAAACTACAGCAATGGGTTCCAGGCAAATGCAGGGAGACTTCCTCTCTCTCAAACTCTGTACTCTAATTTTTCACCTAAGCACTAATAAGTACAGATTCCTGAAGACACAAGATCTCAATCTCTCATGAAAACATAACCCTCAACTTCGGTTAGCAACTCTAAAGCAAGAGAACACACACCTTCAAACAAACATACAACAGTTTTCAAGGACAGTGCTATCTCAGTGCACTTACAAACGAAGTATCTCACTAACAGAAATACTGTCTCTCACTATCAAACACTTAGAGGAAAACACAGGCAGAACACTCTGACATAAATCACAGCAAGATCCTTTTTGACCCACCTCCTAGAGAAATGGAAATAAAAACAAACATAAACAAATGGGACCTAATGAAACTTAAAAGCTTTTGCACAGCAAAGGAAACCGTAAACAAGACCAAAAGACAACCCTCAGAATGAGAGAAAATATTTGCAAATGAAGCAACTGACAAAGGATTAATCTCCAAAATTTACAAGCAGCTCATGCAGCTCAATATCAAAAAAACAAACAACCCAATCCAAAAATGGGCAGAAGACCTAAACAGACATTTCTCCAAAGAAGATATACAGATGCTCAACATCATTAATCATTAGAGAAATGCAAATCAAAACTACAATGAGATATCATCTCACACCAGTCAGAACGGCCATCATCAAAAAATCTACAAACAATAAATGCTGGAGAGGGTGTGGAAAAAGGGAACCTTCTTGCACTGTTGGTGGGAACGTAAATTGATACAGCCACTATGGAGAACAGTATGGAGGTTCCTTAAAAAACTAAAAATAGAACTACCATACGACCCAGCAATCCCACTACTGGGCATATACCCTGAGAAAACCATAATTCAAAAAGAGTCATGTACCAAAATGTTCATTGCAGCTCTATTTACAATAGCCAGGACATGGAAGCAACCTAAGTGTCCATCAACAGATGAATGGATAAAGAAGATGTGGCACATATATACAACGGAATATTACTCAGCCATAAAAAGAAACAAAATTGAGTTATTTGTAGTGAGGTGGATGGACCTAGAGTCTGTCTTACAGAGTGAAGTACGTCACAAGGAGAAAAACAAATACTGTATGCTAACACATATATATGGAATCTAAGGAAAAAAAAGAAAAAAGGTCATGAACCTGGGGCAAGATGGGAATAAAGACACAGACCTACTAGAGAATGGACTTGAGGATATGGAGAGGGGGAAGGGTAAGCTGTGACAAAGTGAGAGAGTGGCATGGACATATATACACTACCAAACATCAAATAGATAGCTATTGGGAAGCAGCCGCATAGCACAGGGAGATCAGCTTGGTGCTTTGTGACCATCTAGAGGGGTGGGATAAGGAGGGTGGGAGGGAGGTAGACGCAAGAGGGAAGAGATATGGGAACATATGTGTATGTGTAACTGATTCACTTTGTTATAAAGCAGAAACTAACACACCACTGTAAAGCAATTATACTCCAATAAAGATGTTAAAAGAAAATAAAAGAAATACTGTCTCTAAGATGTACTCTACCTACACCCTGGAATCAACATTAAGTTATCCAGTAGAACTTCCTAAACACCAGACCAGTGAGAATTTTTAATGGGCCGTGGGTATATTTTTTAAATAAACAAATAAGTACAAATGGTGAAATTTTGTAAAACACTTTCTTAAATTTAAAACCCTATCCATTTTTCTGATGTCATGCCTATTTTTTAAATAAATTGCTATTTCTGTAGTGAAATAATTGTGATAAACTATTACCACCGTCCCATTTTAACATGCTTTCTTGGTAAAACTCAAAAGTTGGGCTCCAATTTCATCCCCCCAACCTTTTTTTCCAGGAACAGAAAATCAAAAAGTCTAGGGAATACAGAGTGATTTAATTTTTGGAGCCTCTGGACAAATATATTTCTGTTTTCACTTGGCTTATTCAGGCAAATTTCCCAAGAAAAAAGAACAGCGTCCAAGTGTCCTTCTCTTGAAAGTCAAAAAACTGTGTTCCAAATTGAAATGACTAGGGTTTTTTTTTTCTTTTCAGTCTGCACCATCCCCACAAAGGTATCAGGGATCTTGGGGACAAATTTCAACCACAGTTCAGGTTCAAGATACCCCATGCTTTTCCTCATCTCCTGAAGGCTCGGCCAAAAGAAGATTTCAAGGAATGGTGGCTCAGCCCTGAGATAAAGAGATGGAAAGAATATTGCCTAATTCCTGTAACACAAAGCCCTAGCTCTGCTTCACCCATGTTGGGTGCATTAGTCAAGGTCAAATCAGAAAATAGAACCACTCTAGGAATTTCAAGCAGATAAATGTAATACAGGACTTGGTTAGAAAGGTATTAAAAGGACTTAGAGTATACAAAGGGGGTGAAATAACCCAAAGGCTAGTAACTAATTAGATAAAGCAGCTATCACTGGTAGGGCTGGTAGGTAGAGGTGGTTATATTATCAGAGCCCAGAAGTGCAGAAGAGGATTAAATGGCAATACCAGGGCTATGAGGGAGTATCTCATGACTAAAGCTGGAACTACTGAGGGGTTGCCGAGTACTAATGATGCAACCAAGGAAAAGGCTCCAGTGGGCATGTGATGGGACTGCCAAAAAATGCTTCATTCCATTGCTGCCTGTTGTTGCTAGAAGGTAGCTAGAATGTCAATGGAAGCTAGAAGTGAAAATAAAGTAGCTTCTCCCCATATCCTGTTTCCCAGTCCCTTCCCAGGGCCAATAATTGGTAGGACCTAATAAGAAGCCAGTTAACAAAGGAATTTGGGAGAGGTCACTTGCAAGGCCCCAGGTTCCCATCATATGTAACAATTAAACACAGAAGGGTGAGAATAATGGCTGAGAGCTAACCAGCAAATGACTGACCCAGCTGCAATGTGTTTGTTTCTTCTTTAAACTTTTAATAAGTGAAACTTCCTGAGAGAGCAAAACAAATATGTTCTTACCAAAAAAAAAAGGCAAAAAAAAAATAAGGAAGAAATATATGAGGTGCTAGATGTGTTAATTATCTAGATGGGGGGAAACAGGTGTGAATACTTTCATGATGTATAAGTAACAAATCACTGTGATGTACACTTCAAATATCTTACAATTTTATATGTCAATTATACCTCAATAAAGCTAAAAATAATATTTTTTTAAAATGGAGTATTATAGATTCACAGGAAGTTGCAAAGGTACTAGAGAGGTCCCAAGAAACCTTCACCCAGTTTCCCCCATTGTTAACCTTACATAATTTTAGTTCAATATCAAATGGAGGAATTTTACTCTGGTGTGACGTTTGAGTATAGTTCTATGTCACTTTTATCACATGTCTCTTGAAATTGAATAGACTGATGCTTTCCACTCTGTTCCCTTTTTTAAAAAGTGTTTTACCTATTCTACTTCCTTTGCCTTTTCATATACATTTTAGAATATTCATCTTTATCAACAAAAATCTTGTTGGGGTTTTGACAGGAATTGCATTAAACCTACATCAAATTGGGGAGAACTGACATCTTTGTTAAGTCTTCAAATCCATGAACACAGTATGTATCTCGATTTATTTAGACTTCCGATTTCTTTCATCAGCATTGTGCAGGAGAGAGGACCTTTATTGATACTGTAGTCATTTGGACTTTTAACTCAGTGAAAATAAAAAGGAATATGTGTACACCATGTCACAAGATGTAAATAACTGAGTTTAGGTGAATTCATTAATTATATACACTGTATTTTCTCTCTTTATTCCCTTAACTCTATTACTAAAATGGTCTCATATTTATATAGTACTATTTTTTAAAATTATGAAACCATTTCACATCTCAGTCTCATTTCAGCTGACAGATCTGTGAAGTAGATGGGGGTGATAATTCCCAATTTGTAGCTGAGACTTGGGGAGGTTGCTGAGTTGCCTAAAGTCACTGGCCATAAGAAAAGAAATGAGTACTCAAACCCTTGTCTTCTGACATCAAGCTCAAAACATTTTCCATCCTACCTCATCAAAACCACTCTTGCTTATAATAGTGGCCAAGAGTTCCCACACCATCAATTGTAACAAGTTTGACAACAATCCCCTAAAGTTTTCTAAAACCTTCATAATCACTCTGGGAAGGGTTATGGTATCTTGCTTCTTTGGTTCCATTTTTTTTTTTTTAATTCAGTAAAAACCCATGATAGCTATGGGTTACATAGGCTACCCTAGATAGTCCAAAGTAATGGTTTCAAAATATTTTCTACAGAGCTCTAAGGTGCCTTGGGGTCTACCATTTGGATGGGATGTAGGGCTCAGGGCTTCTCTCTCCTACTCAACCACAAAGCCTCTGCTTAAATCTGTTTCATATATTGGAGCTCCTCATAGGGTTTGATTTTAAAAACTATGACTAAAACAACATAGAGTCTTCAGGGGCCTAACCAAGGTGGAGAGCTGTTCACTTAAGGGAAATTCTTTCTGGAATAGAATACATCAGAGTTTGTGTTTGCCTAGCTTTATAAACGGGGCAATCATAAATAATAGGTAAAGTGGTCTACTCTTAGGTCTTCTGGTTTTCCCTGACAAGAAATCCCAAAAGTATATACCCCATCCAATAATTATTTATTGAGCACAAACTCTGGGATGGTTTCTGATAGGGTAGAGAGAAGCACATGTTAGAAATCATCCTGTCAGGAAGTTTGAAATCTAATGGGAAGACAGGGCAAGCATCCAAGAAGCAATAACACAGACAGTATAGGATGTGTGCTAATAAATATGCAAACAATGCACTATCAGATATCATATTGGACTGGGGGAAAATTTTTTAAGTAGTAACTATTATTTATTAAAAATCTACTCTGAGTCAGTTGTTCTACTACATACATTAAATCAAATGCTCCTAAGAACTTTGCAAAGTAGAAGTCACTATCCCCATTTTACAGATGTAGAAACTGAGATTCATACAGTTAAATAACTTGCTCAGAGTTGCTAGAACTCAAATTTAAACGCAGGTGCAAAAAGAAATCCAGGTGCATTAGATTCCTAAGACTGTGGCCCCATATGGCCTTCACAAAAAGAAAAAAAAGTCATTGTAAGGATATGAGAGTGTCTCATGAATCTAAAAGTTGTAAGGCAGCTAGGTTTGGAAAGGAAATAGAATGAGGAAAAGGTATGCTGTCAGAAACCCTGGCAGTGCTTTCTTCTCATCGCTCACCTCAACTTCTCTCAGAATTCTTCTCTCCTTCTCTGCAGAATCACCTGCTGTTAGCCACAGTTCCCAAAATGGGTACAGATGGCCACGCCACAGCTACCGAATTTGTTTCAAGTTCACCTACTTAAAGATGGAATGTCTGGCTTTCTTTGGGTTCCAATTCTCAGAAGACGAAAATATGTTTGGGCCAGCAGCCATCCTCATCTAATCAGCAATTAGTGAGGAGAAGGGTGTTGGTAGCATGAGGAACTACATGGTAGCACATGGAGAGAGCCACATGGAGACAGTGAAATACATCCTAGAATGTAGGTAATTGAGAGCTAAGCAAATAACACAAATTTCAGACAAAACCTCTCCCAGGCTCACTGAATTCAAGAGTTGATGAGGTTCTTATAGCTAAAGTCAGGGATGTACCTGTTCCTGATCAGGACAGCAGAGAAAAACAAGAAACTTTGTTAAAAAGAAAAGAAAATTTCATCAAATCTACCCCATCATTGCTCCTCTCTGAAAGACCCTAACTTCATGAATGTTTGAGTTCTACTATACTACTAATTTTGCCTGACATTAGAATTATACACACAGAAAGGCCATGCATGTGTCAATTACAAAAGAAGCTAAAAATCAAAAATTATGGGTTTAGCTTTGCTATACTTGGATTTATAGATGAAGAATACACAAACATAAGATCAAAAATGTTATTAACCCTTCCAACTTTTTCTTTCATTAATCAATATAATCTAGTTAGTATATACCATATAGCTATAACATAACTCAACCTACTCATTTTCAGGATCAAATTTAAATCTTACAAAGCTGTCTCCAATTCTCTGTTAAGAATTGTTCTACACACACACACACACACACACACACACACACACACACACACAAACTGCAGCAAAGATTATACTTCGTGGTGAAACACTGATGCCTTAAAGATCAGGACCAAGACAAGTGTGTCCACTATCAACTCTTCTAGTTATCATTATACTTTAGGTTCTAATCAGTACAGTAAGAAAATAAAATGAATTAAAATCTATTAGGATGGGAAAGGAAGAAACAATAACACCATTATTTGCAAGACATGATTGTGTATGGGGAAATTCCGAAGTAATTCAGAGATAAAATAGTTAAACTAAAGATAAACTTTATGCATTTCTTTCTTTTTTTTTTTTTTTTTTTTGCGGTTTGCGGGCCTCTCACTGTTGTGGCCTCTCCCGCCGCGGAGCAGGCTCCGGATGCACAGGCTCAGGGGCCACGGCCCACGGGCCTGGCTGCCCCGCAGCATGCGGGATCCTCCCGGACCGGGGCACGAACCCGCATCCCCTGCATGGGCACGCGGACTCCCAACCACTGCGCCACCAGGGAAACCCTATGCATTTCTTTACACTAGCAATAATTAGTATTTTAAAGTAATAATTAAAAAGCAACCATATCACTTCTATATCTAGCATTATGGCTATCTAAAAGCCCTCACAGGAGTATCACACTTCAGAACAACTATACTCTGAATGGGGCACATTCTTAAGGTGTCATTGGTCTCACAAGTCTTAGGGACTCAAAAGATGGGATTTCACACTCTCTACCAAAAACCTTTAGCTGAGGTCAGAGCAACAGATAGTGAAGAGATACAATGCTACCCCAAAAGTAATGCCAGTTGAAGCACTCTTATCAAGATACTGAGACTTGGGCCATCAAGGAAAAAGGAAGTTGAGCCTGGGACTTCCATGCTAAACCAAGACCCCCAAGAATGGTGGCAGACTGGGGGCACTTCTTAGCTACAGAAAGAAGAACATATCTTCTGAAGAAGTATATCCACAAATTAGGTCTGAAGGAGTCCTAATGATTAAGATCAAGAAGTGGGGCTTACAAGAAAAGATCAGTAAGCACATTTAAAGGCAAGACACTATGAATAAGAGCCAAAAAATAACAAATTTGAGGGTTAGACTCTCAAGGAATCTAAATATTGGGACTTTCAGATACAGAATAGAGTACATTTATGGAAAAGAATGTTTAAAGAAATGAGAGCACAGTTACAATGATCAGAAACCAACAAGAAGGTATCAAGAATTATCAGATAAATTTGAAAGGAAAATAAATGAAACTCCTGACATTAAAACACCATCGTTGAAATAAAATACTTAATGAATGGGTCAAATAACAGAATCACTATGACTGAAGAGAGAATTTGTGAAATGGAAAATGCATATTAAGAAATCACCAAGAACTTAAAGACAAGTTGATGGAGAATATAAAAGAGGTTTTAAGAGGTAAAGTGGAGAGAATAATTGGGTCTAAAATATATCTAGGTAGAATACCAGTGAAGAAAAATAAAGAAAATGGAGAAAAGAAAACTTTAAAGACATAAAGGTTGTGAATTTTCCAGAACTAATGAAAAGCATGATTCCAATGATCCAAGCACTGCAATATATCCCAAGCAAAATAAATGAAAAGTTATCCATGCCTAGATACACTGTAGTGAAATTATAGAACAGCAAAAACAACGAGAATATATTAAGAAAAATAAATGAGAAAGGATTAGGACTAGAGAAAAATTACAAAGGAACAATAATTAGAATTATCACAGATATCTCAATATTCATAGTCAATATAAGAAAGTAAAATAATGTTTCAAAGTAATGAGAAGATTTCAATCCAGAAATGTATGTTCAACAAAACTATCTTTCAAGAGTATTGGTTAAATATATTTATGAATCCATGAAAACTGAGAATCTTACTAATCATGAGGTCTACATCTAAGTAACTTCTAAATGTATGTTCTTCAAGGAAAAGGAAAATAATCCCCAAAAGGAGGTTTAAGATAGAGAAATAAATGTTAAGCAAATAAAAGGTAAACATGGATGTAAATCCAAACATACACTGTCTATATAAAACAATACCTATGATGATGATGATGATGTCTAATTTATGGTATTTAGAAGAAAAGGGTACAACTAAACTGTTGAACAATGACAGTACATAATTCTTGAGGGTTAAGATAAAAGTTCTGAGAACCCTGACTTGTTGGAGGGTAGATCAAGATATTATTTAACTAGAGAATTGAACACCAACTACAAAAGTGCAATCAACCAAAAAAAGAAATAAGAAGGGGGGAAAGCAGCAAGGAAATAGCAAGACAAATAGAAAACAGAAAGATGATGATGGACATATGCCCAAAGACACCAATAATTACAAAAAAAAAGAAAAGAAATGAAAAAACTGAATCCAGGATGTCAATAATTAATAATTAACAGATATGAAAAAAGATATTTGAAAAACCTCAACCTCCAGTGGCTTCTCGTCATGATGGAATGACTTGCCCCTTTCCCACTATAAGCAACTAAAAAACTGGATGGAATATATAAAAAAGCAAAAGAATGACAGGAAAAAACTCATGATCATCTTGATGCAGAAAGCATTTGGCAAAATGCAATATTCTTTTATGATAAAAACACTTAAGAAACTATGAATAAAAGGAAACTGCCTTTCAGACAAGAAAAATTGAGGTATACAATATTTCCATTATGTACATATTTTTATATATATAGGAAACATGCTATACCCATGTTTATATATAATATTATGTACTATAGCAATTATATTTGATATTATGTAATATCAGCAAAATAATTACTATTATTTATATTAATATATATTATGTTTATATATTTTATATGTATATATATTGTTAGAAATATGCTAAACCCTAATTTTGGCCCCCAGATTCAAACCCCTCCTCTCCACCCCACTCCCTCCCGCTTTGTGTGGTCTGGCTGACCATGGACTGAGCTCCCTAACGTTTGAAAAGAACATATTCTCTAAATCTGCAGATTACATCAAAAAGTTGTTGTCTGAGAACTTATCCAAAGAGACTCATACATCTCTTTTCCATAGATCCATCCCTCTATCCATCCATCTATTCATCCATTAATTAATTTATTTATTAAGTGCAACATGTCACAGACCCTATTCTAAGCTCTGGGGTTGCCACAGTGAACAAGACAGACAGTGTTCCTGCTCTCATGGAAACAACATTTGGATGGTGATGAAATGCAAAAGAAAATATTGCTATCATATTAATGTTTTATTCAGTATGAAAGAAGTATTTCTAAACTTCTGAGTTTTTCAAAACAGAAATGAAATAGGTTCACAGATTTCTGTCTGTCATTAACTCATAAGACCACAGAATCCTGGAGCCAAAAGGCTCCTTGGAGACTATGAAATCTAACAGCATATTCACACCTGAGTTTCAGATATGTTAAAAAGCTGCACTAGGCGTCCAAACTTGGTAAAATTACTATGAAATCCATTTATTTATTTATATTATTAAATGTATATATTAAAAGTCATGTACCGTAGCATTTAAAATCATAGTAACATTCCAAGAGAACATGTTTCTTTCTTGTTCCAGTCTCTCAAGGAAACCAATTATACTAACTTTGGGTTACTTCTATTCACAGCTAGCATCAAGCAAATTTAATGAATAAAATATAAATTTGGAAAAAAAAATCAAAATTTGAAGGAAAAAGTTAACATAGGAGGGCTCCTTCAAACTCTCAAATCATAAAAAGAAAAGATTGTTTTGTAAATTTTAAATATGGCTTTTTAAGTAAACTGAACTGTTTTACCCTCATTTGAGCTGCTATTTTAATAGGAGACTACTGGCTATTACACATACTTGTCTTCTTCCTTTAGAGGATCAACCTTTAATGGGGAGAAAAACAGACTTGGAAGAAAAACTATAAATAAGATTTCCTGTGTTACAAATGCAATTTCAGGTTCTGGAGATAAGATTCATTCAAAATACTGGATGGTATTTTGAAACCATAATAAAAATCTGTATTTTTCACTCTCTAACCCAAGTTATTCCCAGTACCCGTCTATTCATTACTTAATACATATTCCTTCTTTCCACCTAAGGTAAGATTACTTAACTGGAACAACAGAAGAAAACTAAAGCTCCCACTACAAGTTTTGCTCCACCAATACTTTTATTTATTAATCACAAAAATGTACAGATCACAGTATTATTTTTTTAAGTACTCCATTAACCAGAATCTTTTCACATCATAGGAAACATAGCAAATATTTAAATAACAATAATAATCCTCCAATCTTCAAAATGGCAGATTTTTAAATCAGTTTGGAGAAAATGGCAACAATTATGTTCTCAAGGAATAGTGAGATATCCTAATTTCTGTGATTTCTGAAAATATTTATTCCCCTGGTTGGGTAGTACTCAACCTTTTCCATTTTTCTTGGGGAGAATCCATTATATAAGAAGCTATTTATCTTTCCCCTGGAGGCGTCCTCCCAAGAAATAAAGAAAACATCTAGAAATGCTTTGAAATGATGGTAGAGCACATGTCAAACAGAAAAAAAAAAATAAGATTCTAAGAATATTAGTCTGACCCCCAAAGAGAGAAACACTTGTAATCAATTTTCTTTTCATTAATACAGTAAATGCTTTCTACACTTTGTGTGCCTAAAGAGAACCATTCTAAGATAAAGGATGTCTCCCCAACCTTTTATACTGAACTAGTGGTTTCCCAAATTTAATATGCATGAAGAGTGCACGTGAGCCCTCTTAAAGCCAAGAACCAAACCCTGTCTGTATAATAAATCTCACCACTATTCCACTACTAGACAGGGGATTAAAACTAATCTAACAATCCCCAAACCAAGCACCAAGTGGATTAAAATGCAAAATGCATGGGAGCAGGAAGATTCTTAATGCTAAATAACAAACATTGCAATCATAGAAATCATTTTTATCTTCTTGTTTATGCTAAGTAGATACTATTAGACTTAATACCTTTATTCACACAAGTAGAGGAAAGAAACAGTTTTATAAAGACCTAAATACTTGACTGCCTTGTTATAGCTGGCCAAAAACCACCAAAAGCAAACAAAAATGAGCTTAATAAAAGGACTACACTGTGATCTTTAGATTGTTTATTCCTTTAAGGTCAACTTAGTGATGCTTGATATTTGCAATTTTCCTTTAAGCCAAAACAGTCCAAGCTATAAGGGTTGAATCAAGAAGGGCAAAAGAGTTTCCAGGGATTCTAAAACTGGAGCAGCCTCTTCCTTTGCCAAAATTATCATCACAGCACACAATGGGAGAGCCCTTGTTAAAATGAACTTAGAAGATGCCCTCATGAGGCCTGAGCCCTTTAAAGCTATAGCTGATAGCAAATATAGGTAAGTGACCATGTTAGCACTGTCTATCCAAGGAACATAATACACACACACACATCTGGCATCTCCTAATGGCCGTGGAACATATTATATGCAAAACCATCCACTTAGCTCCAACTGCAATCCACATATTGCTGGAAGGAATCCATAAAGTTTTATCTGAAATACTGTTGCAGGTTTCATCTCTGTCATCCTCCTCAATTTTCCACTTCTGGGTCCTGTTAAACTCTTTCTCAGACAGCTGCATTTCAACTTGAATCCCTCACTGGACCCTTCCCTACCCTCGCTCATCTATAAAATAAAGTATCCTTCAAGTCTCTCCTGCTGTACTGTTCTATGTGATTACTACCAAGTCAGGTCCAGACATTCTTAAGCAAAATAACTGCTACAATTTTAACACTGAGACTGAGCTTGTTCTGGGACACTTACCTCATCTGCAGCATTTATTTCAAAACTCAAAATCTGGGTGAAGAAAAAAAAGGACTATTATACCTAAGTGAGGTACAAAATGTGAGGTAAGAACATATGCTTGGACTAGCCTAGGCATTCACAACTGGTTTTCAACCCTCAAGGATAGGTGTCCATTTCATTTCCTCTCAACCAAGTCTTCTTGGTTCAGAAACACCTACATATAACACAACATTAAGAGGAGTTAAGAGTTATAACTGAAGGTTGTAAAATAGTAACAGGATGATTTCTACTTTCACACACTATGATGCATGTTTCTGCAGTGAAACTGCTAAGTCATCTCATGTTAGTAACAATGGTAAACAGAGTAGAATTTAATTAGCTATACCATGTGTGATCTAAAAAAAAAAAGGGTTTCTTATCTTTCTACATGTAAAAGGACAATCAAAAGATAAATTAGGTATGAGGAAATTCTTCAAGCCTAGCTGAATCAAAATGATGTGTTTTCATTTACGAAGACATTTTGGTAAAAACACCCCAACGTTTCTCATTTTTTTTACGGTATATACAGTAAAGACCATCAAGAGCCAAAGTCCAACAGGCCTCCAGGAATCACCCCATCCCCTCTATCAGATCAACTTCTAAACAAGCAGCTGGTTTTTGCAGAAATCGTTCCCAAATCTAAATCAGCTAGCCAGTGTTGGTACACAATGAGATATTCATTCGTCTTCACTAAGTTGTCATAAAGCTAAATTTATTTAACATACAGGAAATGCTTTATTTGGAGAATATTTCCTTCCCACAATTTCAGTGTTCAAATGTCCTTTTTTTAAATGAAATGACAGTTATAATAAATGATACCTGGTTCTTCTGTTTTCTATTTCTTTGCTGGGTTTTGTTTTTAATTTACAAACATCGTCCTCGAAAAAAATTTTAATTGACAAAATTTTGAACGTTAACAATCCATGGCTGAATGGATACAAAAACAAGACCCATATATATGCTGTCTACAAGAGACCCACTTCAGACCTAGGGACACATACAGACTGAAAGTGAGGGGATGGAAAAAGATATTCCATGCAAATGGAAATCAAAAGAAAGCTGGAGTAGCAATTCTCATATCAGACAAAATAGACTTTAAAATGAAGACAATCACAAGAGAGAAAGAAGGACACTACATAATGATCAAGGGATCAATCCAAGAAGAAGATATAACAATTGTAAATATTTCTGCACTCAACAGAGGAGCACCTGAATACCTAAGGCAAATGCTGACAGCTATAAAAGGAGAAATTGACAGTAACACAATCATCATAGTAGGGGACTTTAACACCCCACTTTCACCAATGGACAGATCATCCAAAATGAAAATAAATAAGGAAACACAAGCTTTAAATGATACATTAAACAAGATGGACTTAATTGATATTTATAAGACATTCCATCCAGAAACAAGAGAATACACTTTCTTCTCAAGCACTCATGGAACACTCTCCAGGATAGATCATAACTTGGGTTACAAATCAAGCCTTGTAAATTTAAGAAAATTGAAATCGTACCTTTTCCAACCACAATGCTATGAGACTACATATCAATTACAGGAAAAAATATGTAAAAAATACAAACACATGAAGGTTAAACAACACACTACTTAATAACCAAGAGATACCTGAAGAAATCAAAGAGGAAATTAAAAAATACCTAGAAAAAAGTGACAATGAAAACACGAGGACCCAAAACCTATGGGATGCAGCAAAAGCAGTTCTAAGAGGGAAGTTTATAGCAATACAATCCTACCTCAAGAAACAAGAAACATCTCAAATAAACAACCTAACATTACACCTAAAGAAATTAGAGAAAGAAGAACCAAAAAAAACCCAAAGTTAGCAGAAGGAAAGAAATCATAAAGATCAGAAATAAATGAGAAAGAAATGAAGGAAACAATAGCAAAGATCAATAAAACTAAAAGCTGATTCTTTGAGAAGATAAACAAAATTGATAAACCACTAGCCAGACTCATCAAGAAAAAAAGGGAAAAGACTCAAATCAATAGAATTAGAAATGAAAAAGGGGAAATAACAACTAATACAGCAGAAATACAATGGATCATGAGAGATTACTACAAGCAACTATATGCCAATAAAATAAACAACCTGGAAGAAATGGACAAATTCTTAGAAAAACACAACCTCCCGAGACTGAACCAGGAAGAAATAGAAAATATAAACAGACCAATCACAAGCACTGAAATTGAGATGATGATTAAAAATCTCCCAACAAACAAAAGCCCAGGACCAGATGGCTTCACAGGCGAATTCTAGCAAACATTTAGAGAAGAGTTAACACCTATCTGTCCCAAATTCTTCGAAAATACAGGAGGGGGAGGAACACTCTCATACTCATTCTACGAGGCCACCATGACGCTGATAACAAAACCAGATAAAGATGTCACAAAGAAAGAAAAATACACGCCAATATCACTGATGAAAATAAATGCAAAAATCCTCAGCAAAAAACTAGCAAACAGAATCCAACAGCACATTAAAAGGATAACACACCATGATCAACCGTGGTTTATCCCAGGAATGCAAGGATTCTTCAATATATGCAAATCAATCTATGTAACAAACCATATTAACAAATTGAAGGAGAAAAACCATATAATCATCTCAATAGATGGAGAAAAAGCTTTTGACAAAATTCAACACCCATTTATGATTAAAAACCCTCCAGAAAGTAGGCATAGAGGGAACTTCCCTCAACATAATAAAGGCCATACATAACAAACCCACAGCCAACATCGTTCTCAATAGTGAAAAACTGAAACCATTTCCACTAAGATCAGGAACAAGACAAGGTTGTCCACTCTCATCACTATTATTCAACATAGTTTTGGAAGTTTTAGCCACAACAATCAGAGAAGAAAAAGAAATAAAAGGAATCCAAATGGGAAAAGAAGAAGTAAAACTGTCACTTTGCAGATGACATGATACTATACACAGAGAATCCTAAAGATGCTACCAGAAAACTACTAGAGCTAATCAATGATTTTGGTAATGTAGCAGGACACAAAAGTAATGCACAGAAATCCCTTGCATTCCTATACACTAATGATGAAAAATCTGAAAGAGCAATTAAGGAAACACTCCCATTTACCACTGCAATAAAAAGAATAAAATACCTAGGAATAAACCTACCTAAGAAGACAAAAGACCTGTATGCAAGAAACTATAAGAACTCATGAAAGAAATTAAAGATGATACAGACAGATGGAGAGATATACCATGTTCTTGGATTAGAAGAATCAACATTGTGAAAATGACTATACTACCCAAAGCAATCTACAGATTCAGGGCAATCCCTAACAAGCTAGCAACGGCATTTTTCACAAAACTAGAACAAAAAATTTCACAATTTGTATGGAAACACAAAAGACCCTGAATATCCAAAGCAATCTTGAGACAGAAAAATGGAGCTGAAGGAATCAGGATCCCTGACTTCAGACTATATTACAAAGCTACAGTAATCAGGACAGTATGGTACTGGCACAAAAACAGAAATACAGATCAATGGAACAGGATAGAAAGCCCAGACATAAACCCACACACATATGGTTACCTTATCTTTGATAAAGGAAGTAAGAATATACAGTGGAGAAAAGACAGCCTCTTCAATAAGTGATGCTGGGAAAACTGGACAGCTACATGTAAAAGTATGAAATTAGAACACTCCCTAACACCATACACAAAAATAAACTCAAAATGGATTAAAGACCTAAATGTAAGGCCAGACACTATAAAACTCTTAGAGGAAAACATAGTCAGAACACTCTATGACATAAAGCACAGTGAGATCCTTTTAGACCCACCTCCTAGAGAAATGGGAATAATAACAAAAATAAACAAATAAGACCTAATGAAACTTCAAAGCTTTTGCACAGCAAAGGAAACCCCATAAACAAGACCAAAAGACAACCCTCAGAATGGGAGAAAATATTTGCAAATGAAGCAACTGACGAAGGATTAATCTCCAAAATTTATAAGCAGCTCATGCAGCTCAATATCAAAAAAACAAACAACCCAAGCCAAAAATGGCCAAAAGCCCTAAGTAGACATTTCTCCAAAGAAGATATACAGACTGCCAACAAACACATGAAAGGATGCTCAACATCATTAATCATTAGAGAAATGCAAATCAAAACTACAATGAGGTATCACCTCACACCAGTCAGAATGGCCATCATCAAAAAATCTAGAAACAATAAATGCTGGAGAGGGTGTGGAGAAATGGACCCATCCTCTTGCACTGTTGGGGGGAATGTAAATTGATACAGCCACTATGGAGAACAGTATGGAGGTTCCTTAAAAAACTACAAATAGAACTACCAGATGACCCAGCAATCCCACTATTGGGCATATACCCTGAGAAAACCATAGTTCAAAAAGGGCCATGTAGCACAGTGTTCACTGCAGCTCTATTTTCAATAGCCAGGACATGGAGGCAACCTAAATATCCATCCACAGATGAATGGATAAAGAAGATGTGGCACATATATACAATGGAATATTAGCCATAAAAAGCAATGAAACTGAGTTATCTGTAGTGAGGTGGATGGACCTGGAGTCTTTCATACAGAGTGAAGGGGGTCAGAAAGAGATAAACAAACATCATAGGCTAACACATATATATGGAATCTAAAAGAAACCAAAAAAAAATGGTTCTGAAGAACCTAGGGGCAGGATAGGAATAAAGACGCCCACA
Source organism: Lipotes vexillifer (assembly GCF_000442215.2). Lineage (NCBI taxonomy): Eukaryota > Metazoa > Chordata > Mammalia > Artiodactyla > Lipotidae > Lipotes > Lipotes vexillifer. The sequence continues at coordinate 109,470 of NW_006775530.1, forward strand.
TAGAGAATGGACTTGAGGACACAGGGAGGTGGAAGGGTAAGCTGGGACGAAGTGAGAGAGTGGCATGGACTTATATATACTACCAAATGTAAAATAGATAGCTAGTGGGAAACAGCCACATTGCACAGGGAGATCAGCTCAGGGCTTTGTGACCACCTAGAGGGGTGAGACAGGGAGGATGGGAGGGAGATGCAAGAGGGAGGAGATATGGTGATATATGTATGTGTGTGTGTGTGTGTGTATATATATATATATATATATATATATATATATACACACACACACACACACATATATATATATACACATATATATATATCTGATTCACTTTGTTATAAGCAGAAACTAACACACCATTATAAAGCAATTATACTCCAATAAAGATGTTAAAAAAATAAATAATCCATGATGTCCAAATTTCTGGGATTCCCTGGAATAATAAAACATTCTAGAAACAAAGTTTCCATCTCTCTTTCCTTTCAAAGTACTAATTAACCTCACTGGTCTAGTAATCTGACAAACTGATGAGAATGAATTGTTGTGTTAATTTAGATTTAGCTAACTTGGATTCAACAACCAAAACCACCACGAGTATTCAGTTTTCTTGTCCAGACCATGCCTGATTGATAGGTCAGCTCACTGAGGAGTAGGTTTTGTGACTAAGATAAGGACAACAGTAGGAAAAAGTACGGAATCCATGTGCCATAAATTCCCCCACATAGCAATCTTTAAAATATAGGCCTGTGGGCTTCCCTGGTGGTGCAGTGGTTAAGAATCCGCCTGCCAATGCAGGGCACACAGGTTCGAGCCCTGGTTCAGGAAGATCCCACATGCCACAGAGCAACTAAGCCCGTGCACCACAACTACTGAGCCTGCACTCTAGAGCCCGTGAGCCACAACTACTGAAGCCTGTGTGCCACAACTACTGAAGCCCGCATGCCTAGAGCCCTCGCTGTGCAACAAGAGAAACCACCGCAATGAGAAGCCTGCACACCACAACGAAGAGTAGCCCCCATTCACCACAATGAGAGAAAGCCCACACGCAGCAACGAAAGACCCAACACAGCCATAAACCAATAAAGTTCCATTAAAAAAAAATTAATTACAAATATAGGCCTGTCATTCCTATCAGCTTCCCCATCCTCTTTTTCCACCTTCCTACTTCTTGCTTTCAAACGCTGCAAGCATACTCACCCCCCCCCCTTTTTTTTAACACCTTTATTGGAGAATAATTGCTTTACAATGTTCTGTTAGTTTCTGCTGTGAAACAACGTGAATCAGCTATACGTATACATATATCCCCATATCCCCTCCCACTTGTGTCTCCCTCCTACCCTCCCTATCCCACCCCCTAGGTGGTCACAAAGCACCAAGCTGATCTCCTTGTGCAATGCAACTGCTTCCCACTAGCTATCTATTTTACATTTGGTATTGTATATATGTCCATGCCACTCTCTCACTTCGTCCCAGCTTACATTTCCCCCTCCCTGTGTCCTCAAGTCCATTCTCTAGATCTGCTTCTTTATTCCTGTCCTGCCTCTAGGTTCTTCAGAGCCATTTTTTTAAATATTCCATATATATGTGTTAGCATACAGTATTTGTTTTTCTCTTTCTGACTTACTTCACTCTGAATGACAGACTGTAGGCCCATCCACCTCACTACAAATAACTCAATTTCATTTCGTTTTATGGCTGAGTAATGTTCCATTGTATACATGTGCCACATCTTCTTTATCCATTCATCTGTGGACAGACACTTAGGTTGCTTCCATGTCCAGGCTAAATAGTGCTGCAATGATCATTGTGGTACATGACCCTTTTTTTTTTTTTTTTTTTTTGTAGTACACGGGCCTCTCACTGCTGCGGCCCCTCCCACTGCGGAGCACAGGCCCAGCAGCCAGAGCTCATGGGCCCAGCCGCTCCGCGGCACGTGGGATCCTCCCGGACCGGGGCACGAACCCGCGTCCCCTGCATCGGCAGGCGGACTCTCAACCACTACGCCACCAGGGAAGCCCACATTACCCTTTTTGAATTATGGTTTTCTCAGGGTATATGCCGAGTAGTGGGATTGATGGGTCTTATGGTAGTTCTAGTTTTAGTTTTTTAAGGAACCTCCATACTGTTCTCCATAGTTGCTGTATCAATTTACATTCCCACCAACAGTGCAAGAGGGTTCCCTTTTCTCCACACCCTCTCCAGCATTTATTGTTTGTAGATTTTTTGACGATGGTCATTCTGACTGGTGTGAGGTGACAAATCATTGTAGTTTTGATTTGCATTTCTCTACTGATTACTGATGTTGAGCATCCTTTCATGCATTGGTTGGCAATCTGTATATCTTCTTTGGAGACATGTCTATTTAGATCTTCTGCCCATTTTTGGATTGGGTTGTTTGGTTTTTTTTGATACTGAGCTGCATGAGCTGCTTGTACATTTTGGAGATTAATCCTTTGTTGATCTGTTTGCAAATATTTTCACCCATTCTGAGAGTTGTCTTTTCATCTTGTTTACGGTTTCCTTTGCTATGCAAAAGCTTTTAAGTTTCTTTAGGTCCCATTTGTCTATTTTTGTTTTTATTTCCATTTCTCTAGGAGGTGAGTCACAAAGGATCTTGCTATGATTTATATCATAGAGTGTTCTGCCTATGTTTTCCTCTAAGAGTCTTATAGTGTCTGGCCTTACATTTAGGTCTTTAATCCATTTTGAGTTTATTTTTGTGTATGGTGTTAGGGAGTATTCTAATTTCATTCTTTTACATGTAGCTGTCCAGTTTTCCCAGCACCACTTATTGAAGAGGCTGTCTTTTCTCCATTGTACATTCTTACCTCCTTTATCAAAGATAAGGTGACCATATGTGCGTGGGTTTATGTCTGGGCTTTCTATCCTGTTCCATCAATCTATATTCCTGTTTTTGTGCCAGTACCATACTGTCTTGTTTACTATAGCTTTGTAGTATAGTCTGAAGTCAGGGAGACTGATTCCTCCAGCTCCATTTTTCTTTCTCAAGATTGCTTTGACTATTCGGGGTCTTTTGTGTTTCCGTATAAATTGCAAAGTTTTTTCTTCTAGTTCTGTGAAAAATGCCATTTGTAGTTTGATAGGGATTGCCCTGAATCTGTAGATTGCTTTGGGTAGTATAGTTATTTTCACAATGTTGATTCTTCCAATCCAAGAACATGGTTTATCTCTCCATCGGTTTGTATCATCTTTAATTTCTTTCATCAGTGTCTTATCGTTTTCTGCATACAGGTGTTTTGTCTCCTTAAGTAGGTTTATTCCTAGGTATTTTATTCTTTTTGTTGCAGTGGTAAAGGGGAGTGTTTCCTTAATTGCTCTTTCAGATTTTTCATCATTAGCATATAGGAATGCAAGAGATTTCTGTGCATTAATTTTGTATCCTGCTACTTTACCAAATTCACTGATTAGCTCTAGTAGTTTTCTGTTGGCATCTTTAGGATTCTGCTCACCTCCTTAATGTTTGAGTTATCCAGCTCCAAAAGGTCTGTAGAATTTCTCAGGTTCCTATTTGCCTGCTGTGAATTTTATTGAACATACACTGCTACTGACCCCATATATAATGGACCTAGAAAATATTCACTAGAAACTCAAATGTCCATTTCTCATCTTTATGTGACGGTGCATGTGTGTGTGTTGAGAGAGAAAGAAAGAGAGAAAGAGAGAGAGATCTTATGATGCTGTTTATAAGAAAGTGCCATTAGTCACTTAGGGGACACATAGTATTTTATTTTCAGTATCCTCTGAAAAGCTGGGAAAGTTTAATCTCCATTATTTTTAGGCACTGTCATTCTCTCTCGAGACACAGGTTTTAATATGGTACAATACCAAACGTTATAACCGTGTGGCAATTTTGCACCACTGTGTGGACATCCTTTATCATTGCCTAGTGCATCAAAGCATTCCAAGTGAGGAAAGTCAATGCCTGTAGGCATCCCTAGTTGAAATTCCAATTAGAAAGGAAAATGAAGGACTATTGTATAGTCTATTAAAATTTGGAAGACTCCAAATAATGCTGGGAGAAAGAGTATCTGATGACCTTTGGATCCCTTGAGTATTCCAGATGATTCTCTACAATATCTCATAAGCCCTTGGGGAAGACAATTTTTATTATCATTGCAGGTGTAGGTGAAAATCATTGGAAGAAAAAGACATTACATGAAACTGGTCTTTGCAAATACTTGTTGGATTCCCACCCCCATGCCGAAAAATGACACCCCAGTATCAATTAGAATGATCAGAAAGGATCTCTGGAATATGTGTCTCTTTGACATGGTTTTTAATCAGATACATCCAGAATTCATCTCTCATGAATCAGAGAAATAAAAATGATCTCCAGCAACTGCAGAATTCATTCTCCTCCCTCTGAAGGGAGCTGAATAGAGAGCATTGAAATAAAACCACCTGGCCTTTTCTTTCAAATGCCCGAGAATGTGCCACAACTCTGCTTTGATCCTATGTTCCAATGTTTCACTGTTCTAACTTGCAGAAGAGACTTCTCCCTGCATGTGGATGTCTAACCTAAATCCTTCATGCTGCAATTTGCATCCATTACTTTTGTTCAAAATTACTGTTTTTCTTACACCTGCTCTCCATTAAATGATATTACATACTTCTGGGTAATCATATTTTGTAAGGGAGAAAAGCATAAACTACTGCAGCTGAAGTCAGTAGCATATATTTCCACACAGATGTGTGAGTCATCAACAAATTGTGAAATCTTTGTGAGTAGCAGCACATGGGAAAGATTGTCTTTTACAGCAGCAACTCTGCTAACATGTCATAAGGAAATAGACTACAGGAGTGTAGAAACAGAGTAACAGTGGACCTATACATGCACACTGGTGCACACACCCACACACACCCCCCACACACAATTTACTGGCTTTAGTTGGAATGAAACATGAATTATAAGCTAGCAATTGCCTTCTCTTCTAAGCAATACTGAGTTTTTGATGCTTGGATATAATTTCTTATGCTTCTGTTATCTCAGGCAGGCTATAGCTATGACTGCATTAAACCAGTTTAGCTACCTAATTCTACTAAAAACCACACCTGTCAATCTGGTTTTTTATGTGCTATGGCCACAACATCCATAAGTGCTATGCTTCCTACTTTAACTATTTTGAAACAATTTAGATACAGTCTTGATTAAAAGACTGTATTGTTTCACTTCCTGGGGATACCGGCAAGTAGCCTTATCTAGTAAGCTGTTTCCTAACTCACCATGTGCCCAGATTAAACTCATGTATGAATCTCAGACCAGCATCATCTGTATCACTAGAGAACAGGTTAGAAATACAGGTTCTCAGGTCTCCTCTCCAGATTACTGAATCAAAGTCTCCATTTATAACAGGACCCCTAGGCACTTCATAAATACATCCAAGTTTAAGAAGCAGTGATCTTTTTAATCTCTCAGTGCCTCTATTTCTTCACCTAGAAAATGGATATTAACTGACACTTGCTACTTACTTGCTCCAGAGCAAAGGAGGATTAATGTCTTAGGGCTTTTTTTCTCCCCAGAAATAGCCTCTACACAAACAGAACATTGGAGAGCAGTTTCATTTGTTGGCAAAGGCAATGAGTGAACATTCTTTGAAAGAAGAACCAGTATTCTTTCCTAGATAATACATCTGTCCTTCATCCAAACTTCACTTCATGGCATAATGGTTCCAGAAACAGCACAGCAGTTCAACCAACTGCTTTTAGAGAAACAACTGAGGCTGATCCCAGTGAAAACAGTTTTCCTGCTCCCTGTCTTGGCTGTCAAACACAAACACTCTGTGGGTTAAATCAGCCCAGCTGGGTGTCTGCTGCTGAGCCATCTGCAGAACAACTTGCAGACCCTGAGCTTGACTCGGGCTAAGACAGCAGCAAGAGAGAAACAGGGAGAAGGGCCACAGCCTGCCCCCCAGGGACCTCCCCATTCATGCCTTCCTTATCCAATTCCTTCCCTCAGAAGAGACAAGAATGGAAGAAACAGATGAGGTTTTCATGCAACAAGAATGCTCTCATGCTGTCAGGCAAAACCCTCATAGATGACCAAAGGGCTCAACAGAGTATTCATATCACACCCCTGAGACGCCAGGACAGAGCCAGGAAGGGGCAGTCCCAATAGCCCCAAAGTTCAGAAATCAAGAGGACACTGAATTACTACCCCCACGCATTATCCTGACCCTCTCGAGGTTTGTCCAGACACTGGACCAAAACCTTTTAGACTTAGGAAGGAAAAACAGACTCAGTCCTTGACCTGGTCTCCCAGTTGCCAGTTCACTCTTAACTAAAGCCCTGAGTTAGAGAGAGAGCACATTCTCTCTCTGGCAGGGAAACTGGAGAGGACTGGGTTTTTAGGGCGAAATTACCTGGGTAAAAACTGTCAAGAATATAAGACGAGTCCTACTGACTTCGGAACCAGATAAACAATATACCATGATTGCATCATTTTACTCTGCAGGTGGGTAATAAAGGCATCCCTAAAAACAGGTGAGGTAGGAAGAGACTCATATTGAATTCTCAGCATACACACACACAAAACATAACACACACGCACACCAGGCTTCAATAGCCCACAAACATCTCCCTCCAAATACCCTGGTTCAGCCCACAGAGCAGTCCTTAGCACACTGATCTGTGGAGCAAGGGTTGTCCTAGTGTTGGCCTCCCAGCCTGAACCCATGTCATTTATCCTCAGGATGGCGTTATCCATTACTCTTTCTTTTCCCTCCTTTTTTTTTTTTTTTTTTTTTTTTAACTTTTTGGCCACACTGCACACCATGTAGCATCTTAGTTCCCCGACCAGGGATCGAACCCACCCCCCACTGCAGTGAAAGCATGGAGTCTTAACCACTGGACAGCCAGGGAAGTCCCTCCCTCCTTCATTCTATCCTACCAGATCTCAAGATTTTAAAAGGGGCAACTTTGGGAAAATGGATTGCAACCATCAACAACAAAAACAACCACAAAAAGCTGAAGATCAAAGGAAAACACCCTCAGACAAACAGAATGACCTGAAGAATTTGAGGGAAAGGAACTATTTCTAGCACAATGTTTCTTTGTGTATTCTTCATCTCTCTCACTCTTTC
>NW_006775530.1:116650-124409 GCF_000442215.2 Lipotes vexillifer
CTCTTTCCCCAAAAACAGGACAGAAATCAAAATACAAAGGAAGAGAGAAGTGGATGTGAAAAATGCTAGTCAGTGCCTCTCCCACTAAACCATGGCTGCTTCCAAAAATGGAATAAACCAAGACTGGTACTGAACGCTCAGTACTGTTCCAGACACTCAATGGAAATTACACAGTTAAAGATCATAGTTGACACTACCATTTTTGCCTAAAGCGTACCCTAAAAATAGCTCTAGGGGAAGAACTGTCTTTTTAGGGTTCAAAGGTTATTGAAGTAAGTTTGAGTCCTATTTGTCTCCTGCAAGTTAGAATTTCCAATTTTTAAGTGCCATAAGATTCTTCCAATATAACATATGGGAATATCCCTCTGCCTTCCTCTTGGTGCCAAATGCTATCCCCAACCTCCAGCCTCCCGCCTCCTAGCCAAGGCAGTTCATCACATCTTTCAGACCTTCATGCTAGAATCTGCCATCCAACATTCATCAGGCCATCTTTCCTATACTCCCAACAACATACAAGGTATGCTATGGAGATGGAAACAGAGGCTCAAAGAGATTAGTGGTGTACTTCCAGTGACAACAACAAAGGGAAGAGTAAGGAGACATACATGCAGGTCTGGCTGGCCCCAAAGCCCGTGGTCCTTCCAGCTCACTGTGCTATCTCCTGAAAAGGACAAAAGGTTCTCCCCTCAACATCAGTGATAGACTTTTTCATTCACTCATTTTTTTTCTGAGTGCCTCCCTGTGCCAGCCTGATGCTGGGCAGCCTACAGTATCCCACTCTGGTCTCCTGGAATTAACGCTTCCACCTTTGCTATCTCAAGGAAGCAGGAGAGCATGGTGCTTACAAGCAAGTGCTTTGCTGGAGGGGGAAAAAAAACAACAACTGGGGTTTGAATCTCAAATCATCCACTACTAGCTGTAGGATCCTGTACTTTACCTCTTTGTACCTATTTCCACGCCCATAAACTTGGCATAATAATATTCTATTTCAGGGGGATAAGATACAAAAACATATATAATCTAAATATGTTTAGATTCTAAACTTAGAATTTAAAACAGTGCCTGGCATAAAGAATAAACTTAATAAATAAAAACCATTCTCCTTCTCTTTGCCCTCCTCCTCCTCAAATTCAAAGACTGTGGCGGTAGAGATTTACTCAGGGAGTGAGAGAAAGCCCTCATCACAGTTCAAGATACCACTCAAAGCATTACATGCAGGCCACCATCTATTTGGTTCATACGTTGATCTGTCCCACTCCACCTTTAGCTCTCACTGGACTTAAGACAAAAGGGATCTAATGCATTCCTGGCAGTTTTTCAAAGCATGGCAGAAGTGAGTCTGTTTTATAAGATTAATTCTTTTCTCTCCAGGCAGTGGGTCAAATCAGAACCTTCACTCAACCAACCCAGTGGATAATCTCCTTTTATTACTTTCAATCAAACTAAGTGTCTGCAATCTGTACAATGGCCACTAATTTAGTGGGAAAAAAACAATTTGTAGAGCATGATTATAAAAAGATGAGAAAGAATAGAAGGTCCAGACTGGATAGCATCCTGTAAGTTGCTCCCATCTCATTGCATAGAAAGCTTCTGTGACCCAAACTATGGGCATTTAGGACATACAGCGGTTCTGCTAAGCTAAAAATCAAAGAAAGAAATGAACATGGTTCACAGATCAGTTCCTTATTTAAATAAGTGAAACAGCCTATCAGTTAAATTCAGATCCTTTGTCACACTCACATGGAGTGATCCACTGCTCATACAACTTTAACATGAAAAGGTTTCATTGTGTGAAAATCAGAACCTTTTTTTAAAGATAATAAAATTCTAGTTACACAACTGGACAACATCACAAAGCTGTCTGGATTGTGGAAACCACTCTCTTCCTGTCATGGATAATAAGGCATGGGGTTTTGCTTGCTTTGATTAATTTCAGAATATTGCAGAGAACCTGAATAATCCCTAAGATAGCAAAGGAGAGAAGGAGAGGCGATAGGCAATGATAAAAGCATAGTAATGGAACAGAGGCTGTGTTTCATCTGCTGTAGAAAACCCCGCAAACTAATTTCATTTTGGCAAGTACTAGCCACAATAAGGGTCAGCATACAAAAATGTCCTCTGGCTCTGGGGCTTAAGTTACATGCACCAACGCTAAGCAATGCAAAACAAAAACTAAGACGTCTCCGTGACTGTGATCAAATATATAACATAGCCAGAAAGTGCACATTCCCCTTTTTTCAAATCACAGTAGCCATTATTTATACAAGTACTGAATATGGAAAAGGCTCTGACAAATTTACAGTGGTGTTTGGATGGATGAGGATGGCGGATGATGGATGAGGGAGACAGAGGATTCCCTTATTAAAGCATCAAATTCCTCCCTAAATATCAAATAGACAGTCTTAGCCACAACTGCACTGCTTCATACTCAAAATTACACAAACCAACCATGTTAAATATTTGCCTTTAATAGAAAAAGGCAGGATTTTCTCCTAATAAATATTGTTAATTTTCACTATGGCATCACATACCTTTCCTTTTCTGCATGATGTTGACTTCAACATATATGCCTATCAAACGAGAATAAATGTGACAATTCACAAATATAAATGAATGCCAGCAAAAACTGAGTAGCAATCTCAAGCACATTATTCTGTTCTAAAATTTTAGTAAATAATTTCAGCAGATATAATCTTCCAAATGTATTTTTGGTGTCTTTCTTGACAGGACAGTAGCTCTTAAGGGAAACTCACCATTCACTGCCTGTATGATTTTTTTTTTAATATTGTGCCCAGATAAAAATATAGAGTTGGAAGCACTGCAGTGCCCACTAGTGGAAATATTAGAAGTAAAGATGCATCCTGGCTCCATGGAGTTAAAAAATAGAGAGTATAATATAAAAAGCATCTGCTTTAAAAACCATTTGTGTGACCATTCACTTCTTATTGTAACTGCAATGATAACAGAGGCATGCACAAAGAGAAAAACTTTATTCTGCAAGTCTCAACTTCTCCTTCATTAATCCTATTGTAAAGTTAACTGTACACAGAGTAATGAATTTGGAGGCATTGAAGATACTTTTTAAATTAACAAAATGGTCTGCATCTAATGAAAATTGCCCCAGACAGAGTGAAAGTTTTTCTCAGTAAAAAGAAATGCCTCTTTACCATTCTAGCCAATACTACCCAAGTCAAACAACTCCTTGGTCTGTTGCAAATTGTTAGCACAGTGTGTGTTTTTGTTGTTGTTGTTGTTGCTGCTGTTTAAACATCTTTACTGGAGTATAATTGCTTTACAATGGTGTGTTAGTTTCTGCTTTGTAACAAAGTGAATCAGCTATACATATACATATATCCGCATATCTCTTCCTTCTTGCGTCTCCCCCTCTCCCACCCTCCCTATCCCACCCCTCTAGGTGGTCACAAAGCACCAAGCTGATCTCCCTGTGCTATGTGGCTGCTTCCCACTAGCTATCTATTTTACATTTGGTAGTGTATATATGTCCATGCCACTCTCTCACTTCGTCCCAGCTTACACTTCCCCCTCCGCATATCCTCAAGTCCATTCTCTAGTAGGTCTGTGTCTTTATTCCCATCTTGCCCCTAGGTTCTTCATGACCATTTTTTTGTTTGCTTTTTAGATTCCTTATATATGTGTTAGCATACGGTATTTGTTTTTCTCTTTCTGACTTGTGTGTTTTTAACAGTAACAGATCAGAGCCTGTGATGACATCATTGCCAATCGGTCTTTTAGCATTAGCACAATACAATGTGTAATCCAATAGCAATCTGATTATAATTACCAGGCAACAATGTTTACGTATTGCAAGTGTTACCAGTTCTTTTCTTTTTTAATGAAAAACAAGCTTTGTTTTGTATTGTAATGTTTCTGTTTAAGTACAATGGTGATTAAGTCCCATAAAGATATATCCTTGACAGATAAGCCCAAAGTTACTACTTTAACTTATTTTATGAGTAATTCATACACTTTTAAGTACTTACATGAGGTTTGTTTGAAAAGAAATATGAGACAAAAAACATGAGACTAAAACTTCATTCATAAAACTGCAAAATAAAAAAACATTCCTAACTCAAGTTAACACAAGATTTGTTACTTAGCATGAATATGTTGAAAAAACTAAACACAAGCCATGGAAATCAAGGCCATAAAGCAATTGTTTTTAAGATTTAGAAGCACACAGAACTAAAATTAGACATGTTATTCTAATATATATGAACTGGAGGTATTGCGGTTTATCAGCAAATCATCTGCGTTTTATTGCTCACTTCATCTCATAATGGAAGGAATCTGTGATGGAGAATTAATGATGAGTAATTGAGAAAACCAATGACCCTGCTCTAGAGTTTTCTCCTCAGTTCTAGTTCTCTGCTTGGTTAGACCTTTCCTACCAGGTCCTGGTCCCAGCAGATTTCAAAGTAAAACCTGGCCCACAAATAGGTACCATCTTTTTTGTTTGTTTTTGTTTTTGTTTTGTTTTTGCAGTACGCGGGCCTCTCACTGTTGTGGCCTTTCCCGTTGCGGAGCACAGGCCTGGGACGGACACGCAGGCTCATCCGCCATGGCTCACGAGCCCACCCGCTCTGCAGCATGTGGGATCTTCCCAGACCGGGGCACGAACCCATGTCCCCTGCATCGGCAGGCGGACTCTCAACCACTGCGCCACCAGGGAAGCCCAATACAGGTACCATCTTAATGCGATAAAAAGTGCCATGGGGAGAAAACACAGAGAGTGGTTGAGGTAAACTATTCTAAGAAAAGATCTTTCAGGAAATGAAAAGAAAGGAAATATTATTTACAATTGGTTTTACTTTGCTTTTCTTGATAAAGAAGTTATTATTTGGATCCAACACTAGCATAATCCACTTCTTTCACTTGGTTATGAGCAATGACATGACAGCGACAGGAAAGGTGGCAGCATGGAGCTGCTTCCTCTTTGCTTTGCCTTTGCATTTTGTTCTTGATTTGGAACAATTAAGTAGCCACAGGTTTGACTAAATAACAAAATACATAGAAAGGGAGGGAAGGGAACAGGAAAAAATATTATCAGCAACATTCCCAACATTCCCCAAATGCCATTCCCAATTGCAACTTGAGTTCTTGGAAGAAACAAAAACAAGCAGTAAATGAACTGTGATAAATACCAATAAACTGGCCTTCCTGCCTTCAGGAGAAAGTCCAATGGGGCTTCTATGAAATGAATAAAATTTTACCTCTGCACCAGGCTGTAATATAGGCACCAAATATATGATACTTCTACTTTATAAAAAACAAAAACAAAAAAAGTTACACCCTCTTTTTTTCAACAGCCTAAGGTATATGAATGTGTTTGCAATTTTTGGGAGATTTTTTTCAAATATGAAAGGATATTTTACCGATCAGAGACTGCCTACCAATGTTAAACTCTATTCTTTAGCTAACTTCTGTTTTCAAACACTTCCCTGAGAATATATCTTCTTGGGGTGTCTTCCTGTAATATATGCCAAAATAAAGATAATTTTTTCAAGTAATGCCCCAAGGACTATTCCTGAAAATGTCTTCTACCGAATGCTAATTATACTGAATTTAACAGGTGCTCTTTGGAAAAAGGAAGACTTCAATGGACAGGTGGGTTTGGAAAATATTGGCTTGAATAATGTTAAATGGTTTTTTACCTACAAATATTCTAAGAATCTTGAATATGCTCACAGACACCATCAACCTCCAATAGGTTAGACGGACTATTTCCCAGGAAGCTCATTACAAGAGAAAGCACACATAGGAAAATATCAACTTGAATCTAAAATGGTTCAATATACTAATGAGAACAGTAACTAATGGTGATGTTGGAGCAGTTAAGTAACCCCTAAATACGCACAGCACCATTCTCAACTTTACTGATATTACTTGTTTTACTCCTCAAAGCAACTCCATGTAATTCCCTACTTAAATGAAGAAACTAGGGTATGAATAAGTTAAGCAACTTTCCCGGGCTAGTAAGCAGTGGGAATGGAATTTGAATCCAAGCAGTTTCATTTGGAGACTAGGTTCTAAAGCAAGATACATTGCTACTCGAACATATGGGACAACCAGGTCGAGGAAACAACCCACACTCACAATGATTGGAGCTCCCAGGCCTCTTCCTTAGACCTGTTGCCTGGGTCTCAGCCTTCAGTTCCTCTACCCTGCTCCTGTCATAGCAGCTGGACTCCAGCAGCTAATGGATTGTCCAGAAGGGTAGGCAGGGATCTCCATATCCACAGTGCCCTTGTTTGTGGCTACCAGAATGGCTCCATCATCACCACTGACATGGGAGGTTCTTCTCTGGGCTCAGGAGATGGGTGGGCATGGGAGGAGCAATTCTAGAAAAGCTTGTTTGACTGATCCCTACACACAGATGCCAGAAGAGAGAGGCCTGGAGACTCAACAAAAGGCTTGAATATATGGAGAACTACACTTTGCTTATAGACAGCAAAACTTTATTTCAAAGTGGAAATTCACCTTAAAACAATTTCTAAACTAAATATATTACCAATCAAACCCCTCAGTAGAGTATTTCTTAGCAGGTGACAAGCTGATCCTAAAATTCACATGGAAACAAAAAATCAAAATAGCCAAGGCAATTTTTAGAAAGAAGACTTAATAAGTTAGGGGTGGGGTTGTCTCCCCTCACTAGATAGCAAAGCTCATTATAAAGCTACAGTAACTATCTAATATTAACATGAAGGTAGATACAGAAAACTTGGAACCTCAAGTCTTATTGGATGTATGGGAACCTCATATATGACAGAGCTTCACTGCAAATCAACGGGAGAAATGATGGACTTTTCCACTAATGCTGCTAGGATAATCAACCATCCATTTAGAAAAGTAGAAATTTAGATCACTTTCCCCCAAAATGGAAAAAAATAATTGCATATAAATTAAATATTTAAACATGAGAAGGCAAAATCATCCAACTTGAAGAATCAAAAATGGGAGAAGTCTTTCTGACATCCCAGTAGGGAAGAATTTCTTAAATAAGACGCAAAAGGTACAAACCATAAAGGAAAAGGATGATAATTTTGGTTGTACTAAAATTTAAAACTTCTGTATAACAAAACACATAGGGGAAAAAGTGAAAAGACAAACCACAGAGCAGATGGAGTTATTTTCTACGTATAAAATTAGCACAGTATTCTGATCAGAACATATAAAGAATTCCTACGTATTTATATGAAAAAGAAACGATAGAAAAAAATGAGCAGAGTAAATGAACAGGCAATTAACGTGAGAACTCCAAATGAGCAGTAAGTTTATGAAAAGATGTTCAAACCCACCAGAAATCACAGAAATGTAAATTAATACTAAAATGTCATCTTATGCCCATCAGATTGGTTAAAAAAGATAAGTATGCCTGATAATACCAAGTGTCAGTAGAAAAGGGGGAAATTACAACTTTTACATATAATTGGGAGAATAAACTTGAAATAACTAGAATATCATTAGAATGATTTAATTAGAATATAAAATTAGAATAGTGGCTACATTTAGGGTGGGTGAGATGGGATTTGATACATGTAATGCCCTTTTTCTTTTTTTAAGTGAAACAATTTTTGTTTTGTTATATATATTTGTTTTTTAAATTCTACATTTAAGAGTATTTGTCTTTCTCTGACTTATTTCACTAAGTATAGTACTCTACTCAATACTCAAAAATACCCATGAAAGTTTTCACAGAACTATAACAAATAACCCTAAAAGTTATATGGAACCACACACG
>NW_006775530.1:124438-174466 GCF_000442215.2 Lipotes vexillifer
CGACGCTGAACTGACAAAGCAATCTTAAGAAAAAAGAACAAAGCTGAAGGTACCATGCACCCTGACTTCAGACTATACTACAAAGCTACAGTGATCAAAACAGCATGGTACTGGCACAAAACAAACACATAAATCAATGAAACAGAACAGAAAGCCCAGAAATAAACCCATGCACTATGGTCAATTAACCTATGAAAAAGGAGGCAAGAACATGCAACAGAGAAAAGACAGTGTCTTCGATAAGTGGTCCTGGGAAAACTGAGCAGCTACATGTAAAAAAATGAGATTAGAACATTTCCTCATACCACATACAAAAATAAAATCAAAATGGAGTAAAGACCCAAATGTAATACCAGATACTATAAAACTCCTAGAGGCAAACATAGGCAGAATACACTTTGACATAAAGCATAGCAATATTTTTTGGATCTATCTCCTAAGGTAAGAGAAATAAAAGCTAAAACAAACAAATGGGGCTTAATTAAACTTAAAAGCTTTTGCACATCAAAGGAAACCATCAACAAAACAAAGACAACCTACTGAATGGGAGAATATATTTACAAATGATATGAATCATAAGGAGTCAATATCCAAGATATATAAACAGCTTATACAAGTCAATATGAAGAAAACAAACAACCTGATTAAAAAATGGGCAAGGGCTTCCCTGGTGGTGCAGTGGTTGAGAGTCCGCCTGCCGATGCAGGGGACGCAGGTTCGTGCCCCGGTCCGGGAAGATCCTACATGCCACGGAGCGGCTGAGCCCGTGAGCCGTGGCCACTGAGCCTGCGCATCTGGAGCCTGTGCTCTGCAACGGGAGAGGCCACAACAGTGAGAGGCCCGCGTTATAGCAAAAAAAAAAAAAAAAAAAAAAAAAAAAATGGGCAGAAGACCTGAATAGACATTTTTCCAAAGATGACATACAGATGGCCAATAGGTATATGAAGATGTTCAGCATCACTCATCACCAGAGAAATGCAAATCAGAACCACAGTGAGATACCACCTCACACTTGTCAGAACAGCTATCATCAAAAAGACCACAAATAACAGATGTTAGTGAGGATGCAGAAAAAAAGGAACCCTTGCACACCACTGGTAGAAATGTAAATTGGTGTAACCACTATGGAAACAGTATGGAGGTTTTCCAAAAAACTAAAAATAGAACTACCATATGGTCCACCAACTCTGCTGCATATATATCCAAAGAAAACAAAAACACTGATTCAAAAATATACATGCACCCCAATTTTCATAGCATTATTTACAATTGCCAAGATAAGGAAGCAACCTAAGGGTGCATGAACAGATGAATGGATAAAGAAGATGCAGTATATATATAATGCAATACGACTCAGTCATAAAAAACATAATGAAATTTTGCCATTTGCAGAAACATGAATATTGCTCTCACTGGGAGCTCGGCTGTGAGACACAGATGCATCTTGGGCCCAAAGCAGCGTCTGAGCAGGGCAAGGGCAGCCATTGCTGGTGCTTACACAGGCAGCTCATCAGAAGAAGTTGGGATCTCAGACCCCAGCATGTCCTTGATTAATCTGCAAGTCATAAATGTTTGTAAATTTTTTAAGTATATTTTCTGTCCACAAACAATAAAGATAACTACTTCACAATAGAAAAAAAAAACTGATGAAACAGAGTTTTTTTTTTTTTTAAATGAAACAATAAATATGGCAAAGATCTGTTAAAGCTAGGTGGTAGGTAAGGAGTACTATTTTTATATTTTATTTGAAATACTTCTCAATTAAAAACTTTAAAACATTTTAAACTCTCAAGAAAATGTGATCAACAAAATTATCTCTGCCTAAGGCTGACCAGAAAAATAATTTTGACCTCCTAGTCTTAATGCCTAAAAGAAATTAAGCTCCTTGACTGAACAAAAAAAAACAGTAACTAGCCTCACATGAAAGTGTCTCAGGATTTGATGACATTTGAAGGAGGCTATACCCGGGATCTTTGTTTCTAAGAGTTATCTGGACCTCTTCTAGAACTGCACAATGAATGTTCCCGGGGGAGGGAAGGCAATGATCCTAATAAGAGGACAGGAGAGAATGTGAGAATAATCCCTGTGAACTTGGCAACCAGGTGAAGAACGTCTTTTCTGGACGCCAAAACTGCTTTAACTTTGTTTCAGCCACAAACTATGTGTTAATTGGCAAGTCACTCAAGCTCTCTGAGCCTCAGTTTTGTTATTGGGACAACAGCAAGCGTAGGGAGGGTGATAAAATGTTCACACAAATTGTTGAAAGAATTTAAATATACTAATATATGTGATGATATTTATCACTGACTATTTTTTCCAAAGATGGTGACAACAGTATATCCCATCCCACACGTTATTCTAACAATATGACATTGACACGCCTCCAGTGAGAGGTGGGATTTAGTCTCCACCCCCCTATGACTGTGGTGTTAGCGATGCTATTATGACATCTGAGGCTAAACAATAAAAGGCAAACCAGCTTCTGCCTGGTCTTCTGTCTTGGATACTCACCTTTGGGATCTAGCTGCCATGTTCTGAGGAAGCCATATACCACATGAAGAGGCCACATGTAAATGTTCTGGCCAAAGCCCCTGATGAGATCCCAACTGACAGCCAGCATCAACCACCACAGATGTGAGTGAATGTTCAGTGGATTCGAGCCCCCAGCCGTCCAGCCATCTCAACTGATGCTGACAGGAACAGAGATGAGCATCCTCATGAAACCCAGCTCAAACTGTAGATTCACGAGCAAAATGATGGTTGCCATTGTTTTAAACCCCTAAGCATTGGGGTGTTTCATTTCACAGTAATAGATAAGTGGGTCAGTGCTTTCTAAATTATTAATATTACCCTCATGTGTAAAACAAGGGGGGTGGATTACATTAGAGTTCCCCAGATCTCAGAAATTTTAATGTCATCTTTGTGGCTTTGCTATATCCTATACCAATGAAGCGTTACCTAATATTTCTTTGTAAAACAATTCACTTTTTAAAACAAATGTTTACTAAAATTAATCTTTAGAACAAAGTTTTAATGCCAATTTTTCTAATTAGTTTTATTGTATTAAATACTATTAACTATCAACATTTTCTTTTTAATTTCAATAGCTGCCATTTTTAATATAATATCTAATTAGAATACATATTCATGTGTTAAAATAAATATGCAGTGGTTAAATGAAACATAATGTTTGGCATAAACCACTTGAAATCATCATGAATCACTGTGGTATGTGGGACTGGATGACCAGGAAGGTAATGACTCATTCACCTCCAAAAAAAAAAAAATCTATGGACCATATCCTGATTCAATCATTCCTTCTCTGTTATAACCTACCCCCAGGTGAATACATTTTACTTTACAAACAGCTTTTAATCAGGAAGCATACTTTCTGAGATATCAGTGCAGTCAATTACAGAAAGGCTGCAAAGGAGGGAGATTTGGGGTGGGGGGCGGGCTTAAGGCAATAAATGGGCTATAATTACTAATCAACTGGTACCTGAGCAGGAGGTGGTCTGGGAAGTGGAGGACCTGGATTTCTCTCCCCAGAGGCAAGGGTTTCTCAACAGCAACACTATTGACATTTTGGACCAGATAATTCTCTGATAGGAGCAGGGTAGTACTGTCCACTGCACTGTAGGATATTGAGCAGCATCCCTGGCCTCTATTCACTAGATGCCAGTAGCACTGCCCCCCAAGTTATGACAACCAAAAAAGCCCCCAGTGAGGAGGCAAAATCATCCCCATTGAGAATAACTGACTTAGTGTAAAAGTGAAGGGGTGTGCCCAGAGACCCAGACATGGCCCTGTACTCAGCACACACAGGAGAAATTTGTGGTGATGATGATAATAAAACTTTACTTGTCCCTTCCCCACTGAAGAACAAATTCAACCTAAACAGAACAAAGATAGGGTTTTAACATGAATCTTGTGTTTTTAGTTGTGTTTTTTTTTTTTAACCACTTAGCCCATAGTTAATAAGCAGAGCAGAAAGGAAATAGCCACTGGATTTTCACAACTGCATATATCTTTTCACAACTGCATATAAAATGTGCATTTGTATCATATCCACCATCAGTGACTCACTGTAGATTTGAAGAAAGTATAACAAAGCACACAGGTTCTTCACAGTCCTTATCTTAATTTACCATTTATTGGCTGTTGTTTGATAGAACTTTTGATGGGGAATGGGGTTTCATGGCTACAATTAAGCAGCATTTTAAAAGAAGATTGGAATAACCACTTTCAAAGGTACAGGCACCTCCTTGAAATTGTGTATTTGAGGGAGAAAGTGGAAATGACATTTAATAAGAGAAGATCATGCCTCCAAATATGCCTGGTTCGGAATCAACAGACTAAGGGTCTTAGCTGAACTTTGGCCCACATTGTCAGCCCAGGGAGCTGAAACAGGTACAGTAGCAAAATCTGTTGATCTCAATACCCTGCAGCTAAGTAGTGACATGCAACACCAATGAGGATGTTGATGATTCTAAGAGACAGCATTCTCTGAGTACTTGATAGGTGCCACACACAATACCATGCACTTCACTCACATTTATCTTTTCTAATCCTCAGAAGCCCATGAGTAGGTACTACTATCAACCCCTTTTCACAGATTAGGAAACTGAGGCTTAGAGACATAAAGTAACTTGTCCAAGGTCTCGAGTCCAATATGTAACAGCCAGATTTCGGAGCACTGTCTCTGTACCAACAGAGTTGACACTACTAACTCCTATATTATAGTCCTCCTGTTAAATTACTGAGACAGCACCACACAACCTCTAGCCCTTGAACCAACTCATCCACCCTTTCATGTACCTTATATATGGGTAAACTAATACTAAGCATTTAAAACATTATATATACACGTGTGTCTATATATGTGTATGTGCACACGTGTATATGTACATAGATACATACACACACACACATATATATATATATTATACACAAACACACACATATATATGTTGTCCTACATCAACAAGTTGAAAATTTTCTCTTCTAGACCAGAGGTCAGTAAATTTTTCCAGTAAAAGGTCAAACAGTAATTATTACGAGCCTCATCGACCACATGGTCCCTGTGACAACTACCCAACTCTACCATCGCAGTACAAAGTAACCACAGACAATACAAAAATGAATGAGGGTGACTGGGTTCCAATAAAACTTTATTTTCACACACAGGCAATGGACTAGATTTGGCCCCCAGGCTGTAGTTTGCCCATCCTTCTCCTAGACCTCTGCCTCTCAAAGTGGGGCCACAGATCAGAAACACTTGGGCTACTTGTATAAATTACCGATTCCTGGGCCGAATTCCAGGCCTGCTGAAGCACATCCTGCTTTTTTTTCCCCAAAAAAGTCTCCCAGGTGATTTATGGACATACAAACATTTGAGGACCACTGTTCCTAGACCCAGTTTTTTCCCAGTCCCCATAAAAGGTGTCATTCCAGCTATCAAAGATAGAACATCTATCAATGGAAAAGCAAGACAAGTGATACAAACCAAGAAGGGAAAATTGGCTTCTTGTCACAGCACACCATCTTTATCAAGATGTCAAATTCTGACCCGTGACCACAATTCTCTGGGCTGGAAGATGTCCTTCAGTTTTAACAATGAAAAAAAAAATGTCGTAAGCCAGAAAAAACTTTTGTTCCCAGTGGAATCACACTGATCTTCTAATCAACTTGTTGCACGTGCACACAGACACACACATGGCCATTTTTGAACTGTGAATACCCTGCTTTAAATCTGAAAATTCAGTTGTGCTAAAACTGCTTTTATGTTATTAAGGGAAAATGAGCACAGGGTCTTCAGAAATAAGAGAGACGGAACAATAAGTGAATTTGTACAGAATTCACCAATACCCACACTGCTGCTTCATGAATACATGAATGCAACCTGTTTTATCTTTTCTTGTTTCAGAACTAAAGGTATTCACATAAATCTAGATCTCCTTTTCTTTGGGGAATTAAGGCTGGCACCATCAGTCTCTGTCTTTACCTGTATCAGCATGGGGGAGAAAAGGCCAACCCTTCACTGTCTCTTGACAAAGGATTGAAAAAAAGTGAACAGGAGTGGATAGAAATGAATACTAAGGCACACACTGTAACAGACCTGACCAGGTCGCCATCCACCTGGGATGACGCCCCTCTCCAGCTGACAGCCACCAGTGATCTGGTTTCAGTCGCCAGCACCCCAAACTTATTAACTGACTCTGATCTTCTCTCGGTCTAATGCCAGGAGCCTCCCCCACCCTACCTTGCATCATAAGACTTTAGTTTATAGACCCCTTTGCTTCATCTCACTTTTTATACCTTTTCTCTGATCCTACTCTACCAATGACCCAAATGCCTCCAAAGGTACAACCCTGCCAGTGGCAATGGCAGTCCCCCTCTGATAGCTGGGATGTCCAAGCCTGGTTATAAAGCCTGCCTCAGTACCACCACCAGGGGCCCACTGGACTGAAATGTGTCTACATATCAAACAGAAGTTGGCTTCTACTGCTTCCTTTTCTTCTCCCAATACTTTGTATCCCATGGCCACCACAGTTATTTTGAAAGCATATTTTAGAGCTGGGTGATGACATTTAAATAAAGTAATCTCAATGAGGAGTTAGGGATTAATAAAAATGCAGCAGAGGACCCACGAAGCAGCACAATTTTAACAATTGGGGTTAAACTAGCACTGAGCTCATGACGGATTTTTATTTAAGTGAATTCATGTCTTGCGTCTACACTGGCAAGTAAAGTGGGCCCCTCAGTGCTGAACTGAACCTGATCATGGCTCTGAGTAATCGTGAGTCAGTTAATTAACCTCTGTAGTACCAGATCATTTGAGCTCTGAGGTCCCTTTCAACACTAAAATTCTACGTTCAGGCCCAAGTCTATTTGAGTAGGCATACTTTTCTTTCGATTGGCTTTTCTGGTGAATTTCCCCCAAAATGTTTAAGTTTGGTATTTTTTATGCAAAGAAATGCTAAAATGGATATGGATCAAGATATTTAGTGGAGTATGTTAATAGAAGGAACTAAATTATTCTCAGATCTTTTACAAAACTGTATCTTTAACGTTATCCCAAATTGCAATCTCTTGCATACTTAATTTTAATTGATAATGATTTTTTTAAATAGACACTAATTTTTACCAAATGTTTCAGGATAAAATTGAATATTTTTCCTAAGATTAAAAAGATGAGCTTGTTTCTCTACTAGTAAAATAAGTGATGATCTTTAAAGAGCGGTCATATGTGATGATGATGCCCGCAAGTGATCTGATTCTTCTAACAGGACTCCATAACTGTCCGAGTCTTTGGGATGCCACAGCCAAACCACCAGAGGTTTTGTTGAGTGTAAATAAATGCAGAATCACTATTCATTGCCATAGAGGGCCTTATGTGTATTCACTATGTCACAGTTGCATAATAAAATTTGGTGTTATCCAAAAAAAAAAAAAGAGAAAAATCAATAGTAAGTTAATCCATATTTATAGAACACCTACCTACCAACATTCGGCTAGATGTACAGTACATATAAAACCATGGGCTTTGCCTTCAGGAAGCTTATGATTTAGTTGGAATGGCAGGACAAACTCCTGCAAAACAACAGAAGAGAGCACACAATCAAATGCTCAGTGGAATTTGTAGACACTGGTGCAAACTAATGCTGAAAGTAAGGAAATCAAAAGCAGGTCTGCTTGTTTTGCAGATTTGGCTAAAACCCTTTATTTCAGCACCATAAAGACTCTCTTCCACTGTAAGAGCGGTTATATGTGATGCTGATGCCCCCAAGTGATCTGATTCTTCTAACAGGACTCCATAACTGTCCGAGTCTTTGGGATGCCACAGCCAAACCACCAGAGGTTTTGTTGAGTGTAAATAAATGCAGAATCACTATTCATTGCCATAGAGGGCCTTATGTGTATTCACTATGTCACAGTTGCATAATAAAATTTGGTGTTATCCAAAAAAAAAAAAAGAGAAAAATCAATAGTAAGTTAATCCATATTTATAGAACACCTACCTACCAACATTCGGCTAGATGTACAGTACATATAAAACCATGGGCTTTGCCTTCAGGAAGCTTATGATTTAGTTGGAATGGCAGGACAAACTCCTGCAAAACAACAGAAGAGAGCACACAATCAAATGCTCAGTGGAATTTGTAGACACTGGTGCAAACTAATGCTGAAAGTAAGGAAATCAAAAGCAGGTCTGCTTGTTTTGCAGATTTGGCTAAAACCCTTTATTTCAGCACCATAAAGACTCTCTTCCACTGTACAGCTTCAAGCAGCTGCATTTAAAAGGAGAGAATTCTATTTTTCCCCCAAACCTGTGTCTACATGCAAAACGTATCAAGAATACTGCCAGATTAAATTATTATACTAGAAAATAACACAGCTGATCCAATGGCCTTTTAAAAAATATTAAACTTGGTCTATATATTAATGGTAACATATGAAATTAAAGGGGACAGATGCAGAAATAATGATTCTCTCACTAGTCTTCTGAACTAATACTTTGTAACTTTCTCAGAATTCAAACTTACTGAAGCATGTAAACAGAAGATAAATTTATTACTTGGTCCTTTATAATTTCATAATGCCTTATGATCCTTATTCATAACTTTTCTATTTCCATAAGCCTCATATCTGTAAATAAATTTAATTCACGGTGAAAAATGTTAAATAAGTAATATTTATTTACTGCTTTAATGAACATTTTCTCACTTAAATCTCAAAACAAACCTTTGATTATCATTATCCACCTTTACTAAATTGAAAGAAGAACAGAAACAAAAGCTAATAATGTTTACTGAGCAAGGTCTCTGTTCTAGCCCTACACTGACCAATACAGTAGCCACTATCCCCATGTGGATATTTTAAGTTCTATTTAATTAAAGTAAACAAAATTAAAACTTCAGTTTCTCAATCACATTAGCCACATCTTAAGTGCTCAATAGCCCCATGTGGCTAGTGGCTGCCCTATCAGACAACGCAGAGAAAGAACATTTTTACCATTGCAGAAGGTCCTACTGGACAGCACATGTATTACCTCTTTTAATTATCCCACCGATCACCACCTCAAGAAGTTGATACTGTTATTATTCCCCATTTACAGATGAATAAACTTAGGTACAGTGACTTAGCCAAGGTGATAGTGGACCTGACATTCCAGGTCTTACTAGCCCAGTGCTGTCCAATAAAATTTTCCGCAGTGATAGAAACGTTCCAAATCTTCACTGTCCAAGATGGTAGCCACTGGCCTTATGTGGCTTGTGACCACTAGCAATGTAGTAGTGTGACTGAGGAATTGAATTTTAATATAGTTTTATTTAATTTAGATATCAATAGCTACATCAGGCTAGTGGCTACTACCTTGGAAGGCTCAGATCTAGCCCCATAATCCAACCTTTAATCTCCACTGTATCTAATGCCCCATCCATCTCATCATTGCTACTAGCAAAGATCCACGGAGAAGGAATGAAAAAAGAAAAATGATGAGCCCTATTCAAACAGTAGCTTGACAAAAGGTTACTTGAAGTTGAGCCTTCTCTTTGGTCTCAATCCCTAAAGAAAGTTATGCTAGGAGGTGATGGGAGTACAGGGTTAAATCTAGCATGGAATCTATTTTTCCACATTTTCTTGATATTCTGGAATTACCTCTTTGCATAAGAGCCAATAAAAGTGTATACAGCATATGTTTTCCACAGGATGCAATTTTTATAGAGCAACCAGATGAATTACAACATGGGTCAGACCACAATTCTTCAGTGTGCCCAGAGAATCAGGCTGGGGGGTGGGGGGCAGGGCCGAAGACTAGACACATAACTCAATGGAGGACCAGCAAGGAGGGAGAGATGAACTAACCTCCATTCTGCAGACACTTTTTCCCCCAACTTGATACCTTTGCTTTATTATGTTTTAAGGTATCTGGAGCAGCCTGTTTGGCTTCCCTTGGGTTGTTTGTTTTGATATCAGCTTTTTATCTGCTTGCCTTTTTAAATGCAGTTCTACTGGAAAATCTTGCCATGGAACATTTAACAAGAAGAGGAAGCAAGCTCAAAAATTTCCATTTTCACACAGAATTATTATTACACGTTTCCAGAGGCCTGGGAGTCTGTCTGTCTTCCTCCAAGTTTTATGATGGGATTGTGATTTCAACTAACCCTCCAAACAGATATTCTGTCTCTATTCAGAAGATGCAATTCTAGAAACCTGTATCTGACTCTAATGATAGCTTACACCCTTTCCACTCTGAAATAACAGAGTGGTACCTAGGAGGACCGAGAGGAGCAGGCAGCTCTGTAATGTTAAAGGGAAATCTCCTCTGTCTTTCCAGCTTGTTCTCTGTTCCCCTCAGTAGAATTCACCCCAAACAAAAATGTTAGAGGAGAAAGTCACAGCCGTTGCTTTTAATTTCAAGCACAGTGAGGTTTAAATCATCCAAGAGCTCATTCCAGACATGTGGGATATTACCATGTTGCTGGGCTAGGCCCAATCTTTGGTGGAACAGGTAGGTTTTGCCTCAGAGCTCTGGCATAAACTCCATACCAGTTTGGCCAATGTTAAAGAATAAACATAGCAACATATTAGCAAAACCACCTCATTTCTAAATCAAGAATACCCTTTGAAAGCCAAGATTAAAATAGTTAAATACAGTGACCTATCTTGCACAGCATATGTCTAAGCTGAACAAATTAGGAGAAAAATATATATATAAAGGCTTCTTCTCCAATCCTACCAGCCTAGTACTTTTCAATAGATGCACACACACCCAAAGGGTTTTCTGAATGTAGGAAAACAAGTTTATAATTACATAATTATGCAGACACACCACAATTTTTCTTTTATGTTACCTTTATCTTTAAAAGGCAACAGACAGGGCTGTACTAAAAAGCAATAAAGCATGGGTAATTTAATACCAAATTACATCCATATTGAAAAGTTTACATGCAGTTGAGAGCAGACAGAGGTCAGCTTTTCAACAGGACTGTCTTTAATTGTGGCCATCAGTTTTAGCAATCCCGATCTCCGGATCAAAGACAGATATAATGGGCTTCCTCAACGCTGAATAGTGAAAGCAGACAGCAGGAATGGTGCTATCTGGCACCCAAAGGTCATAAAAAAAAAAAAATTGCCAGAAACGGAATGTGTCTCACTGTAAAATTATATATCTCAGATAATATAGTTTTAAAATCATTCTCCCTTGCCCAGTTTCCAATGAGCTACTTTAAGTGAAGGGGTTTTTTTGTCACTTCGTCACAGGTGCAAGGTTTTACCTGCTTTTCCTCTAATAAGTGTGCAACCTTTGTGTAAATCTTTATTAATTTTTTCAGTTGCTTTCAATCATGATTTTCTCCAACTTGCACAGCAATCCCTCTTTCCTTGAGGAAGGGCTATATGAGCAGAAACTGTTTTTTCTTTTTTTCCCCTCTCTTTCCCCCACTAAATCAAATGAGGAGTAAATTATCAGCAAATCAGACAGAAACAAGTTTCCTGGATCTGCAGATCCATTCTACAAATGGAGCAATTTCATCTCTGCTAGCTCTGGGGTGGGGGGGAGTGGCATGGGAGGGGGGATTTTAAGTAGCCATGGGGGACCAGAGCGGAGATGCTAGCTGGCGAAGCATCCCCACGTTTGCATGCACAGACCTCTCAAATCTGCACCAAGAGACTACTTGCGAGAATCCATCTTTTTTCACTTAACAAGATACAAAATATAAAACACATTTGCCTCTTATTAAACCTCTCCTGTAAGTGGTTCCAGGTCCACCATTTTTAAAGGGAAGAGAGGGGAGTCAAGACCCTCTTGGGAATTTCAGTGGAGTGACTGGAGATGAGGTACAGGCTGTGAGCCTTTATTACTTTAATTTTATTTTTTTTTTCTAAAAGCACAGAAGGAATAACATTTTAAATCATTAGCATTTGCTTTAAGTAGTTATTTCTTCCAACTGTAAGAATCCCTGCTCCCTGCCCCCTTCCCCATTAGCACCACTCCCAGATCCTGCACAGAAGAACTGCCCAGATGGAATTTCCCTCCACTGCTCAAATCTGGAAGGTGCTTTTAAAGAATTTCAAGCTCTAAATTGAGGCAGCCATGGAAGAAACTGTACTCACAGTTTTTCCTTAAAGCAGTTGGAGAAGAAAGCTCTTGTATTTATGGCACCTGAGACTGAAAACTGACTGTGGCATCTCAGAATTATTTCAGGGGCAGCAGTTAACTGTTATGATAGAACTCTGTCTTCTCTGTTTAACAACAAGAGTTCATAGTAGTTCCCATTCAACTCAAAACTTTGTGAGAGTGACATGTGGGGCATTTTAAGTGGTAAAGCGCAAAACCTAAACTTCTTTACAAATGGAATAAAATCAGCCACCTTACTTAATTTAAGATGATTTATGGTTTCTATCAAAGGAGCAGCAAAATGTGAGGAAATTTGCAAAACCAGGTAAATAAACTTCCTTCTGTGCTCTGCAAGTTCAAAATGGCAGGAGGCCATAATCAGGCACAGAAATACTGATTGGAAGATTTAGCGTTTCCTTTTGTGGGTTGGTTGTTGCTTTGCTGTCCATAGACTAAAAGAGATAAAATAAATCGCTGAATAATTCTGTATTTCAACTTTGCTCTGCCAAAAGAGAGATCCTACTTGAGGCAAGGTCTGTTTCATAATCTATAAAGTGCATGTACCCAAAAAGGCATGTCACCAGGAAGGCCTTTAGCTGTGTTTCAGGGTGGACCTTTTCTGTGCTATATAAAGGACCAACAAACCAAGCCAGAATTCTATAGCAGGTCAGTGGGATAAATGAGCTGTGTTCTTTTGGCCAGCAATAATCAGATGCAATAATCAAAGGTGGGGTGTAGTGGTATTCTACTCCCAGCAAGATTTAACTAATGCAGTCTGTTCCTGATGCACTGCCCAGACCTCCACACAGACCTCCACGCAGATTGCACTGGTTTGCCTTCTCCACCACAGTCACTCTGGCTTCAATACTATATGACAGAGAGTTGATGGATAGCTCTCCCCTTGCCTGCTCATTCTCATCAGCATTAGAGCTTATTTGTTGGGCACCAACAGGGCACCCAGCACCGTCCAGTATACTGTTGCAACCACAGGGCCTGAAGCAAGGCACACCTTCCATCTACCTCAAAGAGAATTGGGCACGCCTGTTGGAAGCAGCTAGGAGCTAATAAAAGTGCCAAGTGTTGGTAAAAATTCAAGACCTCATGCTTGTGCAATGTGTTAAAATAAAGAGTTGCAATTATTGAGAGAGCCCAAAAGGAAAAAGGGAAATAGTTTCCTACAACAAAAAGAAGAGTAACTTTCTGATACAATTTAACAGAATTGAAGGAAAATGGAATTCAATAACTAAGAGCCAAGAAGCCTGCTCCAGGACAAAGCAGCAGGTACTACAAATGTACAGGACAGGGATCAACAGCCTGCCTTTACTCCAGAGACCCCCAGTTTCCAATTGGAGAGGGCTAGCAAGATGGACAAAACCTGTCCACAGGGACACAATCAAATCCTGCCCACTGAAAGTAAAGGGATATTTTTTTTAAATACATTTCATGTTTTAAATGATTTTTCCTGAAAATTTCCCATGTATTTGAAATCTTAAACAAGGATTCATCAATATTTTAATTTCAACATCATCTCTAACTCTGTGGACCCCTCAGTACCTCCATTTATATTCGGAACAGAATCAGAACATGAAGAACCAGTGCACAGTGATACCGTGTGACATGACCTAATGAACATGGTGAGGACATCATTTAAATATAAAATACAAACAAGGTAATGAATCAAAAACAAATGAGTTCAGCAAGCTCAAGATAGGTTGGAGATTCATTTCAGTTAACTCAACACTGAGCCTTTGGTTCCCACTTGAGTGGGAGGCCCTGCCAGATTAACTGGTCTTCAATGAAAGAATCCCCATGCTGGGATCTCCACTACGCCCGCCTAATAATAATCATCACAATATACAATAATACCTAATACTTTGTATGCATGTCAAATGCTTTATACATATCATCTCAGGTAATTCTCAAACAATCCTATTAGATCAGTACTACTGTTATACTCATCTTACAAAGAGATAGCAAAAGCTACCTACCACCTGTGATATCATCTGGAGATTTGATAGAGACTTCAGGTAAACCTGAACTGACACAAATGAGGTCAACTCATCTAGGATCTTCAGAGCAAAGAAAATGCCAATCATTAAAGGCATTCCAAAACCTGTGAATCATTTGTGATACGTCTGTTTCCTTCAGTTCCAACATCCAATTCACCACCAAATCTTTTCCATTCTACCTTGGAACCAAGTTTTCTCAACCCATTTAAAAGACTGAAAATTAACAAGATAAGCATTAATTCAAGAAGGTAGAAAAAGGAGAAGGCAAAGACAGTGGAGGGAAGAAACAATTCTGATAAAAGGAGAACTTAGGTAATATACAACAAATAATAGAAATCAACCAAACCAAAAAGTGGTTCTTTGGATATTCTATGGGTTAGCCAGGTGGTACAACTACCCTGAGGCTGATCTTTGAAGTCAAGTGGTGAACTGACTGAAGCCAAATGGCCTGGCTCACAGGTCTGCTAGTTGCCAACTTGGTTGGTCTAACCTCAGCTAGGACTGCTGGTCTCCTCTCTACATGGTCTCTCATCCTCTAGACCAGGTTTATTCTCAGAGTTCCAAAGACAGGGAAAGACTAATTGCACAAACACTTCTCAAGCTTCCGCTATGTCACACTTGCTATTGTCCCACTGGTCAAAGCAAGTCACATAACTAAGTCCAGAGTCATGTGGGTGTGGCTACAAGGAGTCAGGAATATTACTGTAACAGTCGATCATACCAAACAACCATACCACTGGCTCTGGTCCCACCAATTTGATCTCTGCCACCACATCATAACTATTGCTTGAATCTAGTCACATTATAATTCATTATGGTAGATACTCCACAATGGACAGTAAAAGAAAAAAAAAACAGAACTATAAAGAACTAATTTTTTTTAACTTGCTGCATAGTTTTAAAGAGAAAGATGCTGACCTAAATTGTTCACAGATAATTTACAGAAATTGGAACCCAAATGAAATATTCAAAGGTTCATGTCTTCAACTCACAGTTGCCACTGATGATGATGTCCAATGAAGTCAATTTGGAATGTGAATTTGAGGGATTACCAAGAGGCCTTTTATTCAACCTAATTCACCAATCTTTGTTAATTACATGATCAACTACTTTAATAGTAAAGAATTTTACTATTTTACTGTCAAATACCCTATTAATGGCCTTTATATGAAACGACTGTGACATCAAGTGTCTAACCAATAACATCACATGACTGTGTCTCTGGACAGCCCCATCAAAATGAATCCAGCCTCAATTTTTTGTATGTAGAAGGCTAGTCGGATCCTTGAGTCACCATCAATGGTTTTCTCAACCAAGAAAGATGGATAGCATGATGTTAGGAATTTTTCCCCAAAATTATTTTAATGGTCAAAAAAAATCTGCTGTGCTCTAAGAAGAACCTAATTTGGAACATACATTTTCCTGGCAGATTTTACATCAGAAAGCTTTGAATTTAAATATGAAAAGCCAGGATTTGCTTTCTGGACAGAATGCAATTCTAAAATGTCATGCAAATTTCTTTTTGGAAGAACAAATGCAAACATTTTGAGAAGAGCTCTAAATATGCACAGGGCTTTTGGGAAACCATGTGTAAAATACTATTTTGCCTGAGGCAATCTATCTTCCACATTTGTTGAGGAAGAAAATAATAGCCAATATTCTGTATGACTGTGTTGACGGTATGAATGGTTTTTATCTGTATGGTTCTTGTGCAGTGCACGAGGCAATTCTTTGTCAGCTTTTCTGGGAGTTCTGAAAAATCATAGGATCCACAAACTGTGCACTAGACCATGTCTATTTTTAATACGTACCCTCAAGCACCTAGTATAGAACTAAGCATCCTACGGACACTCAAATACTTATTCACTAACTACCACATTTACCAGGACATCCTCCTCTCCACCTCTGCCACTTTCCTTATACTGAGATGAAGGGATTTTTTTCTCTTTTATTCTTGCCTGCTGTATACACACTCAATAATAATTTGCTTCACCCCACACCCCACATAAATAAAACAAGTAATGGATTCACTGGTATTGCTATCTGTTCTGCTCCCTCATTTTCTCGACTCCACCTTTTTTTCATTCTTTGGCATATGTGCATCTAACAAAGGTATTAGACATTTGGTACAGCCTCTCTAGCAGCCCTATTCCACAGAACTTCTTCCATGATGGAAATGTTCCATAGCTGCACTGCACATGGTACCTACCAGCCACATGTGGCTAGTGAGTATCTGAAATGTGGCTAGAATGACTGAGGAAATAATTTTTAATGTTATTTAATTTTAATTAATTTAAATTTACAGAGCCACATATGGCTGATGAGATATGATAATGAACAGCACAGATTTATAGTTTCAGATTAAGCTTCTTAGAAGTTAACACTGATGGTAGAAAGAGAATTCCATTTGAGCCCTGATTTTTTCTGTAAACCCTGGGCTGGTCACTTAGCACCTGTGACACCAATCTTCTAATCTGTAAAACAGCAATAATGTCTATTTACATGATGGTTGTGATGATTAAATGAGATAAATTTTTGTAAATTGGCCAGGGCAAAGCAAGTGATGAATGAAAATTAATGCCCTTTTTTTTTAAATCTACAAAATGAGACTCAGAAAAGGCATTTTTCAGGGCAACTGTAATAATCAAATGAGATAATGCATACAAAATATGTATAAACTACAAAGTCTCAAATAAATATAAAGTATTGTTAATTTCCTTAGCTGAAAAAAAGTCCAATGTATACTTTTATTTCTTTAATCACCATTATCATCTTAGGTCTTTCTATTCTTTCTGGAACCTTGGAGTAATCTTTAAATCCAAGCATTGTATTTCCTTCAAACATTTTAGTCTAAACCTTTGCCAAAGATCCATGAACCCTGTTGTCTGCAGTCTTCCTCTACATTTGTTTTTGCCTCCTCATTCTCTGCTAGTCTGATTTCTCGTGGTTTCAAGTACTGACAAAATACTGCAAGTTTCTCAGTCATGTAAAGAGATACAATCTCACAGGATTCTTTTAAACTTTAAACACTAAAGATGAGGGCCACAAGATTTCCTGGAATTCAAGCGTTAGTGTAAGAAAAGTGAGCATAACTTCTCAAAAAAAAAAAAAAAAAGAGTGTCCTATTCTCATGCCTCCTTTTTCATGCTAACCTTTTTCACCAGCTGACTTACCTGTTTCCTCTATCCTTCTCCAAATCTCAGTTTCCTCACATGAAAAATGGAGCTCCTGAGGTTAACCTATGAGGAGACCGTAATAATGATATTTTAGAGAGCAACTTAGGAAATGTGAAAAGACTCATTCACAAATGGGACTGCCTAAGTGTAAAGAAAACTTCATTCTGAACATGCAAAATACCTTTGGACACAAAGCTGATAGAACAGAAATTTAAGAGAACTTAAAAAAAAAGAAATTTGAAAACAATAAGCACTTGCTCTGGACCTGGTGGAGAATAAATATTCTAATCATCTTATTTAGCTTATAGACAGGTAACCACTGATGAGGGAAAAAGCGCAACTCAGGGCAAAGAAAACTATAAAAGATAAAATGTGGTGAAACGATAAGATCTGATTCTTAAATAGAGGAGCTTATGATCCCTTAAACAATGCTGTATATTAGAAATATTTCACAATTAAAAAGTAGACAAATTTATGATAGCTTCTTCCTGTTCTCTCAGCTTCTTCCTGTTTATCTGCTCTACATAATAAAAGGAATCTTCCTTCACCCACTGGCAGCAGTAAAGGAAGCAGTAATTAAAAGTGGACAGAACACTTCACACCTATTAGGATGGCTATTGTCAAATGAATGGGAAAAAACAAGTAAATGAATTAGAACACTGTGTATTACTGATGGGATTATAAAATGGTGCAGCTGCTGTGGAAAACAGTTTGGAAGTTCCTCAAAAAGCTAAACATAGAATTACCATATGACCCAGCAATTCCACTCCTAGGTATATATCCAAATGAACTGAAAACAAGGACTCAAACAAGTACATATATGCCAATGTTCACAGAAGCATTGTTCACAATAGCCAAAAGGTGAAAACAACCCAAGTGTCCATCAAGAGATGAACAGATAAACAAAATGTGGTAAATACATACAATGGAAATATTATTCAGCCCTAAAAAGAAAGGAAATTCTGATACATGCTATAATATAGATGAACCTTGAAGACATTATGCTATGGAAGTGGAATAAGCCAGAAACAAAGGAACAATATTGTATGATTCCACTTATATGAGATAGGTAAATTTATAAAAACAGAAAGTATAAGAGAGGCTACCAGGACTGGGAGGGGAATGGAAAGTTTTTTTTTTTTTTTTTTTTTTTATGAGTACAGAGTTTCTGTTTTGGATCATGGAATGTTCTAGAAATGGATTATGTAATTATTGCATAACAATGACATTATACTTATTGCCATTGAGTTATACTCTTCAAATGGTTAAAAATGATAAATCTTATGTATGTTTACCACAATTTTTTTTTGAAAGATCAACACTCAAAAACTGGGGGGTGGTGAAGTGGGCAGGAGAAGAGATAGGTGGGAACCGTAGATTGGAGAGAAGAAGAAAATATGGACAACAGAATCAAGAAGGATGGAGAGCAGCATCAAGCCAGCCACGTGGCCAGGGTTTAAGAAGAAAAACAGCCAATGAAAAGTCCTCAGGTGACCAAGGAATATTTTAAAAGAGTAAGTGTTATTATATAATTTCACTTACTTCCCACTGTGCAATGTAATAACCCTCTCTGACCTTCAAACCTTCACCAAAATTCTGCCACACATTGCACTCATGCTACTCTAGTGATATGGAATGAGGGAAGAGGGACAGTGACCAACAATAAGCAAAGTGGGGCAGAAAAAGGATAGAAATTGGACTGAGGTGCCAAGAAAATGTTGAGAGTTCACTTTGACAGAGACCTTAAAAATCCTCAGAAAATTTGAAATGACATAGGATTTGAAACAGACACAAATAAAGAATTAAGTACAATGCCAGGCCCCAGAAAGACTAGGACATAGCAAGACAGATGTCTGGGAATTCAAGGCAATGAGCAGGAACCAAAACAGGCATAAAAGATGAAGGAGTGGAATCAAATAAACAGGGTAGCAGATTCAAGGCACTGAAACTGAAGGAATTTGCTGGGTTTTACATGAAATGGATTGTACAGATTCATCTCAAGGCAAGGATTTTGCCCAAGGTGGAAGAAATGCAAACAAAAGAGTCTGGCTGAGATATAGAAAATCTACCAAGATAAAGTTACCCCTTCTGGCAGAAGACCTCAGACACTGGGTACTTGGCCAGGCTAAGGACCTTGTTGAAAATAACTGAGATCTTGATGAAGAAGCATAAGAAGCCAGTAACTCCATGATTCAAGCAAACTGTCAGAGCAGTTAAAAGTTTAATACACAGAACTAAGGAAAGAAACATCCAAGAAGATAGCTTCAAGATGGTGGACGAGTAAGACGTGGAGATCACCTTCCTCCCCACAAATACATCAAAAATACATCTACATGTAGAACAGCTCCTACAGAACACCTACCGAATGCTGGCAGAAGACCTCAGACTTCCCAGAAGGCAAGAAACTCCCCACGTACCTGGGTAGGGCAAAAGAAAAAACAGACAAAAGAATAGGGATGGGACCCGCACCTCTGGGAGGGAGCTGTGAAGGAGGAAAAGCTTCCACACACTGGGAAGCCTTCACTGGCAGAGACAGGGGATGGGCAGGGGGTAGCTTCTGAGCCACAGAGGAGAGCGCAGCAACAGGGGTGCAGAGGGCAGAGCAGAGAGGTTCCCGAACAGAGGATCAGGGCTGACCAGCAGTCACCAGCCTGAGAGGCTTGTCTGCTCACTTGGTGAGGCAAGTGGGGGTGGGGAGCTGAGCCTCGGGCTTCGGAGTTCAGATCCCAGGGAGAGGACTGGGATTTGCTGCATGAACACAGCCTGAAGGGCGCTAGTGCACCACAGCTAGCCGGGAGGGAGTCTGGGAAAAAGTCTGGACCTGCCTAAGAGGCAAGAGACCATTGTTTCGGGGTGCTCAAAGAGAGGGGATTCAGAGCACCACCTAAATGAGCTCCAGAGATGGGTGCGAAACATGGCTATCAGCACGGACACCAGAAACGGGCACGAGATGCTAAGGCTGCTGCTGCAGCCACCAAGAAGCCTGTGTGCAAGCACAGGTCACTATCCACACCTCCCCTACCAGGAGCCTGTGCAACCTGCAACTGCAAAGGTCCAGTGATCCAGGGACAACTTCCCCAGGAGAACACACATCGTGCCTCAGGCTGTTGCAACTTCACGCCAGCCTCTGCTGCAGCAGGCTTGCCCCGCATTCCGTACCTCTCCCTCCCCCTGGCCTGAGTGAGCCAGAGCCCCCTAATCAGCTGCTACTTTACCCCATCCTGTCTGGGTGGGGAACAGATGCCCTCAGGCAACCTACAAGCAGAGGCTGGGCCAAATCCAAAGCTGAACCCCAGGAGCTATGCAAACAAAGAAGAAAAAGGGAAGTCTCTCCAGGCAGCCTCAGGAGCAGTGGATTAAATCTCCACAATCAAACTGATGTACCCTGCATCTATGGAATACCTGAATAGACAACAAATCATCCCAAAATTGAGGCGGTGGACTTTGGCAGCAACTGTAGACTTAGGGTTTGCTTTCTGCATCTAATTTGTTTCTGGTTTTATGTTTATCTAAGTTTAGTATTTAGACCTTATTACCACTGGTAGATTTCTTTATTGATTTGGTTGCTCTTTTTATTTTTATATATATATTTTTTTTTTTTCCTTTTTCTCCTTTTTGTGAGTGTGTAAATGTATGCTTCTCCGTGTGATTTTTGTATGTATAGCTTTGCTTTTACCATTTGCCCTAGGCTTCTGTCTGTCCGTTTTTGGTTTTTTTTTTTACTGTAGTTTTTAGCACTTGTTATCATTGGTGGATTTGGTTTTTGGTTTGGTTGCTCACTTCTTTCTTTCCTTCTTTTTTTTATTGCTTTATTTTTAATAATTTTTTAAAATTTAATAACTTTATATTATTTTTAAAATTTATTTCTTTTTTTTTCTCCCTTGTGTTCAGAGCTGTGTGGCTGACAGGGTCTTGGTGCTCTGGCTGGTATCAGGCCTGAGCCTCTGAGGTGGGAGAGCCAAGTTCAGGACATTGGTCCACCAAAGACCTCCTGGCCCAATGTAATATCAAACAGTGAAAGCTGTCTCAGAGATCTCCATCTCAACACTAAGACCCAGCTCCACTCAATGACCAGCAACCTACACTGCTGGACACCCTATGCCAAACAACCAGCAAGATGGGAACACAACCCCACCCATTAGCAGAGAGGCTGTCTAAACTCATACTAAGTTCACAAACACCCCAAAACACACCACTGGACACAGTCCTGCCCAACAGAAAGACAAGATCCAGCCTCATCCACCAGAACACAGGCACCAGTCCCCTCCACCAGGAAACCTACACAAGGCACTGAAGCTACCTCACCACTGGAGGCAGACAGCAAAAACAATGGGAACTATGAACCTGCAGCCTGCAAAAAGGAGACCCGAAACACAATAAGTTAAGCAAAATGAGAAGACAGATAAACACACAGCAGATGAAGAGGCAAGGTAAAAACACACGAGACCAAACAAATGATGAGGAAATAGGCAGTCTACCTGAAAAAAAATTCAGAGTAATGATAGTAAAGACGATCCAAAACCTTGGAAATAGAATGGAGAAAATACAAGAAACGTTTAACAAGGAGAACTACAGCAAACAAACAATGATAACAAAAGAATAAATGAAATTAAAAATTCTCTAGAAGGAACCAATAGCAGAATAACTGAGGTAGAAGAATGGATGAGTGACCTGGAAGATAAAATAGTGGAAATAACTACCAGAGAGCAGAATAAAGATAAAAGAATGAAAAGAATTGAGGACAGTCTCAGAGACCTCTGGGACAACACTAAACGCACCAACATTCAAACTATAGGGGTCCCAGAAGAAGAAGAGAAAAAAAACGGACTGAGAAAATATTTGAAGACATTATAGTTGAAAACTTCCCTAATATGGGAAAGGAAATAGTCAATCAAGTCCAGGAAGCACAAAGAGTCCCATACAGGATAAATCCACGGAGAAACATGCCAAGACACATATTAATCAAACTATCAAAAATTAAATACAAAGAAAAAATATTAAAAGCAGCAAGAGAAAAGCAACAAATAACATACAAGGGAATCCCCATAAGGTTAACAGCTGATCTTTCAGCAGAAGCTCTGCAAGCCAGAAGGGAGTGGCAGGACATATTTAAAGTGATGAAAGGGAAGAACCTACAACCAAGAACACTCTACCCAACAAAGATCTTATTCAGATTCGACAGAGAAATTAAAAACTTTACAAACAAGCAAAAGCTAAGAGGACTAAGCACCACCAAACCAGCTTTACAACAAATCCTGAAGGAACTTCTCTAGGCAGGAAACACAAGAGAAGGAAAAGACCTACAATAACAAACCCAAAACAATTAACAAAATGGTAATAGGAACACACATATCGATAACTACCTAAAATGTAAATTGATTAAATGCTCCAACCAAAAGACATAGACTGGCTGAATGGATACAAAAACAAGACCTGTGTATATGCTGTCTACAAGAGACCCACTTCAGATCTAGGGACACATACAGACTGAAAGTGAGGGGATGGAAAAAGATATTACATGCAAATGGAAACCAAAAGAAGGCTGGAGTAGCAATTCTCATATCAGACAAAATAGACTTTAAAATAAAGACAATTACAAGAGAGAAAGAAGGACACTACATAATGATCAAGGGATCAGTCCAAGAAGAAGGTATAACAATTGTAAATATTTATGTACCCAACACAGGAACACCTCAATACATAAGGCAAATGCTAACAGCCATAAAAGGGGAAATTAACAGTAACACAATCATAGTAGGGGACTTTAACACCCCATTTTCACCAACAGACAGATCATCCAAAATGAAAATAAATAAGGACACACAAGCTTTATATGATACATTAAACAAGACAGATTTAATTGATATTTATAGAACTTTCCATCCAAAAAAACAGAATATATTCTCTTCTCAAGTGCTCACGGAACATTCTCCAGGAGGGATCATATCTTGGGTCACAAACCAAGCCTTGGCAAATTTAAGGAAACTGAGATCTTACCAAGTATCTTTTCCAACCACAATGCTATGAAACTACATATCAATTACAGGAAAAAATCTGTAAAAAATACAAACACATGGAGGCTAAACAATACACTACTAAATAACCAAGAGATCACTGAAGAAATCAAAGAGGAAATAAAAACATACCTAGAAAAAAATGACAATGAAAACACAACAACCCAAAACCTATGCAATGCAGCAAAAGCAGTTCTAAGAGGGAAGTTTATAGCAATACATTCCTACCTCAAGAAACAAGGAACATCTCAAATAAACAACCTAACCTTAAACCTAAAGCAATTAGAGAAAGAAGAACCCAAAAAAACCCAAAGTTAGCAGAAGGAAAGAAATCATAAAGATAAGATCAGAAATAAATGAAAAAGAAATGAAGGAAACAACAGCTAAGATCAATAAAACTAAAGCCAGGCTCATTGAGAAGATAAACAAAATTGATAAACCACTAGCCAAACTCATCAAGAAAAAAAGGGAGAAGACTCATATCAATAGAATTAGAAATGAAAAAGAAGAAGTAACAACTGACACTGCAGAAATACAAAGGATCATGAGAGATTACTACAAGCAACTATATGCCAATAAAATGGACAACCTGGAAGAAATGGACAAATTCTTAGAAAAGCACAGCCTGCTGAGACTGAACCAGGAAGAAACAGAAAATATAAACAGACCAATCACAAGCACTGAAATTGAGACTGTGATTAAAACTCTTCCAACAAACAAAAGCCCAGGACCAGATGGCTTCACAGGTGAATTCTAGCAAACATTTAGAGAAGAGCTAACAGCTATCCTTCTCAAACTCTTCCAAAATATAGCAGAGCAAGGAACACTCCCGAACTCATTCTACGAGGCCACCATCACCCTGATACAAAAACCAGACAAAGATGTCACAAAGAAAGAAAACTGCCGGCCAATATCACTGATAAACATAGATGCAGGAATCCTCAACAAAATACTAGCAAACAGAATCCAACAGCACATTAAAAGGATCATACACCATGATCAAGTGGGGTTTATCCCAGGAATGCAAGGATTCTTCAATATATGCAAATCAATCAATGCGATAAACCATATTATCAAATTGAAGGAAAAAAACCATATGATCATCTCAATAGATGGAGAAAAGCTTTTCACAAAATTCAACACCAATTTATGATTAAAAACCCTCCAGAAAGTAGGCATAGAGGGAACTTACCTCAACATAATAAAGGCCATACATGACAAACCCACAGCCAACATCATCCTCAATGGTGAAAAACTGAAACCATCTCCACTAAGATCAGGAACAAGACAAGGTTGTTCACTCTCACCACTATTATTCAACATAGTTTTGGAAGTTTTAGCCACAACAATCAGAGAAGAAAAAGAAATAAAAGGAATCCAAATCGGAAAAGAAGAAGTAAAACCGTCACTGTTTGCAGATGACATGATACTATACATAGAGAATCCCAAAGATGCTACTAGCAAACTACTAGAGTTAATCAATGAATTTGGTAAAGTAGCAGGATACAAAATTATTGCACAGAAATCTCTTGCATTCCTACACACTAATGATGAAAAATATGAAAGAGAAATTAAGGAAATGTTCCCATTTACCACAGCTACAAAAAGAATAAAATACCTAGGAATAACCCTACCTAAGGAGACAAAAGACCTGTATGCAGAAAACTATAAGACACTAATGAAAGAAATTAAAGATGATACAGACAGATGGAGAGACATACCATGTTCTTGGATTGGAAGAATCAACATT
The DNA here is from genome assembly GCF_000442215.2 of Lipotes vexillifer. Classification (NCBI taxonomy): domain Eukaryota; kingdom Metazoa; phylum Chordata; class Mammalia; order Artiodactyla; family Lipotidae; genus Lipotes; species Lipotes vexillifer. The sequence continues at coordinate 149,509 of NW_006775530.1, forward strand.
ATGAAAATGACTATACTACACAAAGCAATCTACAGATTCAATTCAATCCCTATCAAACTACCAATGGCATTTTTCACAGAACTAGAACAAAAAACTTCACAATTTGTATGGAAACACAAAAGACCCTGAATAGCCAAAGCAATCTTGAGAAAGAAAAACAGAGGTGGAGAAATCAGGCTCCCTGACTTCAGACTATACTCTAAAGCTACAGTAATCAAGATAGTATGGTACTGGCACAAAAACAGAACAAGATAGAAAGCCTAGAGGTAAACCCACACACATATGGTCACCTTGATAAAGGAGGCAAGAATATGTAATGGAGAAAAGACAGCTTCGTCAATAAGTGCTGCTAGGAAAACTGGACAGCTACATATAAAAGAATGAAATTAGAACACTCCCTAACACCATACACAAAAATAAATTCGAAATGGATTAAAGACCTAAATGTAAGGCCAGACACTATAAAACTCTTAGAGGAAAACAAAGGCAGAACACTCTATGACATAAATCACAGCAAGATCCTTTTTGACCCACCTCCTAGAGAAATGGAAATAAAAACAAAAATAAACAAATGGGACCTAATGAAACTTAAAAGCTTTTGAACAGCAAAGGAAACCATAAATAAGACGAATATACAATGCTCAGAATGGGAGAAAATATTTGCAAATGAAGCAACTGACAAAGGATTAATCTCCAAAACATACAAACAGCTCATGCAGCTCAGTATCAAAAAACAAATAACCCAATCCAAAAATGGGCAGAAGATCTAAATAGACATTTCTCCAAAGAAGATATACAGATTGCCAACCAACACATGAAAGGATACACAACATCACTAATCAGTAGAGAAATGCAAATCAAAACTACAATGAGCTATCAACTCACACCAGTCAGAATGGCCATCATCAAAATATCTACAAACAATAAATGCTGGAGAGGGTGTGGAGAAAAGCGAACCCTCTTGCACTGTTGGTGGGAATATAAATTGATACAGCCACTATGGAGAACAGTATGGAGGTTCCTTAAAAAATGAAAAATAGAACTACCGTAAGACCCAGCAATCCCACTCTTGGGCATATACCCTAAGAAAACCATAATTCAAAATGAGTCATGTACCACAATGTTCATGGCAGGTCTCTTTACAATAGCCAGTACGTGGAAGCTATCTAAGTGTTCATCAACAGATGAATGGATAAAGATGTGGTACATATATACAATGGAATATTACTCAGCCATAAAAAGAAATGAAATTGAGTTATTTGTAGTGAGGTGGCTGGTCCTAGAGTCTGTCATACAGTGTGAAGTTAGTCAGAAAGAGAAAAACAAATACTTTATGCTAACACATGTATATGGAATCTAAAAAAAAAAAAAAAATATATATATATGGTTCTGAAGAACCTAGGGGCAGGACAGGAATAAAGACGCAGACGTAGAGAATGGATTTGAGGACATGGGGAGTGGGAAGGGTAATCTGGGACGAAGTGAGAGAGTGGCATGGACATATATACACTACCAAATGTAAAATAGATAGCTAGTGGGAAGCAGCCACAGAGCACAGAGAGATCAGCTCGGTGCTTTGTGACCACCTAGAGGGGTGAGACAGGGAGGGTGGGAAGGAGATGCAAGAGGGAGGAGATATGGGGATATATGTATATGTATAGCTGATTCACTTTGTTATGCAGCAGAAACTAACACACCATTGTAAAGCAACTATACTCCAATAAAGATGTTAAAAAAAAAAAAAAGAAAAGAAACATCCAAGAAGAGGCCTGTTAGGATTGCTATCAACTCTGGGGAGAGTTGAATGCATCCACTATGCTTCTCCAACTCAGAAATAATCAGAGCCAAATGCAAGCACACTTGAAAGCATTCCTCAAAGTCCACACAAACCCATCAACTAGGGCGGCAGCCTCACAAGGACAAGGGACTTCTGATCAAACACTGAATGAACAATAATCTACTCTAACCCAGAGGCAACCCTAAGTAGCCAGGGTGAAAGAAAAAAGGGGGAGGAGGGGAATCTTAGCAAGGTCATTACAGGATACACACTTCAAGAGAAAGAGACTTTCAAGAATTATTTCAGCCAAGCCAGTAAACAAATACAAAACAAAATGAGCAAACAACAACAAAAAAAACCCTGGGAGAGGGAATCAGCAGGCAAAGTTGCTAAATTATTTAATCCCTTCCTGAAAATTACAAGACACGCAAAGAAACAGAAAGGTGTGACCCACACACAGGGAAAATATCAAGCAATAAAAGTTGCTCTAAATAGACCCAGGTGATATAGACTATGCAGACAAAGACCTCAAAGCAGCCATTATGAATACCTTCAAAAACTAAAAGTTAGGAAACTGTGAATATGTTACTAAGAATCAGGAGAAGCTAAGATGACAATGACTCATAAAATGGAGGGTATCAACAAAGAGAAACTATTACAAAGTACCAAATCGAAATTCTGGAGTTGAAAGCACAGTAAGCAAAATGAAATATTCACTAGAGGGGCTCAACAGAGACTAATAGATATTAGGCAATTTGAAGAGCAGAGGGAAAAATAATAAATAAAAATGAAAAGAAGAGAAATGTGGGACACCGTTATGGGTGCTGACATACATGTAATGGGACTACCAGGAGAGGCGAGAAGGAAAACAACAGAAGAAAAAATACTAAAAGAGTAGCTGAAAACTTCCGAAATTTGATGAAACACATTAATCTACATACAAAGAAGCTCAGCCAACTTCAAGTAGGATAAACTTAGAAGATCCACACCCAGACACATGAATAATCACAAAGATAAAATCCAAAGAAAAAGAAAAAAGCCTTAAAAGCAATAAGAGAAAAACAATCCAACATGTACAAGGGAACCCCAATATGATTAAGAGCAGACTTCTCATTACAAACAGTGCAGGCCAGAAAGCAATAGGATGACATATTCAAAGTACTGACAGTAAAAAACGGTCAATCAAGAATCTTACATCCAGCAAAACTAAACTATTTCAGAAATGAAAGTGAAAAAGATATTCCCAGGTGAACAAAAATCGAGATCATTTGCCATAGTAGACATACCTTACAAGAAATACTAAAGGAAGTTCTGCAGGCTGAAAGTGACACCAGACAGTAATTCAAATCCACACAAAAAACAAGTGTCAATACAGGTAATTATGTAGGTGATTACAAATGATAGTATAATTGTATATCTTTCTGCTCTTAACTTATTTTAACATCAATTGCATGAAACAAATATATGTAATTATATTGTTGAACCTATAACATAAAAATATAATATATTTGACAAGAGCACCAAGGAGGCAAGCGGGAATAAAGTTCTATCTGAGTAAGGAAATGACATCAGATGGAATTCAAACCCACAGTAAGAAATGAAGAGAACCAGAAAGAGTAAATAAGAACATTAATATAACACACTCCATACATATTGATATATACTTGTTCTACTTTCTTCTCTCAGCTTCTTTAAAAGTATAAGATTAAATAAAGTAATGATTATAATAATGTATTATACCTGATATGTATAATAATAACAGCACAAAAAGAAGTGGCAATGCACTAATTAAGTTTTTTAGGCTTCACTGAAACAAAGTCAGTATAAACCTGAAGTAGATTCTGAAAACTTAAAATTTAGACTTATAAACCTTAGCGCAACCACTAACAAAATTTACCAAATAGAAATTAAAAGTCTCTAATGGAATTAAACTGTTACATTAGAAAGTATCTAATACAGAAGAACACAATTAAGGAGGAATATAGAAACCAAAAGCGCATGATGAACATAGAAAACAAAACGCAAAGTGGCAGATGTAATTTCAACCATATCAAAAATAATATCACTAAATATGAATGGATTAAACAGCCTGATCAAGAGGCAAAGGCTGTCAGACTGGATTTTAAAAAAACAATAACTATACACTGTCTGCAGGAGATACACTCTACATTCAAGGATCCAACTGGTTGAAAGTAAAATGATAGAAAAAGATATATCATACAAGCAACAATAACAAAAAACCTGGAATGGCTATATTAATATCAGACAACATTGACTTTAAAACAAAAACTATGTTATTGGTGATAAAGAGGGATATTTCATAATTATTGAAAAGATCACTCTATCAGGAATATGTAATGATTACAAAAAGATGTGCACTTAACGACAGAGCCATAACATACATGAAGCAAAAACTTTAATTTTACAGAATTGAGGGAAAAACAGACAATTGAACAACTGTGGGAGTCTTCAATACCCCACTTTTAATTACTGATATAAGATCAATAAAGAAATAGAAATTTAAACAATACTATAAATCAACTACATGTATCAATCATCTATAGAACATTCCACCCAACAGTAGAAGAATATACATTCTTCTCAAATACACATGGAACATTCTTTAAAACAGACCATATGCTAGGCCATAAAACACACCACAATAAATTTTAAAGGACTACAATTATACAAAGCATCTTATCTGATCACTATAGAATTAAATTAGAAATCAATAACACAAAGAAATTTACGAAATTCACAAGTATGTGAAAATTAAACAGCATATGCCTAAGTAACCAATGGGTCAAAGAAGAAATCACAAGGTGAGTTAGAAACTACTTTGAGACGAATGAAAACAGAAACACAGCATACCAAATTTTATGGGATACATCTAAAGCAATACTCAGGAGGAAATTTATAGCTGTAAAAACCTATATTATAAAAGAAGAAAGATCTCTAATCAGTAACCTAAATTTCCACTTTAAAAAACTAGAAAAAGTAGAGTGAACTAAACTCAAACCTAGAAAAAAGAAGAAAATAATGAATAGACCAAAAAGAAATAAAATAGAGAATAAAAACTAAAGAAAATCACCAAACTAAAGTCTTTTTATATGAAAAGATCAACAAATTAACAAACACTTAGCTAGACTGGCCAAGGGAAAAAAAAAGAGAGAGAGAGAAGACACAAATTACCAACATCAGGAATGACATAAGACTGCTACCAACCTTACAAAAAAAATTTTTTTAATAATTTAAGGTAATATTATGAACAGCTATATGTTAACAAATTAGATGATTCAGATCAAACAGACAGATTCCTAGAGATATATAAATTATGAAAACATACCCAAGAAGAAGTAGAAAATCTGCAAAAACTTTAAAAGTAAAGAGGGCAATTAGTAATTTTAAAACTTCTCCCAAAGAAAAGTCCAGGCCCAGAAGATTTCACTAGTGACCTGCATCAAACATTCAAGAAAGAATTAATACCAATCTTTCACAAACTCTTCCCAAAAAACAGAAGAGGAGGGAATACATAGCAACTAATTCTACGAGGTCAGTATTACCCAGGTGCCAAAACCAGACAAAGATCTGAAAAGAGGGAAAAAACCCCAAAAAACTACAGACCAATATTCATTACCAATATAGATACAAAAATTCTCAACAAAATACTAGCAAACCAAAACCAGTAATATATAAAAAGGGAATACACACCATGACCAAGTGGAATTTACCCCCAAAACAAAAGAATGATTTCAAATCCAAAATTCAATTAACATAATACACCATATTATCAGAATAAGGGATCAAAAAAATACACACTATAAGCAGAAAAAAAACACTGGACCAAATCCAACACCCTTTCATGATAAGAACACTCAATAAACTAGAATTAGAGGGAGTTTATTCAATGTGATAAAGGACATCTACTATAAAACCACAGTTAACATTGTACTCAATGGTGAAAGACTAAATGCTTCCCCCCCCAAGATCAGGAACAAGACAAGGACATCTGCTCTCACCATTTCTATTCAACATTATAATAGAGGGTCTAGCCAGGGATATTTGGCAAGAAAATAAAGAAATAAAAGGTATGAAGATTGAAAAGGAAGATGACAAGATCTTTTACATATAAAATCCAAAGGCAACAACTAGAAAAAACAAATTAGCACTAATAAAAGGTTCAGCAAGATTTCAGGATACAAGATCAATATTAGAAAATTAATTGTACTTCCATACACTTGAAATAAATATTGCAAAATGAAATTAAGAAAATAATTCTATTTATAATAGCATCAAAAAGAACAAAATACTTAGGAATAAATTTAACAGAAGAAATGAAAAGCTGTAGATGGAAAACTATAAAACACTGCTGAAAGAAATTAAAGAAAATATAAATAAATGGAAAGATATTCCATGTTCATGGATCAGAAAGATCAATACGGCAATACTTACCATAGGGATCTACAGATTAAACACAATCCCTATCAAAATCCCAGTTAGCTTTTTGTATAACTTGACAAATGGATCCTAAAATTTCTATGGAAAAGGAAGGGATCCAGAATAGACAAAAACAGTCTTGAAAAAGAAAAAGGTTAGGGACTCCTGCTTCCTGATTTCAAAACTTACTACAATGCTATAGTAATAAAGACAGTGTAGTACTGACATAAAGACAGACATGTAGATCAATGGAATAGAATTGAGAGTCCAAAAATAAACCCTGACATTTATGGCCACTGATTTCTGACAAGAGTGCCAAGACAATTTTATAGGGAAATAAGGTTCTTTACAAAAAACAGTGCTGGGACAATTGGATAGCCACATAAAAAAGAATGAAGTTGGCTCTCTACCTCACACCACACATAAAAAAATTAATTCAAAATGGATCATAGACCTAAATGTAAGAGCTACAACTATAAAACTCTTAGAAGAAAACATAGGAGTCAATCTTCATGAGGCTGGATTAGGCTAAATTTTCTTAGATACAACACCAAAATCACAAGTGACCAAAGAAACAAATAGGCAAACCTAGATAACATCAAAATAAATTTATAACTTTTGAGCTGCAAAAGATACCATCAAGAAGTTAAGACAACTTACATAATGGAAGAAAATATTTTCAAATTAAATATCCAATAAAGACTTGTATCTAGTATATAAAGAACTCTTACAACTCAAAAATAAAAAGACAAATAACCTAATTTTAAAATGTGCAAAAGATCTGAATAGACATTTCTCTAATGAAGATATACAAATGACCGATAAGCACATAAAATAATGTTCACTACCATTAGTTATAAGGGAAATGAACATCAAAACCATAGAGACCATTTCACATCCACTAGAACAGATATAACCAAAAAGACAGTATGCGTTGGAGAACATGTGGAAAAATTGGGACCCTCATACGTTGCTAGTATAGATGTAAAATGGTACAGCCACTGTGGAAAACAGTTTTGCAGTTCCTCATAAGGTTATAACAGTTACAAAATGACTCAGCAATTCCACTCTTAGGTATATAGCCAAGAGAAATGAAAACATTTCCACGATTCCCTTAACCTTTGCCTCATGGCTGTTTTTTCATGGTCACAAGATGACTGACTCATTCCTTGACATCACTTCCAAATTTCAGGACAAAAGAAGAGAAAAATAAATGGAAAAAAGTTTCAAACTTGCTTACCAGTTAGGTCTGCCATAGGAGGTTTCTAGGAGATTAGCTCTCCTAGAAGCTTCGCTAGTTCATTAGGTAGAATGTTTGTCATTTGGCCATCCCTGGCTGAAGGTGACTATAGGAAAGAGGTCTGAGGATATGGACTAGGCCAACCATCCAGCATTGTCTGCCACCATAACTTAATAATTTATTAAGTGCTTTACTTAGCACTATCTAGCACACATTACTTTCCCGTCTAACCTTACAAATTTGCATGTAGTTAGGCTTTGGTGAAGACCATCAATGGGGTAGGGTTTCAGAGATCATCTAGTCCAACACTCCCCATATGATTATGGGCAAGAAGTCATTCGGATCCTGCTTGAACCATTTCATGAACCACTATCTCATGAAGTAATGCACTCTGGACAAAGAAAACTACTTCATCCAAGCCATATCTACCTCACTGTGGGTTCATTTGTTTAAAGTATTAGAAAGTCATATTAATTAAGAAAGCACCATCTCATTTAACTCTTAGAACAGCTATATAAATTGATAAAACAGGCGTTATAAATCCCATCTAACCAATTGGAAATCTGAAACTCAGCTAATTTAGGGGACTTGAATCCAGACTGTCTAATGAAAAATGGTAATACTAGGCCAATTCCTTTTCCACAGGCAGTCCTTCACATATTTTAAGCTGGGGCCCATGAACAATTGATGGGTCAGCTTTGGGTGATCCATGGAGCTGTTAAAATTGTATTCAATATTAGATATATGATCCATTTTTTGTAGAAAAGGTCCTTAGCTGTCATCAGATTGTACTGTGACTCCACACTTAGTGACTCCCCAAATGGTGAAAAAACACTGATTTAAAAATGATTGTGAAATGCTTCTTCTTTCCCAGAGTTTTTACTTCCTCAGATGAAACATCTCCAGTTTCTCCAGTCAGGCATCTTGATTTCCCCTACTCTTCCCCTCAGACCTATTCTTCCCTGCTCTTCCCTATCTTATCAAATGGCAGTCACCTGAGAGTCATGTTTGATTCCTTACCATCCCACACTCTAACCTCCAGTCCAACACAAGAGCTGCTAATTTTCCTTTTCAATTTCCTTTTCAATACACATTTCTTCATCTCAGCTGCCATGATCATTTCTAGCTAGAGCTAATGCAGTCTCCTAATTGCCCCCTTCCTCCTTCCATCCTCACCCCTCTTTCAACCAAGAATAGTCTTTCTAAAATGTCAAGTAAATCATATTATTCCCTTGCTTGAAACATCTGTGGTTTCCTCTGACACTCAGTAAAACTTCCAACCGCCTACCCATGGCCCTGAAGACCATGGGTGATCTGACCCAAGCCTTCCTCTCTGATGCTACCTCACTCTTCTTGCTCCCCTCATTCACTGCATTGGATTGACAGCAGCCTGCTTTCAGTTCCTAGCACATGTCACATTTCTTCCCATCTCAGGACCATTCCTCTCTTCCAGAATGTTCTTTACCCCATTCCTCCCCATCCTTCTGTCCTCATTTTATATATTATTTCCTCAGAGATACTCTGACAATCTTTCTAAATTAGGACTAATTCAACTCTCCCTATTTATCGCAGCTCCTTAATGAGTTGTTAATTAGTTAGCAAGCTAGTGTGTGTGTGCGTGTGTGTTTGTTTATTCTATTTTCCCCTTTAGACTACAAGCTTCATGAGGGTAGGTTCCATATTTGTCTTTTACCATTGTACTTCCAGTGGCTTGTTCAGTGCTGGCTAGATGATAAGCACAAAAACGTCAATGAATGAATGAAAGAAGACCCAGTTTCAAGTCCTCTCACCATCCTGGACATATTCTAATGTGTAATATACCTCTTAAAATGTGGTCCCAAAATTAAACTCAAATTTCCAGGTGAAGCCTAACCCTTTCAGAGAGGTCTGGACATGCCATGTTCACCTAATTCTTCTCTCCTTTTCAATATCAAAATAGGCTACTTCACAAACCTCCACAAGGAAATGTTCCAATAAGCTCTGTGTCTCTGCCATTGGTAAATGTGACCATATGTATATACTCAGTATATCACAAATTAAAGAGAGATTTTGATTATGGACTCATAAAGCATCAGTACAGAATGCAGCAAGCCTCTGGTTCCCAATTCAGAGCTTTTTGTATTGCCTTCCTAAAATCAGTTGACGATGCCCCAATTTAAACTTCCGTCCCCAAGTAAAAAATATTTCAACATGTTGGCCATCAGAATATGCACAATGAAGATTTGTATTTATAGTGCCCTGCCTCCAATATGCATGACAGCCTTTCAGTTTGTTTCCCCTTCAACCTTCATGCTACAAAGCACAAAGGCACCAGGAGTCCCAAGTATCTAGGGGTTTTTCTGGACACAACAGATTCAGCTTGTTTTCTGAGTGCAGGGGTAAGTTCAAAAGATGTTCTACAACTCAGGTATATAAACAAGCTAGAGCTGGAAGAGGCTGCTGTGAAATCAACATGTCATCTCTGCTTTGTTAGATAAGCAACACACAAAATCAAACCAACCTGTTAAAATTATTACCATCTCCCTACTTACCAACTATGATGCAGTGGACGGCAGAGAGCATTAATCACTCGAAAATGTCTAATCAGTGTAGAGACCTTTTATATTACCATTTAAATTCTTAACTGCGCTCAGCCTGATTTCTTTTAAGCAAAGGCCCACAGGCCTTACACATTTCATGGTTATTTTCTCTAGTTATGTAGCCTTTATTTTCTTCCTAGTGTCTCATTTTTGTCCCCCTCCCCCTTCCATTCTTTCCCTTCAAATGGACAGAACCTGGTTCCTATCACCTAGAGATGAATTAACCTTTCCAAATATCCTGACATCGCCTTCCTAGAAAAGTTCCCCAGAGCTCTGTGACTGATGGAGAAGAGAGGCAGCTTGGCTTTGACTTTAATATACATTTTGAAATACCTTTTGCAGGAAGGCTGGAAATAAGGAACTAATAACAAAGTGCTTCTAAAATTACCGGTAAATCTGAAGCATTCTGCCTGGCGCACGGCCTTTTGAGAGTTTTTAATTCATCAATTAAGTGATCAAAGATCTTGTTCAAGATACGATTACATTTCTTTTGTTCTCTTTGCACAATCATATTAAAATCGATAGCATTCCTAAAATCAAACGGGTTCCAAAGCTAAAAATAAAAAGACAAAACGACACCCTAACATTCACCACCTTCTACAGGCTATGATTGGTCCTTAACTAATTGGGATACAAATGCTAGGACAAACCATTCCACAGTGATGATGTCACGAAGTTTCCACATTCCTAAAGCAGCTACTATGCATTTAGACTGTAGCCAGGCCCTTCTGGGAAAGGGTGCATGCAGACAGAGAAGTTCTGGCTACTTGCCAATGCCAAACCCAAGAGTAAATAATTTCAATAATAGAGAATGGAGGTCTTTAAGTGGCTGCTGATGACCTTTGTCACATACACAGGATTACTCTTCCTTATACCACTGAAAACCAAACAAATCCATAGCCTAAGAATCAGAAGGAAATATTTCTTAAATTACCACAATACTTCTTAATCCTTGTTCCCCAGGAGTCAGTTATGTTTATATATTTTGTCTGAATATTCTTGCTTGTCTAAAGGTGGAGCTAATAAGCTATTTCTCTAAAAGGTCAGACAATAAATATTTTAGGCTTTGTGGGCCCCTCAGCCTCTTATACATACAACCATTAAACTCCACCACTGTACTGTGAAAGCAGCCATAGAGGACATGTCAGTGAATGGGTGTGGCTGTGAACCAATAAATCTTTATTTACAAAAACAGGCACTGGGCCAGATTTGCCTGTGGACCACAGCTTGCCCACCCCGTCTCTAAAACATGGTCATGACCATAACCCACTCTTGGGGACATTAATCTACATCACATGAATGCTGGACAATTTGTAGGAGAGTTCTTATTATGGCCTCAGGATAGAAAAATAGAATTGGTCTGATAGTGAAAAGAAGGTTCTTGAGCCACAAGCATAACTTTCATATGGTTTTCTCTTCAAAAAGTTCATTTTACCCTCCAAATTAAATTTTTTGGAAACATTCATTGTTTCTTTTAAACAATTAGATTTCACATTGCATCCCAGTTATTTATTACCTGAGTTTGGGTCTTAACAAATATGATTTTGTTATTCTCTGTCATCAGTGGAGCAAGCACATGTGGTTCTGATTGACAAAATTGTGATAAAATTCACTGCATCCTTTAAAAAAAGTGACTGAAAAGTTTTCAGACTGCTGCAGAGAACACAGGGGGGAAAACGAGAGGATTGAATTTCAACAAAAGACATGCCAGATTTTTTTCCTGCTCTTATTCTTCAACATTCTCCCACTACTCAGTATCTAATTAGATACTGGAACAATCTGGGAATCATGTGTTTCTCTTTAAACTTTTGGCCAAGTCCATCGCACTATGGTTAACGTTGGGTACACTTAGGTTCCCTGCCAGGGACTAGTATTGGGTGACATCACATGCTGTGTCACAAACAATGGAACAGAAATAAGTGTGCACGCTCTGAGACAAGCAAAACACTCGCAGTCATTTTGGTTTTCCCTCTTTTCTTTTACTTCACATCCATGTTCATTTGTTTGCTTGAAAACCCTCCTTTGTCTCTCAACTTTTTCCAGAAACAGATATCCCTTGCTATTATTGCCCCCAGAAAAAATTACAATTCAATTTTTTTAAACCTCATGGGCTCACATAATGTCTGCATTGTTGAGCTCTGTTGGAACAGCTTTCTTGATTAACTTAAGAGTGAACAAAACACAGGACATTCGTTGAGAACACCACAGCAAGTCACCACATAACCTATTTGCCCTTATAAATAGGTCACCTACTGGACAAGAAAAAAGACAGAATGGACATAATGCAAACAACATAACCTTCAAAGCTGTCTGGCATGTGGTTGTTTCCCTCATGAACTGATATTCATATCTGAGAACGACCATCCCATATCCATGCTACAGCCTTCTTGATACAGAACTGGAACAAAAGGAAGTTATGTAACTCATCAGCTACTAGGGGAATGTTGAGGATGCCAAAAAAGACAGAGACATAGTCAGACCTTTTTTTTTTTTTTTTCTTGCGTTATGCGGGCCTCTCACTGTTGTGGCCTCTCCCGTTGCGGAGCACAGGCTCTGGACGCGCAGGCCCAGCGGCCATGGCTCACGGGCCCAGCCGCTCCGCGGCATGCGGGATCCTCCCGAAACGGGGCACGAACCCGCGTCCCCTGCATCGGCAGGCGGACCCTCAAGCACTGCGCCACCAGGGAAGCCCCAGACCTTTTTAACTTGAAAAAAAAAGTGTCGTTTGTGAGTGGAGAATAAATATCCTGAAACTCTCTTCCATATGTCCGCTTTCTTTCTACTGGGCTACATTCCAAAGAGGTCGTAGTGTTCCGTGTTTTCCTCTAAAATATGAAAAACTATTCTGAACAGATTTTAAAAATGTTTTTCTTCATAGTCACTAATGTACAAATGTTCCCCCGTAATTGCTTTCAAGTGAATTTAACAATATTCGGAATTCCTTGGCTAGGTGATTCCTGATTTAAGAAGTAATTTGAAGAGTCACTCTCATCAGATGATCCTCAACTATTGGTGATGGGAAACATGCACTTTTTAAATATACTGCTTGACAATACAAACTATTTACTTAGTAACACTGCCCCATGGCTACCGATATTGTACTTCTGACTAAATGCTTGCCATAAGCATAATGCTTTCTAAATGTCCTTTTTAGCAAACTCATAAAATATTCCTTTGAGGGTTGAAGATGCCAATAAATTGTGGGACCTAGGCCTTTCACTGGGTCATCATCTATATGCAAAATATCTTGGTAAATTATGGCCTGAAATGTATGTACATTCTGATATTAGGCATTTTTGCTTACCCAAACCAGCAGGTCAGTCATCTTGCTTATCTAGCTTATTGAAAATTCCCAGAAAAATGACTATCACCTATAGGATTCCCACAATAAATCATGCTAAACTGACCAACTGTCTTACTGCTAGCTAATCAGTTCTCCATTTCGCTTGCTTTTTCAGTGGGTTCCTTTTAATTTTTTCCTCTCTTTTGTTCTATGTCTTTATTTTGTGTTATTCCATACCACCCCTAAGGCAGAAATGTGGGCTTTGACCAGCTTAGAAAAATATAAATAATCTCAAAACTGTATGAAGTGAATTCAGCTCAAAGAAGGGTGAAAGATTTGGTAAAGATTTCAAACATTTTGATCAATTCTAACTCAAAAGACTATCTTCAGGTTGAGTATTTAACCAGGGCTTGATTCAAAGCAAAAACATAATTGGGGCTTTCCTGGTGGCACAGTGGTTGAGAGTCCGCCTGCCGATGCAAGGGACACGGGTTCGTGCCCTGGTCCGGGAAGATCCCACATGCCACGGAGCGGCTGGGCTCGTGAGCCATGGCCACTGAGCCTGCGCATCAGGAGTCTGTGCTCCGCAACGGAAGAGGCCACAACAGTGAGAGGCCCACGTACCGCCAAAAAAAAAAAAAATCTCAACTCATCTTCATATCTTTAGTCAAAGGAATAATAATCTCCATATTTCATTTTTATAGAGGTTAAAAGATATACATGTCCTGATTTTTTTTGATAAATTAACAACATTTGGAAAAGAAATTCATTATGCTAGAAACAACTGCAAATTTACATTGAGAAAACTTCCTTTGGTTCAGAGTTCTGTCCTGTCAATGGATATATAAATTTATTATTTTTAAATTTGTCTTTATATGGAAGCATCTCAACTGCTTCTAATTGTCTTTATTTTTCTTCCCTGAATCTTTTCTAGCTCCACTACATTTTTATTCAATTACACCAAACAAAGAAACCTGGGATGGGTATTCTAGGAGCAGACACATTATGGTCTTAAAAAAGATATATTCTCGGGCTTCCCTGGTGGCGCAGCGGTTTGGAGTCCGCCTGCTGATGCAGGGGACATGGGTTCGTGCCCCGGTCCGCGAGGATCCCGCGTGCCACGGAGCGGCTGGGCCCGTGAGCCACGGACGCTGGGCCTGTGCTCCGCGGCGGGAGAGGCCGCAGCGGTGAGAGGCCCACGTACCGCAAAAAAAGATATATTCTCATACACTAAATGGTTTAACAAGTCCTATATACAAGTTAGCACAGAAACTCAAGTTGTTTCCTGCTAGTAGTCTCAGCTGCAACAGTGGGTGTTGTTTTCCCCACTAGCTCCTGTAGTAATTAGCAAAAGTCAAGGTGGGGAAAGTTTCTTTTCTCCTGCACCCTAACACATTAGCAATAGAAACCAGAGAATGCTGCCAATTATTGTTTTAAGTTATTATTTTGATCAGCTTTGAAAATTAGAAGAAAACTTATTTAGTAATAATTGCTTTTGAAAGAGTAAGGTCACCACTTATAGAATTAAAATCAGGATTTACAACTTCCAAAACACTGACAAAAACAGAAGCAAAGAATACACAGTTTATGGTTCAAAAGAGAGCAAACAGCAAAAATACATGATTAAAAAGGAAGCTCTAAAAGCAGTAAGAGTGATATAGATTAACATAATAATTATAGTAAATATAAATGAGTTAACTACTCCTATCAGGGACAAAAATTCTTAAACTGGATTTTAAAAATTGCCTAAGATCTTAAAAGTGACATAGAAAATTAAAAATTAAAAGGATGGACAAAGATGTAACAGACTAACATAAACCAAAATAAAGTGATAGATCCTATATTAGTACCAGTGAAAGCAAAAATCAAGGCAAGGCATTAAATGAATAAAGAGGGTATTACTCTATTGATAAAAGGTACAATATATATAATGAAACTGTAACAATCGTTAATTTTTATGCATGGAATAACATTGCCCTAAATTAGAAAAATAAAATTTTTTAAGTAAAGGAAAAGCAACAAAAATGCAAGAAACACCAGAGTATAAATCTGACAGATTAAATTAACAAAATAGAAATAATACATGTGATTACCCCCACACAAAGCAAAGCAAAAGCAAAGCAAATATTTTAATATCCATAGACTATTAGAATTATTTTCCCATATATTACCTAGAAAGAAATATTGACTGAACATCAAACAGTAAAAAGTATACAGGCAGCATACTCTATTATATGCCCACAGTGTAATAAAACTTTAAGCATGAACTAAAGAAAACAAAACCTTCAACAACTTGAACACTTTTTAGGGCCTCTTAATTGAAAGCACTCACAGATTATTTAGGAAATAACAACGATAACACTACTATAGTAACACTTTTAAGATGTAACTAAAGCTATGCCCAGAGGCAAATTAATAACCTTAATTGTTAGCTTATTACACAGTAAGAAATCAAAATAAATTAAAATATTTAAATACAAATATTTTTAGATATATATGTATATATTTTTAATGTATATAGGATACAATTAAAGAAGCCCATCACACTCAACCTCTATATTCACAGAGGAAATGCTTGATGGTTGGCTCCTGGCTACTATTTGTGGTTGGGGAAAGGAAGACCTACCAGTAATGTATCAACTGCTATGCTCGGAGAGAACCCTAACAAGAAAAACTGAACAAAACAAATATACAACTGCCAGAAACATGAGCTTGTACTAGCTATAAATACTGAGCAACCCAGATGAGATGTTCCCAAATGCTGAACTATACAGACCAGTGGTGTCAAAGTATTGCATACCTATTTTTAAAAGTAGGACTCCTGAGAAGTAGGATTCCTTGAACTTCCATATAAGAATCTCCAGGGGTAGGGCATAGGGGGGGTCTGTGTTTTTAACAAAGCCTTCTGGTGAGTTTAAGTCACTGGATACTGATCATCATTGTTAAGTATCAGGCAATAAGGAAAAGTAACTAAATACATGAAGACAGACTATGAGCAACTGAAAGAGGGAAAACAACTGAAAAGATAGAGAAAATAGACCTAATATTAAACACTCTCTACTGTTTCCTGTTTTAACTCTCAGTCTCAGTGGAATTAAAGAGGCTATTTCATCACTGAAGCAAGAATAGAATTTTTAAAAAGAAAGAAGGGGGGAGGGGGAAGGAGAAACTACTTGAGAACAAGAATGAATTCTTCAAAATTTAGGGGGGAAAAAAAAGAATGGGCGATGCCTTTAGTAAAGGCAGTGAAGAGCAGAATAGAAACTACTGAAAACTGAATGAATACATCAGAAGACCAGAAAGAATTCTCCACATCGTAAGAGTTTTTAAAAGAGCAAATAGAGAGAAGAGAGGCACGTGATGGCTTTGTAGTGTTTCAGTTTGGCTAGAATGAATTACATTTCCCAGAATTTTATTTTATATGTATATATATACACATACTATTTATGTACCACTATCCAAAGGAATTATCCATTTAATCCTCCTTTAATCTTATGAGAATGATTCTATAACTATCCACATTGTATAGATGAGGAAACTTAGGCAAAGTGATTTACGTGGCTTGCTCAAGGCCATACAGCTAATAATTGTTGGAACTGGGTTTGAAACTATACCCACTGGTTTCAGGATCCACCCTTTTAATCACTACAAATCACAGACAGCAATTAAACCAGAAAAACCAATCACTGTCTAAATAATTGTTGCTAATGTGCTTCTGAAATTTCATGTGTTTATTTACCAAGTCTACTGTACTTAGTTTTCCAATTCATTCATTAATTTCCTTGCTCCAATGCATTTAAAATTGTTGCATTAGTTGTTCTTTTTCTTTTTTAATGTATTGTTTGCCTAAATGAAAAATGCATGCCCCTAAAAAATTCAAACTACAAAGAACTGAAGTAAAAACACCCCATGATTTCTACTTCTGCCAACGGTTTGTTATACATAATTCCAGGCATTTTTTATGTATACTGCTAGAAAAGACAGAGACAGGGGTATGGGGAGAATTACACAAGAGGCTTCAGTTGAGAGATGGGTATATAAGTGTTTGTTTAATTATTATTTATACTTTCTATATATAATATTCCTTTGTAAGAATGAAATAATTTAACTGACAAATAAGCAAACTGCCCTTCACCACAAATGGCATACTTACTAGTATATTCACCGATTTTATTAAACTTTCTAGCAGCAAATCAGATATAAAAGTACAACTTGCTACTCTATTTCCCAAGATAACCCTGAGAAATTTGAACTATGTGCTATGGAAGTGCTTGAATGGAAAGTAAGGAATACTCACATTCAACTAAAACTCCATTACTTCATGTACTCTCAGGAGCTAGCAAGAAAACATATTCTTTTCTAGGACATTTTAATGAAAGCAATATTAAACATAGTCAGATATTATAATAAGAACACATTTACTCTATGTTCAAACACTGCATTTTCCCATTGTACTGCTACTTTTAAACAAAAACAGCAATAAAAATAAGATGTGATAGGCACAGGTGTAAGAACCTTTGAAAGTTTTAGCTCATGTGATCTTTGTGCCAAATGGTCAAAGTGGGAATTTTTATTCCCATTTTACAGAAAAGGAAACTGTGGCTCTGGTAAATAAAATAATATGCCCAGGTCACATGGCCACTAGGTGGCAGCCCCTGTTTCCAACCCAGTCTCCTGCCTACAAGTCCAGGGCTCCTTCTATTCTATCATTGAATAGGTTGGTTTTTCCTAGTGGCAAGCAACAGAAACCAACCATGGCTGATGAAAAAAAGAAAAAAAGGGGCAGTGGGTAATGCAAAGAACCCTCAGAAAGACTGGAGAGCTAGATTTGGAGCAACATAGACAAAAATACTTCCAAAAATCATACCATAGACTGAGTGGAGAGAGGACATTACTACTGTCACTGCTGAGCACTCAAGAACACAAGTAGGAACATGTGATGGTCTCAATGATGCAGCATCACTGCTGTCTCAGGACACCCTCTTTCTGCAGCCATTGCCCCTAGCAGGGAATGACCTCAAGGGTGTGCTTTCCCTATCGCTCCAGAACAGTTGTCCCTAGAGTCTAGACTATGCACTTGAATTCCAGCTGCAAGAGAGCCTAAGAGGGTGTGAGGGAAGAAAAGCAAATAACTGGCATTTCAGCTTTTCCAGCAAGAGGTAGGTAGTGCCCACAACAAGGCTTGTAAGATGAGAGAGAACCCAAAACATGAGAAGGAGGTTCTGATAGTGACCAAAATGGATGACAAATGCTCCCTGAAAGACCACCCTTTGACTGCTGCACCATCAACATACATCTTTCTCACTCATACTTTTTCTTCTCCCACAAAGAGCTCTTACCTAACGTAATACATCAACCTCTATCTAACCTAAAAGCACATCTTCTTTCCTCCAGTGGTGGACAACCCAAAGAACTTTCAGTTAATGCATCCAGCTACAAGTCCAAGATCTTCTTGAGTACTGTCACTTTTCAATAGTCTGTAATCTATAGACTAAACTATAAAGTTAATAATCATTAACATATACAATATAAGATAGACAGATAGAAATGATAGGGTAAAGCGAGAGAAAAAGATTTCTTAAGACATGTAAACATACATGAGACACCACAGCAGGTAAGAAAATATGGGCAGATATTATCAGTCACCTGCAAATAGACATGATGCTATCGTTGGGACTTCTGACTTCCCTCCTCCACACCTCCTTCCGCAGTTCAATTTCATTCTGCTCCTCAGCTGACCCGGTTTCTTTACCCAATGTGATCACCTAAACCTTCATTCCCAAGGGATTTGAGATATTTATGTAGTCTTTCATTTAGTTTTATCACTGGAGCAGTACAAGAAGGTACCCCAAAGCCTGGGTTCCAAATCCCCTGGGTTCCAAACTGCTTGCTGCCATCACATAGCAGTAACTTTACTGACAGGAACAATCTACCATGCCAAACCTAAACATCCCTTTTCACCTATTTGTCAAATGGCACAAGAAGTCTGAAATGACTGGGCATGTTGGTTCATCCTGAATTCATTGGAATAACTGCTGTTCCCTTGATGGAAGCCATCTTTCTTTGGGTGCTAAGCCTCTCAATCAGCAGATCTCAGAGATCCTGAGATGAGAAATGTTCCAGATGTGGTTGATAGGCATTCACCATTCCAACCATTTCTTCATTTCAACTACCTGATTCTAGAATTGTGGCCACAGGGGATTTTCTTGAACTCAATTATTCCTGAAATGACTTCTGATTCTCACCCTTCCAGCCTTCCAGTGATTTCATAAGCACCTAATTACCTATATTAAAGCCCTTTCTGCCTAAAATACCTGGAGTGATTTCTGGTTTTGCACTGAATCTTGAGTGATACAGGAATTAAAACTTTGTGAGTGGGTCATTAGCTGTAGCTGTGAGAGGCATAATTCCCTTTTCCACCTCTTCGATTGTCAGACTTATATATTCTTGTATGACAAACACAGAATCACATTTTCATCACTAGTTGAAAGCATACTTACTAGTTCCAAGTATCCCATAGGACAGCACCTCAACTTCACAAAGTAGTCTCTGATCTAAAGCTACAGCAGAGTCTTCAACAGGCCTTCCACCATTCTGGGGGACTGCATAAATTGCAGAAGATGGTTGACGTCAGCATCCATTCCTACCCCCTTTTATATGCTTTCCTGAACTCCAGAGGCTGGAAAGCTAAATTTCACAAACTACACTGCAGCTTCTGAGAGATGAACCTCATGTGCTATACCCATTGCCTTAGTCTTCTGATGTAAATTCAGTTCATGTTCAGGAACTATGTGGTGTGCGACATCACAGTGGAAAATAAAGCTTTTAGTGACTCTAAGGATTGTGGGGCTGGCTACGCATGGCAGACAACAAGAGCAAGTTCAAATTCAAAATTACTCTTGCTCTACGATGGTACAGTCTTAATATAGTTTGGTGTCTGGCTAATCTCCCTTGAATATGGTACCATACTGGAGGCCACAGCTAGCAGACTGGGCATTCAGCAATGACAGTAGTCAAGTCAGCCTTGATCAGATGAAGTTCACAAGTTGAGGCCAGACTACTTGAGTATGTTTGTAAAACTGAAACAATTCTCGTCAGGTTAATACTAACTTATCATGCAGAACCATTGGTAATTAAACCTCCATCTTTCTTTCCTACTCAATCAGTTGGTCATAGGGACCTCCCTTTGAGGCCATAAGTATGAGCTTAGAAAAACCTACTTGAGTTAGGTCCCATATATAGCACCTCCACTTGAAAATGTATTGCAGTTTAGCACACCCAAATATATGGCTAGGTGAATCATAACACACATCATGGGCAGTTCAGGGTGAATAGTTATCTGGTATGCCATAGTTAAATATTAAGTCTCTATAAGGACCTTAAAACAAGCTGAGAGCTGTTTCTCAATAGAAACAGCTAGTTTCTTGACTAAAAGAGCATGGCTTTAATCTCAAACCCCAGAGGCATTTGCTATGCTTCTCCTGATGAGACGTAATACATTCTTCATGCAGCATCCCAGTTTGTTAAAACATTTTGAGTAATGGGAAAGAAAATATACTCTGGTAGACAGAGAAATCCCTCAGGAAAAAGAATGGAATGTAGGTGCTGGCAATTTTAAGTTTCCTTGAAGTGGTGAGGGGGTAAAGGTGATGAGATATAGGTGAGGACCTGACAGCACTGCTACACCTAGTAAGTGGCTTCAAGCAGCACAGCCAAATCTGTTATACATTGCCTTCAAAATGAAAAGAGACCCACTAAGTTCTGCACTTCTTTTTTAATGGTAGAAGACTCAAACTTCAGCAAATATCCTGAAATTTTCCAAAGCACTGGATCCTCTACACACTTCACTGAGCAACTCAGGTCTTATATTTTCCTGGATATTCTTCCCATTTTCCAGTATGCAAGCATCTAGAATGTCTACAACTTCATGTCCTCCAGATTATATCAGTATAAAGTCATTAATTTCATGACCTAGCCTTATGTCCTTTGGGATGAAACATTCAAGCTCCCCAGAAATTGAATTATGGCTCAAGGTCAGAGTATACATAATTCTGAAGCAAAATGGCAAAAGTATATTGTTATCCATGCCAAGTGTAAGAAAAACACTATTGCTATCTAGATAGAGTTGACCCTTGAACAATACAGGTTTGAACTGTGCGGGTCCAGGTATATATGGATTTTTTTCAAAAAATATGTACCACAGTACTGCATGATCTGCAGTTAGTTGAATCCGCAGATGCAGAACCATGGATATGGAGGGCAACTGTAAAGTTATATGCAGATTTTTGACTGTGAGCAGGGTCACCACCCCTAACCTGTGCATTGTTCAAGAGTCAACTGTATATTGATAGGAAAAAAAAAAAAAAAGATTTGGAAGAGCAGTAGTTAAGGCTATATTCGTTGCTTCAGTAAAGACACCACATCTGGAACACTTGATTTAACTGAAGTTACCACCTATTAAATTTATGATCATGATAATCCACCCGCATTCTCTAAGACCAATTCATACAAGAGAATTATGTTAGGAAGTGATAAGACTCAACATCCCCACCACTTTTGAATGGTTTATGATGACACTTAAATCTGCAGTTCCCCAGGGATGTGGTACTGCTTTTCATTTTGTCTCTTGGTAGTAAGACAAATTCCAGTGGTTTCCACTTGGTCCTTTCTGATATATCAGAAGCCATTATGGAGTTCTTCTATTGCTGTTGATATATATTCCAATAATAAATTCATGAATTAAAGAAATAAAAGAGGGATGCATTTAGGGTCCCACTGGGCTTACTATAAGACAGATTTGGATCAAATCTCTATCATCTGAATTCCATAAATCCCATATTCTCACAGAAGAACCAGGTTGCGTTCTGGGTCCCCAGGCCTTAGTGATACCTCAGAGCTAACATCTAATACTTTATGAAAGGTCTAGGTATTTCCCTTTTCCCCAGCTGCTCAGTTTACCCTGGTGAATGGCTCAGGTCCCTTTGAAAAGGATAAAAGATTTAAATATACTAATTAAGATGTTATTGTAGATTATTTCCTCTCAAGAGTATCTGGTCTCCCCTTCATTTAAAAAATCCTGAACCTGTAAACTTACACAGATTTGGGACTTTAAAAGAGATAACTATTATGAGGCCTTAGTTAATCAAGTACGCAGTTTTTCTTATTCGTATTAAGTAGAATCTAATTGGGCTACCCACCTATTTTAATCCTAGTTACTACCAAACACTATAGCTGGTCGAACTATTATCATACTAGTTCTGATGCATGTTATGATAACCGTACTCACCCTGTCTTTAACGTTTTGAGCTGGTACTTAGGCTCTGCCATCGTGGGACCCATGTATCCTCACTGAATTCATGAAACTCTACTGTGTCTCCAACCAGCATCCTTGGCTTACAGAGAATGGCCACTGTAGCACTCTTCCAAGACCAGGAATACTCTCATTTATGTATTTCTAAATGGCTGGAGGGAATATCTTCTGAATCTTCTTGGAGAACATGATTAGAGTTAGGCAAACATGATAAATCCACTCCAACTTTTCTAATTTCCTGAGCATCTGAATGCCTAGTGTGACATTAAGCACTCTTACTTAAGCTACTATATTTAATCCAGAATCTGTAGTAAATATATCCATATCAATTAATTCTGATGAACTTAAAATTACACTCCTTCTTCCTTGTTCATATACCTTCAGAATCCATTTACACATATATTATCCAATTTTTAAAATTAGCAAAATCTTGCTGTTCAACTCTCTAATTATTTTTACAGGACATGCTGGGATCTGTCTCTAGATACAGGTCTGGGGATGGTGCATGATGTTGAGAATGGGCCATAAAGAGGATTGGATTCTCTTTGCGAGGAGGTCATTCCAGGGTTTTCAAGAAAGGTAGGGCAAAAAGGCTGCTTCAGCCCACAAAGGAGACTCATGGGTTTGGGAGCCCATTACAGTTTGAATCATTCAAATTCTTCCCTCCATCCCCACCCCAATTCTGTGATTTCATCCCTTTTTCATCAATACACTTTGACACCAGTCAGTGAGTTCAGTTGACTTGGTAATTCAACAACCTTTACTGTGAATTTCTTCTGCTCTGTGACTAGAAAAGATATTCTTTTGGAATGCAAAGAAAAAAAAAAGTCCCTTTTCTAGAACCAAGAATTTAGGGACTTCAGTTTATCATTCTTTTTCTTTAAATTGTCTAGCAACATTAGAAACAACCAGTCCTAGCATCCATTTATTTAACACTAAATATCCTGAGGTGCAGGTAATAAAAACCTGTGTTGGTTTATTTAAGCCAAAAAGGATGCTTATTAAAAAATATATATTGGGCTTCCCTGGTGGCGCAGTGGTTGAGACTCTGCCTGCCAATGCAGGGGACATGGGTTCGAACCCTGGTCCAGGAAGATTCCACATGCCACGGAGCAACTAAGCCCATGTGCCACAACTACTGAGCCCACATGCCACAAGTACTGAAGCCCGTGCTCCGCAAGAGAAGCCGCCGCAATGAGAAGCCCACGCACCGCAACAAACAGTAGCATCCGCTCAAAGCAACTAAAGAAAGCCCGCCTGCAGCAACGAAGACCCAACGTAGCCAAAAATTAATTAATTAATTTTAAAAAATTATCTAGCTCACAAAATTGTCATGAAAGTTGAAGACACAGGTTCAGAGCTACAAAGCTAGGAGTGATGCCTAGAATCCCAGCAGAGAGCTGGTCTAGTGAGTATATCACTGATGCCCCTGCTGAGCACTGGACAATGCAGCCCTACCACAGACAGTAGACACTAGATACCAGCATGGATGCCCCTGTGCCCCAGGAACTCACTCATTCAACCACTATCACAAAGAAGCATTCCTCGTGGTTCTCTCAACTCTGAATCAGAGGCATACTATGGGTAGAACCTGTTATACATGCCTGTGTTCTCATAATAAGGAAGATTTGGAACTTTCAGTTTTTAGAGCAGGAGGAGGCTGTCACTAAGACACAACATTGCAGAATTTTCCCACAATAGAGAAAGGATTCAGATAATATTTATCAAAACACCAACCATATCCAATAGAAGCAAATGGAAACAGAAATAAGAAAAGTAGTTTTCTAAAACTGAAGACAATGCATACAAGTAATAGTGCATAAAATTAAGAGATTTTTAAAAATTAAGATAATCAATACTGCTAAATGTGGAGAAATGGCATTCTTCTATCCTATACTAGTGGGAATGGAAGCTTTCTAGAGAGCAGTAAGGCAGGACACACCTCAAAGCCTTTCCATTTTTTCTTTTGAGGCTATCTATATCTATAGTTTCTAAAAAACATTATAGTAAATATTATTTCATAATCAGAGAAAATAAAGTATTATTTAAAATTTTAAGTAACATTACCAAGCTCTCAGGGAAAATGACTCAGATTTTTCTTTTTGGAGAAATCTACCAAATACTCCTTTTTCATTTTCCCCTCAATCAATGTATTTGTTTGGCAAGTATTTATTAAGCATCTGTGTGTCTACATCAGCAGCTGGCAATTGTAAAAATTATATCTATATTATTTTGTTGACTGCTTTTTTTTTTTTTTTTTTTTCAAAACTACTGAGCAGTCAGTCAGGTTTTCCTTAAGGGACCTAACAGGCCAATAGTGGGGAACACCTGG
>NW_006775530.1:174503-202910 GCF_000442215.2 Lipotes vexillifer
TGTCCCCTGCATCGGCAGGCGGACTCTCAACCACTGCGCCACCAGGGAAGCCCTTGACTGCATTTTTAATGGATGAAGAAACCAGAGTATGAGTTGACATCTTCAAGTTCTCAAGCTGAACTTGAGTTGGCATCTGCAGTCCTAAATGCTCTTAAATATATTCCAGTTGTTCTGCTACAAATTAAGGTGACAATGGACACTGAAGTTTTTATGACACAGATTCCCCCCAAGTATTAGGAGCTGAAGACTCAAGGATCTACGTATTTCTAAAGCCCCAAATTCATTGCAAATTCACAGCAAATCTTACCCAAGGTGTATCTAATAACAGATCTAGAGTTCCTGAACTACTGTTCACAGACAATACAAAAGGTCAGTTGCAAGTAAATACTGTATAGCTCTCCAGGTATTTGGTTTACTGGTGTCCAGCACTGATAGAATGACTAAATATTAAGGAGTTATGTAAACAATGTCAAAGTGCTCCTGCCCAGTCTGGGGCTTCAACTTTTTCTGTGAAATTGTTGAGTTCTTGATATTGTTTTTGATACTTGAAATTGTTTTTGGACAATCCCAAATTTAGCAGTAATTTCAAGGAGGCTTCCTGGCATGTGTTCTAGATTGGTCTCCACATTAAACTGATAAATCAAGAGATTTATCTCCTCAATAGGTCAAAATGATTATTACCACCCTCTTGCCTTTTGGAGGAAAAGAACTTTATCCTTCTATGTGATTTATTCTTTTCATGGGCATCCATTCAACACTGAGCTATTGTTTCAGAACAAGGAAAATGTATTCCTTTTACAGGTTTATTCCTTAAACTGGCATTTGTTTAAGTAGTTTCCACTGAACAAACACAAAAAGCCCTAATACATGCAGACTGGGTCGGCCTCATGCCATCAGATGTCACCGCTGACGGGTGATGGCACTTATATAGATTTACACAACAAAAACTACATTAAAAATGTTAAGGTGGTGAGACAAAGACACAAAGCCCTAGAAATTCACAGCTCGGGATTTAAACATACTATATCTAAGAGGAATGGAGTGCATTAGGGTAATGGGAAGGTGACAGCGTCCCTATTATACCTACAGTGCTAGACACTTAATCCTTAACTGAATTTCCTGGTGGTGCTTGCTTTGTCTCATTCTTGGGGGCTTATGTTTTTTAATGACATTATTGTTGTGTAAATGTTCTTGTTTTATAAAGTAATTTCAGGTTGATTATCATCTGTTTATGCAATTAGTGTAATTATACCTAATTACATAGCAGAAACAACATATATAATTCATTTATTAGAGGTATAACTATAGTATGTAATGATTTTCAATCCTTATGAAACTTTGTTAACAAATATTCCATGAACGTGAAAGCAAAATATTTAGATGCCAGCTCTCTTACATTATGTATATATATTTTTTCATATGCTCAGTAATAATTAGATTTACTGCCTGTCAAATTTACTGTTAAAAATCCTATTGCCATATTAGAGGGAATACAAATATAAAAACTGTACGTAGGAAAATTAGAAACACTCCCTGGTGTTTTCTTTAAGGTTTGGTTTTGTCAATCTCTCAATTAAGATTTCTTACCTATAGAGCGTCACCCTCAGGTGAATTTTGACAGTAAAGTTATAAATCCAGTAAAGAGATTTATATATAACACTATGACATATAATACCCACATGTGTATGTGACATTCCTAACTAATAAGATTGCCCTCTTTATTCTCGTGTTCTTCTTTATTTGATTCTGAACGAAAAGGGAACCTAAAAATGATGAACTAAAAATGCCTTGATATAAAAAGAAGTAGACCATAAAATAAGAAAGATGATGCATGCCTCCAAAATCTGCCAAGATTCTTATGAAGAGTTGAAAATAGTTGCTGAAAGAGAACATAAACTGAACTCACATACAAGAAATGCATATTAATGTAGGTTATCACCATTTATTTCTTTATCAAATTTCTATCTCTGTTATTGGTCACTTAAAGAAAATATTATTTAACTATTCCTTCCCTTCTCAAAATATGGAAACTAAAAAATGCAATATGAATAAACTGAACACAGAGATTTGCTGCTTTTGAATTATGTGGTACATTCTCCCATGTGGATGAAAACCATCAAATATCCTCAATTATTGCTTACTGCTGAGACAAGTATTAGAGGGTCTAATTTACATCATTGGAAATTTTAGGCAATAATATCAGAAAAGCAACACTTTAAACATTAGCAGCACATTACTGTAAAAATACTACTCTTCTCCTTTTGGATATATACTAACCTTATGAACTGCGAATTCCATCTCTATCAGAAGGCAATATTCTCAGCATCTGATTTACAAACTTATATTCAAATGAATCCTGGATTTCAATTATTATTGAAGCCAACTATCAACTTAAGTTTTTAGTCTTTCAGCTAAGAGACCTACTCTTTCAGAATCACTCTAGGCACACTCAACACATAAATTTCTTTTTTTAATTAATGAAACAAAACTTTTATTAAAAAGTCAAGGTAAAAAGGTTTGTTTTTTAGTTAAGATGAGCAGGAATTATTACTCTGAAAAAAGGAGGCAAACGTTTTGTTTCTTGAATCCTGGGTCAAAAAAATCTTGACTCAGAATATTCAGTTGTTGACATATATGAAAATTACAATACACCCCTATAAATGATGCATATTAAGGTATACATTTTCTGAGGATAAGGACTATAACTTGTATTTCTTTTATTCCCTCATGGTACAATGAACAGTGCCTGCATAAAGGAGTTGAGAAAAATGAATGAATGAATAGAAAAATCAAAACATGCAACTAATTTTTACACAGAACAAATTGACAGTAAGCTTTTTTCATTTTACTTGCTCCCTACTCTTCTTTTAGGATGGACTTAACAAGTTGGTATTTTAAAAAGTCAAATATTCAGACTTTCTTCTCCTTGAATATATTCAATTGTATAATATAGTGTCTGGCACAAAATAATCATCAGAAATGTTAGTCCATGAAGGTTAAGTACGTGATATAGATTCCCTGAAAAAGTCTGAAAGCCAACAAGGAAAACCCCTTCACACAATCGCAGTAACTCAAGAAAACCTGAGTGCCATCTGGTCCTGGCAACATTTGGCAAATAACAGGCACTTCTTGTTAATTATTTGTTTCCTCCCATCCCCTTCTGGCTTCACAGCAGGAGGCAGAGCCCATGTTTTGGGAAGAGGCTACCTAGGTAAAGAAGATTAATACCTTCTACAAGGGAACCCCTCTGCTGGCTCCTAGGAGCCCTCCTCCGCTCACTGTTTCCCTCTCTACTAGGGAGCGCTAAAGAAGTGGACAGGCTGGGAGACACAAAGAATCTGTCTGCCGTTAGAAGGAAGCAGTGATGGGAGATAAACCTGGGAAGGAAGGAAGGAAGAACGTGACTACTGGGCAGCTGGCCCCAGACATACTTGTTTTTACTTTCCTGCTATACCCATAAATGTTTTTAGAATGTGTTAAACAGTCAACTGGTCATTGGTATTAATCTGTAAAAGTTGATACAGACCAAACAAAAAGAAAGATTTCTTCCGCATCTGCACTTTAGATTCTAAGGACAAAGTGAGCACAATCAGGAGTGGGTTGTTCAAGAACAACTCTCTTCTTCACCAAGGAAGTGTCTAGCCCAAAGTTGTGCCTGGGCCCGGCAAATAACGAGCTGCCCTTCCATCCCGGTGGTCTAGACATGAACCCTATTGTGCAAATAAGGGAGGCTGTGAACACACACTTTTCAGACAAAAGTAATACAGCCATAAGTTTGCTGGCTTATTTCAGCAGTGACCAGCTTCTGGGGATATTGAGTACCCTACCTTAAAATTTACAAAAGGCCTAAGCCAGATGGGATGGAATTCACAGATGGTACTGGCAGCCAAATGATTAAACAGAAGCACCCACAGCTTCCAACCCAAGAACTGCACCAGTTCATGTCTAACCAGTGCAGTGATAAAAAGAAATCTTGTGTAATGTCCTGAAAGGGGATGAGGTAAAAAGGGCTAATGATCATTGGATCTTTAATGTACATCAGATGAGGAATGTACATCTTTGAATTAGATCCCTAAGTGTGAAAACTGTGACAACTTCTGGAAAGTTTGTTAGTCTCTAACTGGCTCTGAAAGCACATTATCTTTCTGTCTCACTCTGTTGCTACTTTTTAAAAGAAGTCCATCACCCCAAACATGACAGCAAGACACTAAACTTTGAAAAATGCCTTTCCATATTTTTTCCCATAAACCATTAGTTTAAACGTTAGAGATTAAAAAATGGAAACATTTCCCTAGCTTTATACTAATGTGGCATTTACACATTCTTCCATACCATTTGAATGCACTCACCAGGCTGGCATCCATTCTAAGCACAGCGTAAAGTATAGAAAGGCATTTTATTCTTTCCAGGTGTTCTTGACTAGCTTATTTATGGTCTGACTTCCTTTCATAGTGTGAGAAACCTTAGCCTTCTGCCAGCTGCAAAGGGTTGTTAGAAGAAGCATTTTTAAGTTAAAAAATATATAGCAACAATTTTCCTCTCCTCCCTCTCTCTCTCTGCCACACTTCATGCACCTTCTTGCATTGGTTAGTCCATGACATGTCTAAATAGGCATTTAACTGTACTCACCATCAAAGAAGCTGCCCCATGCAGGCAACAGTATATTAACTTAATGAATACCAGAAAGGATAAGAAGGAGGGTACGGAGCTGTTAAGTCGGCCCAAGTTATCCTTCCTGAGAACACTCATCACATTCGCTGGTAACACACACATACACACAGCATCATGCACTTTTCTCCCCTTCTTTAGTTCCAGAAAAGCTGAGGGTCATTACAATGACATACAGCTGAAAAGTACACCTGATTTGCAAAGAAGCCATACAGTATGCTTGTTTTCTGCACACAGTCACATAAACTAAGCTTAAATGTTTTCTCATTCACGATTAACATCTGAAGGTCCCTGGCAGTATTTCCTTGTGTGACTACTTAAGTAGTCCCAATTAAAGACCACTGTTTGCCTCTTTAGTGGCAAATATGTACATATAAAAAGATTAAATAACTTTGAAAGATAAATTTTCAACACCATAAAAGAAAATGAAATGTATTCTAATTTGTATTCTAATTTAAACAATTACAGGTACAGAACTAGATAATTTGGGCTTAAATAACTGGTTCTACCCACTTAAAAAATGCACTCAATTAGGACAACTTTGTAAATGTTTCTGAAATGACAGGGGTTTTAAAAAATTATTTGAGAGTGTCATTTATAACAATTATGACTTTTAGAAGAAGAAAGAATGTGAATGGTGGCAAAGATGAGACATAATTGACCATGAGCAATAAAAAGGTTGACAGAACTTGAACATTTGTAAATAAAAAATTACTAAATCCAAACAACTTGGATCCCAGGAAAATCTGAGTGCTTAACTAGTAAGATCACAGAATACCTATGTTCCTTGGAAAAGAAAATTCATTTTTATTGAGAAGGTGTGGTTCAAAAAATTACCACGTAATTTAGAGATCCACGGGAATCTTTGGCATTTCAAAACTTGAGTGGAGCCTTTGGAAAAAGCTCATCACAGCTCCTTTCAATCTCTGAGGAAGCTGGCATTCTGCGATGGAGTTGTTAAACAGCCTGGCCATGCCAAAATTCATCATAGCACTGCCCCAGGGAGGCTGCTAGCTGCCTGACCCTAGCAACTCGGAGTGGGACGGGAACAAAAGGCTAGCATCCATTTCAAAAAGAACCCCAGGAAGCATCTGCGGGAGGATGAAGAGTGTCGAGGTGGAAGCTGGAAGACAGAGAGAGTGAGGAAAGCACTCGCTAAGGAAGGCAGAGAGAGCTGGAAGGAAGGCAGGCTGAGCCAGCAGGTTTATTGGCAGAAGTCGCACGCACAATTGCTAGGCAATGGTCAATTTCCAGACAATAACAGCACAATAACTGCAAAGCAGTAAAGATGAGAGATCATGAAGAATGCATCTTCACACACAGAGAAATGACAAAGAGAGGAAAAGGAAGAGCGAAGGAGGGAGGAAAGTAAGGGAAAGGACAGGAGGAAGGAAGAGAAGGATGAAAAAGAATAGGGAAGTGGAGGGGAGGGGAACCACTTTAAGAAAGTAAACATGAATTATCAGGTATCTTTGTGTTTACAGACCGTGGAGTCTATCTAGGCTGGCTAATGGCATGCTATTCCTTTTCTTGTGCTGTCAAGAAATATTACTGATTGTTAATAGCATTAAAATCTTTATCACTTAATTTATTTTATTAAACCCATTCAGATTTAACATTGCTAGCACACGACTGTAAAGAGCAGTAATAATGCCATCGAGGTTGGTATTAATGATGCTGAAGGGTATTATGTAAAACGCAGCCAATGAGCAAGGAGATGACAGGTTCTTACAAACCTTTACACTAGATTAAGGAAAAGCCTTGCACAGATTCACCAAACTGTGATCTTAATATGATATAGCATCCTCTGTCCTTTGATGTCCCTCTAGAATTACTTGTCATCCTCCAACATTTAAAAACCAAATCTCAACATCCAAGAAGAATTGTAAAAAGAGTTAATGTATATTTAAATAATGCATAAACTTTAACTCTTTCCTTCTGCTTCTGTGTTTCTCTCAAAGCCATTCTTTCAAACAAAACTTTGATATGTCAAATACTTTTTTAAAAATAATAATGCTATAGGTCAATGAAAAAATCGGGTTATAGCTTTATATAATATTTTAAATTATTCACTCAAATAACTTTTATAGTTACTTAAGTTCACACAATTAAGGACTTGAACTGTCTTGCATCGGCTAGAATCCTTCCAGGGTACCTTCAATCCCTAGCAAGACAAATTGAGGTGAGCCGTTTCAGTACAACAATTACCCAGAAAAGGTCTTCTGCTTCATCCTGTCAGAGTTGTGGAATTTTACACATTTTTATTCATATATGAGATCTGTGAGTAAAAGCTATTCTGATCAACCCCATGGGCTCTATCTAATAGGATGCATCATACAACATGCACAACTGCCCCCCCACCCCGTCAACGTGGGGAGTCAAGGTAATTATAATATGATAAATGAATTAGATCATGGGAATCAGAAGATCCGTAAGATTGAAAACAATTATCTTGACATTAAAAACCTCAACTGTAGTGAAGTTTTGTTAAAACACAAAGTTTATAGAAATTAAATTTGGAGACAAAAGGGGATCTCATCTAATGAAGGATCATCTGTAAGAGTAATAGATAAATCTTGCAAAGACAACACTCAAGGATTTAAAGGAGCCCAATTAAGCTGGACTAAATATCAGAAAAACCACTAGTAAAGAATATAAGGGTTTTCCTCTTCTTATACGATGAATCTGCTATATAAACTTACCAATTACAATACAGACTCATTAATTGGATTATTTTATGGCTTGTCTCAGCACTGACTTTTGGAACTTATGTTAAATTTAGATATGACTTCTAAGGAGAAAGAAAAAACTCGTCTGGCAATTTAAAGCTGTTTCAGGTGACTTTTTTTTTTTATTAAGTTGAACACTGTCATCTTCCAACATATTTCTGAAGTACCTTTATTTTTAGGGGTTTGTCCTAAACAATACAATTTTCTTGAGAAAATAGCTGTTTAATCTAGGCTTATCTTTATGTAACTGCTGTCTCAATCAACAAATATTTATGAGTACGTACTGGAGTAACTGTAACTAACATTTCTAGACAGCGGGCAAGTAACCAAGTGATATGATAAGCTTTTATTTTATTAAACTTCACCAGACTGCTGATGAATTTTTGTCCCATAGGAAGTCGAGTCTCAACCTAAGTAAGAGTCATTGATCTCCGTGACATCACACCAGGCAAGAGGCAAAACTGGAATCTGAACCCCCAGGCTTCAACTGCAAACCTTCACATCCTTCGGGATAATGCAACAAAGCCTAATCCAGGGCTCCAGCTCTTGCTAACTCACAACCAAGTTGTAAAAGTAAATACAGTGAAAACTACGTAAGATGTAAATCACATTTTAAGGCATAAAAAGATGTCAAAGCACTTTGCATCCACTGTGAAACCAAACACCACCACCCCACTAGAGACAATGGCATTTCAGTAAATCTATTTTACTTAAAGGAAAAGGTTAAATAAGCTGGTGAATGCCAACAAGTGTTCTTTGGCTAATGTAGGGAGGTGCTCTTGGCAATCTCCTGGCCTCTGAGATTTTGCTAATTGTTTTTCCAAGAAGAAACTTAAGTCTCTTTCAAGCACTATCTTGAGTAAATGTTGCCATGGAAAAGCCTTGGTATTCCACTTTCTATAGTGGTTGCACAGCTACTGTAAAGAGTGCCGAGAGGAATTTTTGTAAGCAGCTGCCAACCACACCCTAACCCCAGGCAGCTGTCTTGCGTTATGAATTACTGGTCACGATAAGAAGTGTGGATGATGAGTTATAAAACATCCCCATTCCAGACAATGCAAAGTAAGTCTTCCTGATTATGGGAGGAGGTAGATGGAAGACACAAGAAATCAGATATAGAGCCATTCTTGCCGTGTTGGAATATAAATGACAGGGTTTCAGACACACATTCCCACTTAAATGTCACACTTCAATAGACTGGCTAACAAAATGCTCCTGTCCAGCATATAATGGGATACACACATTCCAACTGCAAAGGCCTCAGAGGGAACAGTCATTTATGGCTCATCCTTCCATACATGTTCTAAGTGATTTGGCCAGGTGGCCAGGAAGCACAGGAGTGAAGAAAGGACAGACTTTCCAGTCACTCTGAAAGAACCTGTCAAATCACCAAAGCTACCAGCATCTTTCATTCACTGGTACCTAATTGAAGGGAAAGATAGGTAGCAGGCAGCCTCTTACAGGACTGCAATGATGATGTAAGAAATAAAGCAGAATTCTTCACTGGAATTCGGGAAGGTTTCTGGGTAAAAACAGTGTCAGAGCCCAGAATTCCTACTCATATCTTAGGGCAGGATTTCCCAAGGCTGAAGTGCTACGTCAGCTTGGTGCATTTGGGCCAGATGAGTCAGGGTCCTGACCACTTGATTTTCAGGGAATCAGGAAAAGAGCTCAGGCTATAAAATACCTTTCTGATCATTTATCACTGCTGCGGCTTCAGAGGTTACCAAAGTCTGTAAGGGCACAGAATATAAAATGTTTCCCACTGCAGACCTGGAAGACTGGGCCCTTGAGTCGTGAGTGGCCCACCATCAAAAAACCCTTCTTCCTTTGTTACATCTGCTGGGCCTTCCACTAAAGAACTGAATTAGATAGACTGGGGGAAGGGGAGGAGGCGAGTGGGGAGTGGGGGATGGAAGGAAGGCTGGTGCAAGAATATATTTTCTATGTCTGGATAAGGGAACAGGATTCTAGGTAATTGCCTGGTTTTCTCATTGTTCTCGGCTGCCATTCCGAGATTCATAGAGGGGCTGAAGGGATCTCTCTTTTCTCCTTTCCCTTCTAATTCTTCACTCACTACCTCCCCACCAACCCTCCAAGTCACCCCTCCCCACCTTAATCCTTTTCCCTCCCCTCTCATGGTGCTTATTCCATCCTAGAGGGGAAAAAAAAGTAATTTGTCTGTTTTATTTATGATGCAATGAAGGTATGCTGCACGCATCGGGATAGCCTGACACTGGTCAAACTATCTGACAGCCGAGAAGAACTGCCTTCATACTCCAATGAGTGTATATTTTAACCATTTGTCCACCAGAGCACACCACCGAGGTTCTGTCACACCACCAAGGTTTTGTCAGGACTCACAGCACTGGGTTTGTTTGTTTGGTTTTTTTTTGACATCTATTTTGTTATATCCCAGTTAACCTTGGAACAAGAAGTGTTTTCACAGAATCTTTTGTCTTACATATGTACCCTAAAATATGCGGAGATGCTGTTCATCATATGGCAAAATTGAAAACTGTCTGAATATTCCCATGAAAGACCTCTGATGATGCTCTTCGAACTTCATTAAATTTAGTAATCTAGAACAGTTATGCCACAAGTCCCAAATCATGATACAGTATTTAGAGATCACATCCAGAAAGTGGAATTAGCACAAATGAAATCAAAATTTCAAGCTACTTCTCCTCAGAATTAAAAATGAAAGCACAGGTCAAAAAGCTAGAGTAGTCCTGTCAAGAATAACGTCTGGGTAAAAATCCCTCAAGAATATAAAGATTTTATTTTTTTTCCTAGAAAGAGCCACAGTTAGTAGGTATTTGATAGTTCATCGTCCAAGTTTGAATCAGAGTGTTTTCTCTAATATTTGCAAATTAGGGCTTTTAAGAATTTGACAGGAACAAACTGAATGGCCAAAGGGACCATTTTATTGCATTTACTCCTTTTCAATTTCTGCTGCATTGTACTCTCTGGATTCCGTGATCTACCTGCCAAATGCACACTCACTTGTGTACATAGTGAAGTAGACTCTCCCCTTACTTTCAACAACAAATCCCTAATTCCAGAGGGCCTGCCTCACATCCACTCTCTCTATCCCCTGTTGCTTTGCCACCAGCAATTTAATTCTCCTTTTCAGACATAAAAGGACACACTGGGTTTTCACAATTATACTTTTGATTTCCTCATAAAAAACAATGCTCAGAATTAGGCCCTGGACAATCTGTTCTTGTCCTGCAAAGGCCTGTGGGGCAAGATTTCCAGAAGAACCAATGAGATTTCTGCTGACTGAAAATATTTTTATTTTAATAAACTACAAAAGAAAAATGCTAAAAAAAAAAAAAAAAAAACACAACAGGTTCAGAAATGTAATGTAATGCACACAGCATGAAACAGAAACAAAGACCCAGCAGACAGGGAGTGTGATGAATGGTCCTAACCACATCGTATTTATTTATTTTTTTTAAATCTGCATTTGCCTTTCATCTGCAAATGAAAGGAATGGGGAGAAAGTGACTATGCATTCCAAGGAATTTCTTTTGGTATAATAAGAGCAAACGCAAATATTATAAACAGAAGCAGAATTAAGAGTCTACAGCAACAAAGATACAGAATGGCTGAAAAATCAGGGTTCCCACTGTGGGGTTCTTTTGCACTCGGCTGTGGAAGGTGGCAAGAAAATGCTGTACAATGCCGACTCAAGACAAGGGTTACCACAGCACTGAATGCTTCTGCTTTTTAAATCAAATGTGAAAGTGAGTTAAATTGAGTTTTCTTGAGGTGACAGAAGAAAATATATATTTTGGTATACTTTTAAGTATACACTGAAATTACGAAAATTTCTAAGACAGTACTTTAAAAAAATCAAGGCATTAAGATCACTTAATAGTAAATACGTACACAAGTCGAAATATTATTTAAAATTTTCAAGCCATGTAAAAACCACCCACTCCTTTCTCTGTAAGCATTGTTCCCAAGGTTTTAGGAAGAACAAGATAAATCCAACAGTGTGGATTATGTGGTATGCACAATGCACTTGACAGACTGTAAAAGTTAATATATTTTGGCAAGGGTACTAATTTACAAATAGCTGATTAGATGTACCTCGCTAGCCATGGAAGAAAATAGGCATATTTTTGTACATAAGACTATTATGCATTTTATATATACATCTACATATGTATGTGTGTGTGTGTTTATGTGAGTGAAGAGAAAAAGAGAAAGCCTCACTCTCTTAAGCTGTATCAATATTGGTGACACCAAATGCACACAAATTTCAGAAGTTCAAAGTCTTCCATTTTTTTAGTGAAAAATAATCAATCTAACATTGTAACTACAAATATCTGGAAGTCTTAATAGTACTTTGTACATTTCATAATCATTTAATTTTTAATATTCAAAGAGTTTTATGTAGTGTTCATTTAAAACAAATGGACATAACATAACTTTTGAAGATGTGTTTAGAAGTTATAAGCAATGCCCAGCTGTTTTTGCACGGGTTGAAATACCCCTCAAAGATGAGCTAGTTTGATGTATGCAAACGTTTTATACTTGTTGTATAGTTCTGGAAAAGAAAAATTATATGTGGTTGGCCTTGGCAACTATGATAGAACAATGTCAATATAATAGAGAAGAAACTATTTGATCACAATAAACTTGCTAAAATAAAATTCTTTCTAAATGGTTGAAGCTAACAACCATAATTTTATGTGCAATATCAATATGATGTAGAATGGGCCACTTGATTAAAATAAACTTGCTAAAATAAAATTCATGGTGTCAAAATAAACACCCGGATGATAACCTAGGCACTTCTGAATCTCCCTATGTTTTAAATTTGAAAGGTTTATAATTTATATTTTCAAAATAGCTCAGAATGGGCTAACAAGATAAATCACATCATTCTATGGAACCTGATTAAATTTCACATTGGAAACTGAGAAGACTCCTCATGACCTTCCCTTACAGTAGTTGTCCTGCCATTTTGCTGCTTTTGCTCCACCTGGCTCGACCGCAGCTGTCATAAATCGCAGACTGCAAAGCTGCATGCTTTGAGAGGCAGCTTCAAAAATACAAGTTTCAAAAATTAAACCACTTATAGTCCCTCCTCTTCATTTAGAGACAATATATTTTGTGCTGACGTTATCTTGCTATGTATAATTGCACATTAATAAAAACATATGTGGTGAGAAGCGAATAAATAAATTGCACTTCACAAAAGCATCTCGACACAAAATCACATTTTCAAACTGCTTTAGAAAAGGAACTGAGAAAATCCTGGCAAGTAAATAGGCAGGCAAGCAGCAAAAGAGATATTCTCAAAGGTATTTCCAAACTTGCATTCATGACGTGAAAATCGGTGTTAGCTGCAGATTCCTGTAATATTCCCAAGATATAAGTTGCTGAGCATTTTTCCCTATACTAGTTATTGTGTTTTTAAGGAGCCTTTTATACAATTATTTATTATTTCAATAAACAAAAACCATATAATGTTTTTTTTCAGTGTTTATGAATTTCTACACAAGGAAGGTGGCTTATTTTGCCCATTGAAGATGATCTATGGAAATGATCATGTGCAGCTTGATCATTTTTCACACACCCTTAAACTAAGGCTTCACAATATCTCTAGGCACTTTTCTCCTGATCAGCAGAAAGTGTTCCCTTCTACCTTGAAAGTCCAGAAAATCTACAATTAAACTGTTTTGGAATTCTGTTGTATTTATCTGTGCATCAGTTACACGCTTATCAGCGCCTCTTCTCCAAGGGTTCCAATTCTCCTCTGGAAAAGCTGCCTCTATTTAATCCATTCCTCTCTCAGACAGAGACATACATCAAACAAGAGAGAAATATTACAGAAAGAAATACCTATTTTCTCACACTTTTCAGATTAAATATCTCCAGCTGCAGATAGAAACCTCTTTAAAGTGAAATTAATTTCTGTATTTTAAAAAAAATCAGGTGGTATGTTTTACTTTCTCTGCCTTTGCAGTACAATTTGTAGGCCCTCGAATTCTTAACACAAATACATTTTTAATCTACAACCCAGCCTGAGGTTTCTCTTATTCTCCTGATTACCGTTTCTCCCTCCATGTGGGACCTTATTTGTTATCTCTTGCTCAATGCTTATTCAAAAATGCCTTCAATCTGAATAAAGAAAAAAAAAATGGTCAGCCAAACAATACATACAAGGGCAAGAGGAAAATACTCATAGAGCTATACACAATCTATACCTTCCTAATATAGAAGACTTTTTCCCATAGTCTGATCCAAAAACAAAAAAGAATTATTTACATTCACAGCTTAAGAAAATAATTTTACATACTTGCTCTCTATGCTCAAATGCTGCCAGGGTTGCATGTATTTTGTAGAGGCAGACTGCCCTCTGCAGGGGAAAGCAGCTTTTTAACAGCCCCCTTTCAAACAGCCTCAAAAAAAAAAAAAAGAAAAGAAAAGAAAGAAAGAAAAGGAAAGCAGCAGGACAACTGTATTACAGAAAATATAAACAAATAGTTTCTTAAATGGATTTGCTTGTATGCAATTAAACTAAATTTATTCACCCTGAAATGTACTTGTTCACAATCTACTTTTTTTTTTTTTTTAAGTTGCCTATCCCCTATTTCCACTCACAGGAAAAACAAGAAAAGGGCAACATTTTTGTCACAAGCTGCACAGTGATATTAAACTGAACACAGAATTGTTCCAGCCTCATTTCTTTCCCAAATTAGAGTAGGCTTTAAAAAACATTTTTTTAATAGTTATTCAAATGCCATGTAACCATTGTACAGCAGGGCTCTGAATTTGTCAAGAAATCTCTCTAGATTTCTGTTCTGGGCTTGGGGCAGTGGAGTGAAAGAAAGCATTCTTTGATGCTTAGAAAATTGCATTGTGGTTCTATTATTTTCACTTTAATATTTTGGAAAATGAGATGAGGTGATATCGATTTCACCCCATTGTATGTATTTCAGAGAATAAATGAATAAAAACGCTAATCAAGAGAAATTTTGATGATTGAGTCATAATTACCTAAAACTTAAATGTTGTGGTAGAAATTAGTAACAGTTAAGAGCTAGTGAGTCCTTCATTTCATTAAGGCTTTCATTCTTCCTTGGGTCTATCTGTCTTGCACCAAATACCCTAAAACCTGTTTCAGCAATTAAAGGAGAAGGGAGGTCTGTATTTTTAAGGAATGGTCTTTTAGGGTTTTGGTTTTTGGGTTTTCTTTTTTTTTAAGGTTGTCACAGAGTGGATTCTGTAAACAGAAAGTGTGTGAAAAGGTGTCACAATTTCGTGGCATTTTCCAATTAAGTCTTCAGGGTTAATTCCTTACACTTAAAAAGACACTTCTGACTTCTGCTTTCATTGTTTTGCCCCCTTTACACCACAGAGCTTCTTCCAACCCCACAAGAGCTGACTTCCTTCCTCCAGTCTCTAAACGCGACCAGCAGGGGGGCTGATGAAGTGCTCATTTTTCACATCAGTCTTATAAAATTGCTTTCCCCATTAATTGTATCCATGGAAACAATACATTTGGCTGGTAAGGGACTCCTGAATAAAATTTAATGGGATTCTCAAAAAATTTGCAGGCTAGGGGGAGATGCAATGATCAGCCATTCTAGCAATCCAAGTTTTAGCTCAGCTCAGGATTAATTTCTCGTTTTCAAAAACTGAATTGAACTGAATCCAAATTAAGCTAAAGTCATAAAAATGCAATTTCACTCCCTGAAAAAGAAT
The DNA here is from genome assembly GCF_000442215.2 of Lipotes vexillifer. Taxonomy (NCBI): domain Eukaryota; kingdom Metazoa; phylum Chordata; class Mammalia; order Artiodactyla; family Lipotidae; genus Lipotes; species Lipotes vexillifer. The sequence goes on from NW_006775530.1 coordinate 189,629, forward strand.
TTTACAGGGGAGGGCAAATAGAATTTTTTTTTCAGAAGTACTGTGTAATTTCTAATATACCTCCTAGCAAAAAACAATCATCAGTACTTGCCTGAATGGCAGTTCTTAATACCCAGGTTCCAATAATGTAAGCATGACTTGATCTGGATAACTGATCAGATCTTCTAAGCAATGCCCAGGCACTTGCATTATCCTTCAACCATCCCTACAATCTCCTCCCCTCTCTGTCCTAAGTAAGCATTCTACAAAGTCACATCATTCCCTCTCTCTGGCTTTTTTATTCTTACTTCTCCCTCAGTGCTTATAACCCTTCGGGCAATCTTGGTTTTAATTTTTTTTCCTTAGCAGGTAAAGTGTCTGTATTATAGAATCTTAAGCCAGGCCTGTATATACCCATATTTAATTTGGAAAATATGTGGGTATATACCGCTCATTATGGGATTAGTTAACAGCTGCAAGTCTGCCACTGTAGGAAGCCAATTTGTTGTTTTTTTTAATGTGCCATTTCTTTACATTAAAAAAAAAATTCCATTCAAACCCCTTGGATGCTTCTCTTAGAATTAGACTGATATGATCTAGATGAAGAAAGATATGACTTTAAATCGAATAACAACATATGAATTTCAAATTATCTGTGACTTTTTTCTAAGCCCCAAATCATTTCTGCTTCTGGGTAAGTAGGTTAAAAAATTTAAATATGTAAGAATCCAGACTTAACATTTCCCCTTATACATATTATCCTTTCCCTGAAACAAAATGATGTTCCCACTCTATCAAATCTTTCCACACGTGTGAGCTTAAAAAAGCTTTGTTAATGCAAAATCAAGAGGAGAAATCAGGTCTGTATTCCTCTGGCCAGAACCCAAGGTCAGCCTGTGAGAAAATAAATGGGTGCTGGTTCTTAAGTGGAGTGCATTCCCGACAAGGTTCTCCACCCCTTGCTCTTTAGGGAAAGGTCAGACACAAATGAAACTCAGGAAATGTAAATCCAGCAAGAATCAGGGCTACAAAAAGCCCTGGAAGGTAGAATCCCCAAGGAAATGAGACTCAAGATACAGTGTCTGAAAGGCAATTCTCTTAAAAAGCATGATGCCCTGGTTCTGTTATCCACTTCATTTGATAAACTTAACTTAGCTTTTGCTTCTACTGTCATCTAAATTCTAAAATTCTTAATTCTCAGAATTTTCTGAGGCATCAACAATCATCCAACTGCAACCAAACAGATACAACTTCTCTAGTATCAACAGGAACAATGACAAATTTATCTAAAGCAAAAATAAAACAAGAGCCTTGAAAATGTTTGTGCCTTTGGCCCAGTACTTTCTTTCTTTCAGGAATTTATGCTAAACAAGTAAATCTTTGCACAGTTGATACATTATATGAAAAATATAGCATTTTGTAATGCATAATTTATAAAAGCAGATTAGAAACTTTAAGTCTAAGAATAGACAAGGCATAAAATAAACCATGGTACTTTCGTAAGATGGAATAGTTCACAAAGCAATTAAAATTAGGCTTATGAAAACTTTTTAATAGAGTGAAGAAATGCCCACTTATGTTAGGGAAAATAAGCAGGATGTAGACATCATTTACATAACTAATATATGCAGAGAAGAAAGACTGAAAGGAAATGCAAAAGCTTCACAGTGATTATTTTCTTCAATTTTCTATACTTCCTAAATTTCTACGAGTATCTTTTTATCTCGTACATAAAGAAAACAACAAAAGTTACCATAAATGGATCTACATACATATACTTTAAGAGAAGCTTCAACGAAATCAACCCCTAATTTGGTCTTCTATAAACTGAACAGATAGAATAGGCAGAGAAATGTTTGCTGGGATGTAATACAATTCATTCCATAGATGTTCCATGCAGTGGGCACTGTGCTATATGGATGAGGAATATTGCCTTGGAAAGCTCTCAGTTGGTGTAAGGAGGGGTAACCATGTAAAAATAAAACTGTGCACCTAAATTCACCATAAATGAGACACAAGCCCTGCCTTTGAGCAGCTCAAGGGAGACGAAGTTCATCAAATTATTGCTACATGGTGTGAGAAGAATTGTAAAAAATAATTTTTAAAAAGCAGTGGTTTTCAAATTCAAGCTATGCCGGGGAACTTCAAGGGTTACAAAAACTACGCTATTTTAATTTCTTCATTTAAACAGCACTTATTTCTAAAATGGTATTTTAAATACAGGCACACACAAGAATATTATATACCAATATTATAATATTCATATCTGAAATTTTCACTACATTATGTTATGCAACCAGGTTAACTTGCTCCTCTGTGAACTGTGAATAAACTATTTCTAACCATCCTTATTCAAGAGATTACAAAAACAAGCTTCTTAAGCAAACAAACAAAATCCTAAAACTTGCAACTACTTAGAGATGTAAATCAGAATTCTCTCAACATGGGAATCTAAAACAAACAAGTCACTTGCTCAAGGTGACCTCAAGCTGTAATTGTCCCCCATATTCTCCAATTATAAATTAAAATTTATAAAATCAACTTAATCTAATTTATTACAACTGCTTTTTCAGCAGGGGAGGTGCTGTTGATCATTTAGAAATCATTTGGAAACAAAAAGACTTTCGATGCTTGAAAAAAGTTTCAAAGTGAGTGATAAGCTATGGTCACGGCACAGTGAAGACACAAAGGAAGCAATAAAATAAATGCAAGCTATCTTATCACATTTGAAAAGTGGAAATTTTTACTTTTCATAATATTTAGCCAAAACTAATTTTCATTGTGTATTTTTCCCTAATTTTCATGACAAAGGAATTGAATAGGAAATACATGGATCACTACTGTGCAATATCAATAGTTCTCTTGGTTTTAGGTCATTCAAAAATCAACTGGAAGAACCTACTTTTAAGTTAGAAAAGAAAGGTTAGAAAGAGACATTGTGCTATGGAAATGCAAATATCCAGTTATTCTGGTAACTGTCCAAAGGCAACAAATAGGAAAGCAGCCCAAGTCACTCAGAACATCGCCTGTATCCCTGCATGAGACACTTAAGTAGATTACAGGGATTGTCCTGAGGTGACAAGAGTCCCAAGGGACACCTTGCCTCCTGCATCCGTTAGGAAGATTTTGGCTTCAGGTAATAGAAAAACATAACTCAAACCATGTGGGCATTTATTATCACAACATGAAGTAGCAGAGCAACCTCCAGGTTTCCTCTCTCCTTCTTGGCTTCGCCTTCCTACGTATTGACTTCATCCTAAGACGGATGGCAAGATGACTGCAAGAGTTCCAAGTACAATATCCAGAACCAACAATAGCCAGTGAATGGACCATCTTTTCCTCATTATATGGGTGAATAAACCTTTTCAAGAAAGCCCCAAGCAAAATTTTCCTCCTGCCAAAATTGTATTACATGTCCATGCCTAAACCAGTCATTGGCAAGGGAACACTCTATGAGTGACTTAGATTAACTGGAACCCTAGAGCAGGAGATGGGCCTAGCTTCTTCTGAAGCACATAGCCATGTATAAAAATGGTGGAAAACCAGATCAATGAAGTTTCTATCAGGAAGGAGGAAGTTGCGATGACTATTAGGGTGTGGTTGCTGTAAAGAAGCTAAAGAACAGGCTTGACACTGTTGTTCTGGCTGGTGACATGGTAACAAACCATTTGGACTAGGAGGGAGCCATGTTGAGAGGCAACTCACTCATACAAGAAAATGCTTATTGAGGTACACAAAATTATTAACTGGGTCAACTATTCCTCCTATAACCATGTGTTCATTGCTGCTTAAACCTTTTTCTTAACATTTTAAGAGTTGTAAATTATTAGGTAGCTATGGCCCCTCCTCAAGCTGGATTAGGTAGATCCTTTTGAGATCTCACAGCAGCCTCCTGTTACCTGAAGTATATTATTTACTTATGGCTGCCTTTTTATTAGAGTTCCATATAGTTCTATTTATCTTCATTAAGAATTCACCTATATTCTTCTGAAGAACAGAAACCATGTCTTATTCATTTCTTATCCCTCTCTATTAGTTACAATACTCAACATAATGTCTTAAATGTCTGTTGTATGAACTCAGAGATTTGATGTTTACAATGGTATAAAGTTCTAATCCATTGTATTTCTATCTTCCTCTCACAATTTTACCCTGTTCCTTTTTTCCTTAATGTTCAGAATTTTTGTGATACATCCAGTGTACTTCCCATTACTAATATTTTATCAGTCTTTCAAATTAGTAAGATTCTATCCTGTTATACAATTCTTTCACCTCTAAGAAGGTAGCCCTAGCAGAGATGCTCACAAAGATACATAAAGATATTCACAGAAAAATCATTTATAATTGCAAAAAAATCAGAAACTTAAGATGCAACAACAGGGATTGCCTAGATAAGTAATACATCCATTCCGTGGAAAATAACTACTAAAGAATCATGGTTTAGAAGATTAATAATGGCATAAGTTTCATGATAAACTCTTAGAGGTACAAAAGCACTTAACAAAACATATATATATATACATATGTATATGTATACATATATACACACACATATATAATATGCCCAAGTTTATTTAAAAAAACAAAAATTGGAGGCCTTTCCAGCAAAGACAGCAAATTGATCTGAGGTGTGAAGTCTCTCCTCCCACTTCAAAGACATCTAGAAGTTCTAAATAAAATTTGAAGAAATTTTTCGAAGTACACAGCTGGAGTTTAAGATAAGAAAAATACATTTCTAGGGGCCAGAAAAATAAGCCATGTGTCCCTCAGGAAGAAATGGATGTAGATTGTGGCAAAGACACAAAAAGTCAAGATTCTGAGTCCTAAACTTCCTCCAAGAAGCAAGACCAGGGGGTGAACTAGAAGTAGAAAAAGCTCCCAACAGTATAAAGATAAGGTTTGCCTCAAGGTACAGCAGGAAGCAGAGCCAGTCATGACAATTTTGAATTCCCTGCCCTGCAAGGCATGCCAGCAGAGTGTAAAATTCTTTGAGCTATTAGCAAAGTCCAAACTAAAAAATTAGTATAAAAAGTGGCCCAAACCTGGGAAACCCATACATCCACAGTAAAACACAAAACTGTCCCATAAGGGTGCTTCCACAATCCAGCACATACCTATAAATATATAATTAGTACTGATGAACTCAGAAAGATTGCAAAGAATACAAAGCAATCCAATGCTATAAAATTTGCAAATGCAACAAAAGCTCATAATCAAATAACTCTGAATACTAAAGCAATTCAAAAAGAATTTTAAAATAAATGTTTATAGCCATTAAGCAGATGAAAAAGATAATAGATTCCACATGGCAGGATCAAGGTACAGGCCTACCTGAGAGATACTGCAGGTTCAGTTCTAGATCACCACCATAAAGCAAGTATCGCAATAAAGAGAATCACATGAATTTTCTGATTTCCAAGTACATGTAACAGTTATATTTGAACTCCACTGTAGTCTATTAAGTGTGCAATAGCATTGTATCTAAAAAAACAATGTACATACCTTAATTTTAAAATACTTTATTGCTAAAAAAAATGCTAACCATCATCTGAGCCTTCAGTGAGCTGCAGTAGTAATATCAAAGATCACTGTCACAGATCACCATAACAAATATAATATTAATGAAAAAGTTTGAAATATTGTAAGAATTACCAAAATGTGACAGACATGAAGTGAGCAAACACTGTTGGAAAAGTGGTGCCAGTACACTTGCTCAGCAGAGCATTGCCACAAACTTTCAATTTGCAAAGAACACAGGATCTGTGAAGTGCAACAAAGTGAAGCACAATAAAACAAGGTATGCGTGTATTATTGAAAATGAAAATCTGAAAAAAATTCTATCACTGGCAAACAAAACAATAATATGTTAAAGAGCACACAACACAAAGAGGAAGAGAAATTTATTAAACTGGAAGATAAGTCTAAAGAAGTCACCTAGAATGTATCACAGGAAGTTTAAATAATGGAAAATATGAAAGAGAAATTTAGACAGAAGATCCAGCATATGATAGTTATCTGTGAAAGACACTACAGTGAACAAAGATATAATATTTTTAAAGTTTTCAGAAGTGAAGATATAAACCCTCAGATTGAAAGAGCTCCTTAACTCCCCAGACTAAACAAAGATACAACACTGTAGTGAAACTACAGAACACCAAGAAAAAAGAGAAAAAAGTGTGAAAGCTGCAAGAGAGAAAAGATAAACTACCTTCAAAGGAACAATAATCAAACCAATAGGAATCCTATCAAAGGCAACAACAGATGCAGAAATAATAAGATACACAAATATATTTTCCCCCAAATAGTAAGGGAAAATAACATAACCTACAATTCCATACCTAGCTAAACAATCACCGAAGAGTTCAAATAAAAGCAGACTGTCCAAGATATAAAAACTAAGAACTTGGGCACTCCCAGTGGAGGCAGAGGAGCCGAGCGGGAACCATGGCCAGTACAGTCATAGCAGTTGGACTGACCATTGCTGCTGCAGGATCTGCAGGCCATTATGCTTTGCAAGCCATGAAGCATATGGAGCCTCAAGTAAAACAAGTTTTTCAAAGTCTACCAAAATCTGCCTTCAGTGGTGGCTATTACACTTTCAGAGGTGGGTTTGAACCCAAAATGACAAAACAGGAAGCAGCATTAATACCAGGTGTAAGCCCTACTGCCAGTAACGGAAAGATAAGAGATGCTCATCGACCAATTATGCTTTTAAATCACCCAGACAAGGGAGGATCTCCTTATATAGCAGCCAAAATCAATGAAGCTAAAGATTTACTAGAAGGTCAAACTAAAAAATGAATTAAATGTATGATGAATTTTAAGTTCTTACTCATTTATATATATGAATACCAGCTTTTTATAATAAAATGCCTCAAAGCTACACATTTTTAAAATTAGCATAAGCTAAATCAAAGCCTTACTATAAATATGAGGATTTAAAATCAGATTATAGAATATTTATAGGTTAATACTCAATAATTATGGATAAATGCATGCCATCTGAAGTGTTGTTCATTACTCATTTGTCAAATGATTTGGTACCTATTTCAAGACAAAGTGAACAAGAGAGTCTCTCCGTAAAGGAATCCCCAATCTGATGGGAGACTGATAAACTGATAATTAAAATACAATGTGATAAATATGATGGAATTAACACAGGTTGTTATAGTAGGGGATCATCTCATTGGGACAGAAGGCTGTTCAAGGAACAGAGGACTCCCCCAGCCACTTAGAACCTTGAACTTAAAAATGAATTTAGCCACAACTTAACCTAAGAAATTGATCTAGGTATGTATTTATCATACATATCTTCCTCTGCAATTTTTTGGAAGCGTTTGAGAAGGGTGGGTATTAGCTCTTCTCCAAATGTTTGATAGAGTTCACCTGTGAAGCCATCTGGTCCTGGACTTTTGTCTGTTGGAAGATTTTTAATCACACTTTCAATTTCATTACTTGTGATTGGTCTGCTCATATTTTCTATTTCTTCCTGGTTCAGTCTTGGAACTGACTTTCAATTTGCAAAGAACACAGGATCTGTGAAGTGCAACAAAGTGAAGCACAATAAAACAAGGTATGCGTGTATTATTGAAAATGAAAATCCGAAAAAAATTCTATCACTGGCAAACAAAACAATAATATGTTAAAGAGCACACAACACAAAGAGGAAGAGAAATTTATTAAATTGGAAGATAAGTCTAAAGAAGTCACCTTAGAAGTATACCTTTCTAAGAATTCATCCATTACTTCCAGGTTGTCCATTTTATTGGCATAAAGTTGCTTGTAGTAGTCTTTTATGATGCTTTGTATTTCTGCAGTGTCCATTTTAACTTCTCCTTTTTCATTTCTAATTTTATTAATTTGCGTCCTCTCCCTCTTTTTCTTGATGAGACTGGCTAAAGGTTTATCGATTTTGTTTATCTTCTCAAAGAACCAGCTTTTAGTTTTATTGATCTTTGCTATTGTTTTCTTTGCTTTTATTTCATTTATTATTGATTTTTATGATTCCTTTCCTTCTACTAATTTTGGGTTTTGTTTGTTCTTTCTCTAGTTCCTGTAGGTGTAAGGTTAGATTGTTTATTTGAGATTTTTCTTGTTTCTTGAGGTAGGCTCATATTGCTATAAACTTCCCTCTTAAAACTGCTTTTTCTGCATCCCATAGGTTTTGGATCATTGTGTTTTCATTGTCATTTGTCTCTAGGTATTTTTTGATTTCCTCAGTGATCTCTTGGTTACTTAGTATCGTATTGTTTAGCCTCCATGTGTTTGTGTTTTTTATGTTGTTTTCCCTGTAATTTATTTCTAATCTCATAACATCATGGTCAGAAAAGATGCTTGATACAATTTCTATTTTCTTAAATTTACCGAGGCTTGATTTGTGACCCAAGAGGTGACCTACCCTGGAGAATGTTCCATGTGCACTTGAGAAGAAAGTATAATCTGCTATTTTCAGATGGAATGTCCTATAAATATCAATTAAATCTATCTGGTCTATTGTGTCATTTAAAGCTTGTGTTTCCTTATTAAATTTCTGTCTGGATGATCTGTCCATTGATGTAAGTGAGGAGTTAAAGTCCCCCACTATTACTGTGTTACTGTCGATTTCTGCTTTTACAGCTGTTAGCATTTGCCTTAGGTATTGAGGCGCTCCTATGCTGGGTGCATATATATTTATAATTGTTATATCTTCTTCTTGGATTGATCCCTTGATCATTATGTAGTGTCCTTGTCTCTTGTAATAGTCTTTAATTTAAAGTCTATTTTATCTGATATGAGTATTGCTACTGCAGCTTTCTTTTGATTTCCATTTGCACAGAATATCTTTTTCCACTCCCTCACTTTCAGTCTGTATGTATCCCTAGGTCTGAATTGGGTCTCTTGTAGACAGCATATATATGGTTCTTATTTCTGTATCCATTCAGTGAGCCTGTGCCCTTTGGTTGGAGCATTTAATCCATTCACATTTAAGGTAATTATCGATATGTATGTTCCTATTACCATTTTCTTAATTGTCTTTTGTTTGTTTTTGTAGGCCCTTTTCTTCTCTTGTGTTTCCCACTTAGAGAAGTACCCTGAGCATTTGTTATAGAGCTGGTTTGATGGTGGTGACTTCTCTTGGCTTTTGCTTGTCTGTAATGCTTTTGATTTCTCCATCGAATCTGAATGAGATCCTTGCCAGGTAGAGTAATCTTGGTTGTAGGTTCTTCCCTTGCATCACTTTAAATATATTGTGCCACTCCCTTCTGGCTTGTAGAGTTTCTGCTGAGAAATCAGTTGTTAACCTTATGGGAGTTCCCTTGTATGTTGTCATTTTTCCCTTGCTGCTTTTAATAATTTTTCTTTGTCTTTAATTTTTGTCAGTTTGATTACTGTGTGTCTCGGTGTGTTTCTCCTTGGGTTTATCCTGTCTAGGACTCTGCACTTCCTGGACTTGGATGGCTATTTCCTTGCCCATGTTAGGGAAGTTTTTGACTATAATCTCTTCAAATATTTTCTCAGGTCCTTTCTCTCTCTCTTCTCCTTCTGGGACCCCTATAATGCAAATGTTGGTCTCAGAGATCTCTTAGGCTGTCTTCATTTTTTTTCATTCTTTTTTCTTTATTCTGTTCCGTGGCAGTGAATTCCACCATTCTGTCTTCTAGGTCAGTTACCCGTTCTTCTGCCTCAGTTATTTTGCTACTGATTCCTTCTAGTGTATTTTTCATTTCACTTATTGTATTGTTCATCTGTTTGTTTGTTCTTTAATTCTTCTAGGTGTTTGTTCTTTAATTCTTCTAGGTCTTTGTTAAACATTTCTTGAATCTTCTCCATCTTTGCCTCCATTGTTTTTCTGAGATCCTGGATCATCTTCACTATCATTATTCTGAATTCTTTTTCTGGAAGGTTGCCTATCTCCACTTCATTTAATTGTTTTTTGGGGGGTTTATCTTGTTCCTTCATCTGGCACATAGCCCTCTGCCTTTTCATTTTGTCTATCTTTCTGTGAATTTGGTTTTCATTCCACAGACTGCAGGATTGTAGTTCTTCTTGCTTCTGCTGTCTGCCCTCTGGTGGATGAGGCTATCTAAGAGGCTTGTGCAAGCTTCCTGATGGGAGGGACTGGTGGTGGGTAGAGCTGGGTGTTGCTCTGGTGGGCAGAGCTCAGTAAAACTTTAATCTGCTTGTCTGCTGATGGATGGGACTGAGTTCCCTCCCTATTGGCTGTTTGGCCTGAGGCGACCCAGCACTGGAGTCTACAGGCTCCTTGGTGCGGCTAATGGTGGACTCCGGGAGGGCTCACGCCGGAGTACTTTCCAGAATTTCTGCTATCAGTGTCCTTGTCCTCACGGTGAGCCACAGCCACCCCCTGCCTCTGAAGGAGACCCTCCAACACTAGCAGGTAGGTCTGGTTCAGTCTCCTGTGGGGTCACTGCTCCTTCCCCCTGGGTCCTGATGCACACACTACTTTGTGCGTGCCCTCCAAGAGTGGAGTCTCTGTTTCCCCCAGTCCTGTCGAAGTCCTGCAATCAAATCCCACTAGCCTTCAAAGTCTGATTCTCTGGGAATTCCTCCTCCTGTTGCTGGACCGCCAGGTTGGGAAGCCTGATGTGGGACTCAGAACCTTCACTCCAGTGGGTAGACTTCTGGGCTATAACTGTTCTCCAGTTTGTGAGTCACCTACCCAGCAGTTATGGGATTTAATTTTATTGTGATTGCACCCCTCCTACCATCTTATTGCAGCTTCTCCTTTGTCTTTGGATGTGGGGTATCTTTTTTGGTGAGTTCCAGTGTCTTCCTGTCGATGACTGTTCAGCAGTTACTTGTGATCCCAGTGCTCTCACAACAGGGAGTGAGTGCACATCCTTCTACTCTGCCATCTTCCCTTTCTATTGACTACACAGTTTTTTGTTTTAAAAAGTTGGAATTTGTTTTCCTTTCTTGGAAGGGAACATTGATATTTAACTGCTTTTAGAGACTGTCATCTCATATATATAAAATGGACACATGGCTATAAGACACCATATAGGAAATGAGTAGTTATGTATTTTATTTTATATACCAATCTACTTTACTGTGAAAATATAGAGGTTTGAATCAGAACTTGTGAAAATCTGTAGTAGAATACCTTAAGCTGTTAACTGTAAGGCATGGAATAGGAGTTGCTCAGTGGATTGGTTCTATGTTGTGGACTACTTAAGTCTGCATTTGTTACTGTGCTAATAAACAATATTAAAACAAAACAAAACAAAAACCAAAAAAAGGCATAGTAGGCAAATACTAACCAAAAGAAAGTGAAATTGCTAAGAATGGAATGATTTATAACTGATTATAACAGTGATTATCTCTGTGGGGAGTGATAAGTGATTTTTATTACGTTCTTTGTATCTTTCTAAATTTTTTAAATGAAAATATACAATCTTTATAAATTGAAAAATTATTTTTAATTATTAAGTACTTTATTAATATAGCATAACTAAGAATAACCAACACTGCATGTTATGCCAATCCCTATCAAGATACATGTATTAAATCATTTAATCTTTATAACAACTTAAAGAAGGAAATACTATTATAATATTTTTGCTTCATTTTGCAGATGAAGAAACTGAGGCACAAAGGGATTTAAATAACTTGCCTAAGGTCAAACAGCTAGTAGAGACAGGACTAGGTTAGGAGCTAAATATATGTGGGTACTAGAGATAGACATCTATGTCCATGGAAGATACAACTCAGAATTTTCAAAGATTTCTTTTTCATTTTTTTATTTTATTTTTTCCAGTAAAAAATATTCCAATGAGAAGATATATTTAACATTTACAATACTACTACCAGTAGAATTCACAGGCAAAATAAAATCCCTTCCTATAAGTTTGTTCACGTGTTTATACTCTAGAATTATAAAACAGAAGTATCACTGTGTCTACCAATGTTTATTTCATGGCTTTTTCCAGTTAAAATGTATCACTCCTGTAACAAACACAATTCTATTTTTGCACTTTAATTGCTTCTGGTTGGTGTCAGCAAAGTGACATTTGTAAAAGTTTAACCAGGTTTTAATAATAAAAACTTAGACAATATTTCCATCCATGTTTTGAAATTCTGGGTGTAAAACACATGGCTAAAACTATCCTCTATTTGGATATGATTGTCTTTCTCAGATTTTATTTCCCTTTTCTTTTTAAACAAATATATAGTTTAGAATGAAATTTAAGATAACATATAGTATATTTTAAAATAATTTCTATTGTACAACCACACAAAAAAGAAAAAAGCCACGGTAGAAACTACGTTCACCTGTATTTACAGTAGCCTCCCCCCAAGAAAAGAAGGAAAAGCAAAAGAGAGTCATCATTTATAAGTAATGGATGCATTCCTAACCAAATGGATACTGAAAGAAAAAGGAGCATTTTTCTAGCTATATCAGAAAGGGCCTTGCAAACAGCACGTAGACAATTACAGTTCCGCGATCATTCAATTGGCCACCTATCTTGGCTAAATTACAATAATGTGCATTTGGCAAATCCTATCATTTCACAAAGTCATTTTAAATGTACAATGTGCATTTCTTCTCTTACCTCTCAAAATAATTCTCTAGAATGTGTCAAACTTAAAGAAATATGCAGATACACCGTTGGATATCCTGTCATAACCAGGCTTCACAGGAAGCCAGAGCACCTTTCTCTAGCTAGACTTCATATGCCTAGAAGGAACCACCACCAAGATGCACTTCTGTCTACACTGACACTGCCATGGTAGCATGTTAAGCATGTTGGAGTCGATGACATATTTGTCAGAGGCCCTATTTACTGAAATAAAGACAATGGCAAATGGTTGATCAACACTTCTCTTTCTATTGTCATAAACTCTCAGCAGATTATCCTTTCCAAATAATGAGTTAGGTTTATAATTTTCAAAATCTTTTTGATTTTGAAGATCTTTTTGACACAATTTCACACTATATAATATTCTTCATATTCGTTTATGATATCACATTATAAGGTATCAAAAAATGATTTTGAGAAATGTGGGTGGAGGCATCCAAATGCATAGTTATAATAGATGTACATGGGGCTCTGGAATATAAAACTAATGATTTTATTTGTCTACTCCTGATGTTATTGGAGAGTATTATCTTATGCATAATTAACAGGGTTTTGAAAGGCTGAATATAAACTATTATAGCATTTCTTGTCAGCTTACATTGGGAACTCTACTGTAACTGACACAAATAACCTTTAAAGGTGCTTTCTACCTAATCTGGAAAAATTGTAAATATTATACTGTGCTGGTACATCTTTGTTTTCACAGATATTCATGGAGGGAA